>NC_060124.1:349555882-349867826 GCF_021461395.2 Schistocerca americana
CATATGGAAAAAAATTGTTGGACATTACTGCACTCAAACATGTCCAAGACCTACAATGGCTAGAAGTATTCCGAATGGGTAAATACGCTGCGAGTAATTACAAGGGATAAAGACATTGGTAATAAGCCTGGCATAAGTTGGCTTTAGACGTATTTTTGAAAATTTTTGCTATCCATTTCTGAGTGATAGTCTGACGTTTTGGTTTTTGAGCCATGAAACACCTGTCTCCGACTGCATGAACAACAATTAAACTCTGACCAGCACTTTTGTTTCGCAATACTACTCGCACACTATCACTTTGCCAACATTTATTTACTGTATAATGCGTGTGAATCCATGTTTCATCTTAGTAAACTACTGGTCGCTTTGATTCTGATGAAAACCTGAGAAAGTATGGTCTTTTAGCAACAATGCCCTCTCGTCCACACAAAACAAAACGTTAATTTTGACACCTTCTAAAACGAAAATCCATAGACAGAACATTGCTTCTAAGGGTTTCCTTGCTAGCTTTGAAGCTCATTTCTGTTTTACATAAGTTGTGCATTTTCGCAAAGTTCGTATTTCTTTCTATTGTTCGTAATGCCATAGAAATTGCTGCCTGATAATACATTTATCCATATCATCGGTCACATATTTATTGTGAGCTTCTTGCTTCTTCTTCTTGGGCGCTAGTTTAACCATAGCCTCGCTGAACCCCGTCACGTGACCTAGTTCTTGGCACTACCGCTTCACCACTTCGCCTTTCCAGGCAATACGTATTGTTGCATTCTCTACAGCGAAAACTACAGAATTCCTTTCGGTAGTTGGCGGAGGGAGTCAAGATTGGTCAGAAGCACTTTCATTGCGTTTCGTAAGAACAGAAGAATTGGTGTGACCGAATTTCTTGCAACTTGGGATGTAATAGGTAAGTGCTTTTCATATAACGTACAATTAGTATTGCGCATGCACGTTACTCATGAGTTAGAATTTTTCTCCTTCAAGATTGTGGAATAGGAAAATTTGTTTTTCTTATGATCTGTTACTTCAAAAATTGGCAATTCGGCAAATAAGCACGCGTCGTCCCAATAGCTAGAATGAAAATAAAGCGAAGAAAAGTGAAGTGATACGGCGATGAGCAACTTCTTACTCCTTGTTGCATAATCAGACACGAAAGAAATTACATGGAAATTACCACAGATGTCGAGTGTCAATTCTTTGAAATGAACAACCGCAGTGCAGTGAGTTAATATATTTCGACTAGCATTAGTACCCGTCGATGCCCGGGTGTGTATTTATTGCATAATTATGTTACTCCATCTCCTTATTCTTCCTCTCTCCAATGTCTTCCGCCCCACTCTTTGACCGTTTCACCTGCGTCTGTAGTGAAATTCGGCCTAAAATTCAATTTCACGCGGCTCAATTCTTATGAGTTCATCTCCTGAACAGTGTATACTACAGTAATATAATTTTCCGTTTACGTGCAGTTGAACATCAGGAAATTGTCTGTGAAGTGTGATGCAAATAAAGTTAGTATACCGACATCAACAGTTAATTTCATGTAATCGTTCTTTACAGGCTGGATCGAAACATGTCCGACGGTAGAAAAAGGCTGTCTGGCAGTGAATATAGGAAAAGACGGGCGCTGAAGGAAGATGACTATAAGAAACAAAAGGATACACTACAACGATATTTCAAGCCAAAGAGAGAACGACCTAGCAGTGGCGAGGGTGGAAAAATAGATCCTGAAAGTAAAGAAACTAGTGGAGCTACTGCAGCTACATCTTTATCTTCAGGTCATGACAAGAAATTTGACCAACACAGTACTGCGACCACCGTATACAGTAGCAATGCTGACGGTAGACCACCCGCAACATGTTCAACAGACCTCGCCTTGACTCAAGACCTGCTTTGTGACGAAAGCTCAGAGATTGAAACCCAGGCAAAACTGAAATTAGGCGACCCGATTCGGAAAATACCGGAGAAACATCAGCCGAGGTACTCACCACCGGAGAAGGGATTGAAGGCGAGCCTAAAGTGGAAGACACAATTGACTCAGATCCCAGAAGATGGCCGGAAATTATTACCGACTGGATTCGAACGACTTTCGTCATGGGAGGTCCTCCCGAGCGCATTAAGGAAGCTGAAGAACGTCCTAAAAACGCGGACAACCGGCGTTTCAGCCCTGTGCGCTACAGCTATTCTTTGAAGAATTTAGAAGAAGCAGATAGACATTGGTTGGTGTACACAAAGAGCAAGGATGATGTGTTCTGCTTTTGTTGCAAACTTTTTTCCTCATCTACAGTAAAAATTGCAAAGAACGGTCTAAGCGACTGGCAGCATCTTGCTTAGTATCTCGAAACTCACGGGAAGTCTAACGAACATTTGAATTCACATAAAAAGTGGATCGTGTTTTCCGAGGGACTGAAAAAGTCACGAACTATCGACGCCCATCATCAAAGGCTTCTGAATACTGGAAGCGAACATTGGGAAAATGTTCTTGAGCGCTTAATAGCAATAATTCATTTCCTGGGTCGGCAATGTCTGCCTTTTAGAGGAAGTACAGATACAGTCTTTCAGCCTGACAACGGAAACTTCTTGACACTCGAATTATTCGGAAAATTCGACACATGCACAGAACAAAGCAAGGCGAGAACAAGGATCATCATTATCTTGGAAAAGAAACACAGAATGAACTAATTCATCTTATTGGATCATCTTTAACCAACAACATTTTATTAATGATGAAATCTGCAAAGTATTACAGTATAATTCTGGACTGCACACCAGATATTTCAAAAATTGAGCAGATGACAGTTGTGGTACGTTTCGTCCAGGAGACAAGACTCGACGGGGTATCCGATGTCCGAAATCGGGAGCATTTCATAGGATTTCTTCCAGTGCCCGATTCTTCAAGCTCCACCTTAACGCAGGTCTTACTCAAGTTAAAGCAAGATAAAAAATCCTATTGTGTAATATGAGAGGGCAAGGATACGGCAATGGAGCAAACATGAAAGTAAAGAAATGTGGTCTCCAGAAAAGAATTTCAGATATGAACAAGAGAGCATTTTATGTACCATGTAGCAGTCACTCATGGAATCTTGTTGTAAACGATGCCGCCATGTCTTCTAAATATGCTGTTTCCGTGTTTCCGACAGTGAAAAGCTTGTATGGCGTCTTCTCGTCCTCTGTTCGACGTTGGGATGTCCTGAAGAAGTACCTGCCTAACCTGTCGCTGAAGCCACTGAGCGACACTAGGTGGGAAAGTCGTATCGATGCACATACTCCCCTGAGGTTTCAAATTGGATGCGTATATGATATACTGGTTCAAATATCAGAAGAATTCGATGGCATGACCGCTCAGGAAGAACGTCACTTGCGAATCAAATAAAAAAATTACACCTTTCTCCCTTCTCTGGTAATCTGGTACGACGTTCTGCTTCACATCAGTGTAGTCAGTAAGACTCTCCAGACCATTGACATAAATGTTTCAGAGGCCGTGGAAATGCTTGAAAAAACGAAAGCATATTTTGAGACCTACAGAACAGAAGAAAAGTTTGTGCCTTTCTTGATGGTTTCCAAAGAATTGGCTACAGAATTACCACGGATAAGTGTTTCCTCGCGACGAAGTAAGAAGCCAATGACCCAACAAAAGTTACAAGACTGAATTCTACTATTATCTTTTAGATATAGTAACCACATCTTTGGATGAGAGATTCAATCAACTGAAATCTCATTGTGATTATTTTCATTTTCGCTACGACATCGGCGAGCTGAAGAATGCACCTCCTGACAGCCTGGACACGAAGTGTAGAAACCTCGCAGCGATTTTGCAAGATCATGAGTCAAGCAACATTGATGCACTGGAGATGAGGGAACAACTAAAAGTGCTTTCAACATTGCTGAAACCTGGAATAGGTCCAAAAGAGACTCTGAAGTTTATAAGAAGACATAATTTTTGCCCTAATGTTAATACTGCTCTGAGAATTCTCTTAACACTCCCAGTGACAGTTGCGAGTGGAAAGAGAAGTTTCTCAAAACTGAAGTTGATAGAGACATACCTCCGATCAACGATGAGCCAAACTCGTTTGAATGATCTTGCAACGATATCGATAGAGCACGAGCTTACAGAGGACTTAAATTACACAGATCGTGTGAAAGAGTTTGCACAAGCAAAAGCCAGGGAGGTTCGATTTGTCTAGTATTTTTTTAAATTTTTATATTATGATCAGTGTCTTGGTTATTTACTGTGTTGTTTCTTATTTTGTTCAAAATTAAAAATTTATTGCAAATATTATTGTTCAATCCAAATTATCGTTAAATTGTAAATATATTTTGTTTTCCGTTGAATACATTATCTGTTTACAACCATTGAAAAATGTTTATTAACGTTAACTGTAAGTTAATGCCGCGCGGGATTAGCCGAGCGGTCTCAGGCGCTGCAGTCGTGGACTGTGCGGCTGGTCCTGGAGGAGGTTCGAGTCCTCCCTCGGGCATGGGTGTGTGTGTTTGTCCTTAGGATAATTTAGGTTAAGTAGTGTGTAAGCTTAGGGTCTGATGACCTTAGCAGTTATGTCCCATAAGATTTCACACACATTTGAACATTTTTGTAAATTCACAAGGCTTATTGAAGTTAGCTAGATTTCTTCAATCAGTTTTGACTCTATTTTTGAGCTGGTGCCCAGCGACTGTTTTGTACAAGTCTGTAGAGAATGTCACCAATCAGTCGCAATTTTTGTTTTTACACTCCTGGAAATGGAAAAAAGAACACATTGACACCGGTGTGTCAGACCCACCATACTTGCTCCGGACACTGCGAGAGGGCTGTACAAGCAATGATCACACGCACGGCACAGCGGACACACCAGGAACCGCGGTGTTGGCCGTCGAATTGCGCTAGCTGCGCAGCATTTGTGCACCGCCGCCGTCAGTGTCAGCCAGTTTGCCGTGGCATACGGAGCTCCATCGCAGTCTTTAACACTGGTAGCATGCCGCGACAGCGTGGACGTGAACCGTATGTGCAGTTGACGGACTTTGAGCGAGGGCGTATAGTGGGCATGCGGGAGGCCGGGTGGACGTACCGCCGAATCGCTCAACACGTGGGGCGTGAGGTCTCCACAGTACATCGATGTTGTCGCCAGTGGTCGGCGGAGGGTGCACGTGCCCGTCGACCTGGGACCGGACCGCAGCGACGCACGGATGCACGCCAAGACCGTAGGACCCTACGCAGTGCCGTAGGGGACCGCACCGCCATTTCCCAGCAAATTAGGGACACTGTTGCTCCTGGGGTATCGGCGAGGACCATTCGCAACCGTCTCCATGAAGCTGGGCTACGGTCCCGCACACCGTTAGGCCGTCTTCCGCTCATGCCCCAACATCGTGCAGCCCGCCTCCAGTGGTGTCGCGACAGGCGTGAATGGAGGGACGAATGGAGACGTGTCGTCTTCAGCGATGAGAGTCGCTTCTGCCTTGGTGCCAATGATGGTCGTATGCGTGTTTGGCGCCGTGCAGGTGAGCGCCACAATCAGGACTGCATACGACCGAGGCACACAGGGCCAACACCCGGCATCATGGTGTGGGGAGCGATCTCCTACACTGGCCGTACACCACTGGTGATCGTCGAGGGGACACTGAATAGTGCACGGTACATCCAAACCGTCATCGAACCCATCGTTCTACCATTCCTAGACCGGCAAGGGAACTTGCTGTTCCAACAGGACAATGCACGTCCGCATGTATCCCGTGCCACCGAACGTGCTCTAGAAGGAGTAAGTCAACTACCCTGGCCAGCAAGATCTCCGGATCTGTCCCCCATTGAGCATGTTTGGGACTGGATGAAGCGTCGTCTCACGCGGTCTGCACGTCCAGCACGAACGCTGGTCCAACTGAGGCGCCAGGTGGAAATGGCATGGCAAGCCGTTCCACAGGACTACATCCAGCATCTCTACGACCGTCTCCATGGGAGAATAGCAGCCTGCATTGCTGCGAAAGGTGGATATACACTGTACTAGTGCCGACATTGTGCATGCTCTGTTGCCTGTGTCTATGTGCCTGTGGTTCTGTCAGTGTGATCATGTGATGTATCTGACCCCAGGAATGTGTCAATAAAGTTTCCCCTTCCTGGGACAATGAATTCACGGTGTTCTTATTTCAATTTCCAGGAGTGTATTTTCCAGATCTACATAGATTTCGGGAGCTATTATCAATGCTTTGAGTTATGTTTACATCTATACCGTCATGCTGAACCCAACTGTCAACATGACGGTTTACATGTAAGCACATATTAAAAGCTTTGAGACTGGCCACTCAGTGGCCGAAACCTAGGCAGACCTGAAAAGTAAAAACAAAAATTGCCATTGATTGCTGAAATTTCCTATAGATTTGTTTAAATAAAATTCCAAAAACGTTTTGTTAAAAAAAGAAGAAAAAAACGAGGGAAAAGGGGGGGGAGGGCGGCAATTTAGCAGCTGGCACTGGGCGGCACTTGGGCGTGCGCCGGCCCTGGGCCCCACCATGAAACCCAGCGCGAAGCTGCCAGCTGCCAGATGAACCTGACTGCAGCAGGTGTGCCACAGGCTGCAGAAGGTGGGGGAGCATGTGTGGCTGCCAACCGCGCTCTGCTTCCCCTTAGGCGTGAAGTGACAGGTGCTCAGAAAACGGAAAAACCACAACGACCTAGTCATTCCCTTCGCCATTTGACTCAGGTTGGAATAGCGGAGCCATAACATGATGAATGGCACGACGGGAACAAAAGAATTGAAAGGTGTGAGAAATGAAATGGGGCTCATTGTCGGAAACTAAGGTACTAGGCAATCCCTCAATAGATAAAAATCTTCAAAACCATGCGAACCATGCTTCCCGCCTATGTTGATGCTGAGAGAATGGTTCAAATGGCTCTGAACACTATGCGACTTAACTTCTGAGGTCCTCAGCCGCCTAGAACTTAGAACTAATTAAACCTAACTAACCTAAGGACATCACAAACATCCATGCCCAAGGCAGGATTCGAAATTGCGACCATAGCGGTCCCTCGGTTCCAGACTGTAGCGCCTAGAACCGAACGGCCACTCCGGCTGGCATCCTGAGAGAGGATGGGTCATTCTCTCACTATCTTTCCTGTTCAAGGCTACTTTTTATGCTGTTTTTACACCCAGGCATCATTTTTGTGACATGATAGGAAGTTATAACATGAGCAGACAATGAAGCCAGCATGTATGTTGTTAATGCATGGGGGAACTTTATGGTGGCTCTCCTCCAAATACACTACTGGCCATTAAAATTGCTACACCAAGAACGAATGCAGATGATAAACGGGTATTCATTGGACAAATATATTATACAAGAACTGACATGTTATTACATTTTCACGCTATTTGGGTGCATAGATCCTGAGAAATCAGTACCCACAACAACCACGTCATGGACGTAATAACGGCCTTGATACGCCTGGGCATTGAGTCATACTGAGCTTGGATGGTGTGTACAGGTACAGTTGCCCATGCAGCTTCAACACAATACCACAGTTCATCAAGAGTAGTGACTGGCGTATTGTGACGAGCCAGTTGCCCGGCCACCACTGACCAGAGGTTTTCAATTGGTGAGAGATCTGGAGAATGTGCTGGCCAGGGCAGCAGTCGAACATTTTATGTATCCAGAAAGGCCCGTACAGGACCTGCAACATGCGGTCGTGTACTATCTTGCTGAAATGTAGGGTTTCACAGGGATCGAATGAAGCGTAGAGCCACGGGTCGTAACACATCTGAAATGTAACATCCACTATTCAAAGTGCCGTCAATTTGATCAAGGGGTGACCGAGACGTGTAACCAATGGCACCTCATACCATCACGCCGGGTGAAACGCCAGTATGGCGATGACGAATACACCCTTCCGATGTGCGTTCACCGCGATGTCGCCAAACACGGATGCGACCATCGTGATGCTGTAAACAGAACCTGGATTCATCCCAAAAAATGACGTTTCGCTATTCGTGCACCCAGGATCGTCGTTGAGTACACCATCGCAGGCGCTCGAGTGTCTGTGTTGCAGCGTCAAGGGTAACCGCAGCCATGATCTCCGAGCTGATAGTCCATGCTGCTTCAAACGTCGAACTGTTCGTGCAGATG
Source organism: Schistocerca americana (assembly GCF_021461395.2). Lineage (NCBI taxonomy): Eukaryota > Metazoa > Arthropoda > Insecta > Orthoptera > Acrididae > Schistocerca > Schistocerca americana. The sequence goes on from NC_060124.1 coordinate 349,563,983, forward strand.
GTTGCTGTCTTCCAAACGTCCCCATCTGTTGACTCAGGGATCGAGACGTGGCTGCACGATCCGTTACAGGCATGCAGATAAGATGCCTGTCATCTCGACTGCTAGTGATGCGAGGCCGTTGGGATCCAGCACGGCGTTCCGTATTACCCTCCTGAACCCACCGATTCCATATTCTGCTAACAGTCCTTGGATCTTGACCAACGCGAGCAGCAATGTCGCGATACGATAAACTGCAATCGCGATAGGCTACAATCCGCCCTTTACCAAAGTCGGAAACGTGATTTTACGCATTTCTCCTCCTTACACGAGGTATCACAGCAAAGTTTCACCAGGCAACGCCGGTCAACTGCTGTATGTGTATGAGAAATCGGTTGGAAACTTTCCTCATGTCAGCACGTTTTAGGTGTCGCCACTTGCTCCAACCTTGTGTGAATGCTCTGAAAAGCTAATCATTTGCATATCACAGCATCTTTTTCCTGTCGGTTAAATTTCGCGCCTGTAGCACGTCATCTATGTAGTGCAGCAATTTTAATGGCCAGTAGTGTAATACACTCCTGCAAATGGAAAAAAGAACACATTGACACCAGTATGTCAGACCCACCATACTTGCTCCGGACACTGCGAGAGGGCTGTACAAGCAATGATCACACGCACGGCACAGCGGACACACCAGGAACCGCGGTGTTGGCCGTCGAATGGCGCTAGCTGCGCAGCATTTGTGCACCGCCGCCGTCAGTGTCAGCCAGTTTGCCGTGGCATACGGAGCTCCATCGCAGTCTTTAACACTGGTAGCATGCCGCGACAGCGTGGATGTGAACCGTATGTGCAGCTGACGGACTTTGAGCGAGGGCGTATAGTGGGCATGCGGGAGGCCGGGTGGACGTACCGCCGAATTGCTCAACACGTGGGGCGTGAGGTCTCCACAGTACATCGATGTTGTCGCCAGTGGTCGGCGGAAAGTGCACATGCCCGTCGACCTGGGACCGGACCGCAGCGACGCACGGATGCACGCCAAGACCGTAGGATCCTACGCAGTGCCGTAGGGGACCGCACTGCCATTTCCCAGCAAATTAGGGACACTATTGCTCCTGGGGTATCGGCGAGGACCATTCGCAACAGTCTCCATGAAGCTGGGCTACGGTCCCGCACACCGTTAGGCCGTCTTCCGCTCACGCCCCAACATCGTGCAGCCCGCCTCCAGTGGTGTCGCGACAGGCGTGAATGGAGGGACGAATGGAGACGTGTCGTCTTCAGCGATGAGAGTCGCTTCTGCCTTGGTGCCAATGATGGTCGTATGCGTGTTTGGCGCCGTGCAGGTGAGCGCCACAATCAGGACTGCATACGACCGAGGCACACAGGGCCAACACCCGGCATCATGGTGTGGGGAGCGATCTCCTACACTGGCCGTACACCACTGGTGATCGTCGAGGAGACACTGAATAGTGCACGGTACATCCAAACCGTCATCGAACCCATCGTTCTACCATTCCTAGACCGGCAAGGGAACTTGCTGTTCCAACAGGACAATGCACGTCCGCATGTATCCAGTGCCACCCAACGTGCTCTAGAATGTGTAAGTCAACTACCCTGGCCAGCAAGATCTCCGGATCCGTCCCCCATTGAGCACGTTTGGGACTGGATGAAGCGTCGTCTCACGCGGTCTGCACGTCCAGCACGAACGCTGGTCCAACTGAGGCGCCAGGTGGAAATGGCATGGCAAGCCGTTCCACAGGACTACATCCAGCATCTCTACGATCGTCTCCATGGGAGAATAGCAGCCTGCATTGCTGCGAAAGGTGGATATACACTGTACTAGTGCCGACATTGTGCATGCTCTGTTGCCTGTGTCTATGTGCCTGTGGTTCTGTCAGTGTGATCATGTGATGTATCTGACCCCAGGAATGTGTCAATAAAGTTTCCCCTTCCTGGACAATGAATTCACGGTGTTCTTATTTCAATTTCCAGGAGTGTATTTTCTGCAGTTGAGAACAAGTAGGCAATTTGGTCATTTAGCAGAAAATCTTGATTTGGACCATGGCGCTTGGAGACTATGTGCATCGGTTAGCGAAAGGAACGTCTCTGAGCACTTATGGGTAACAGAACGCTGTTCTGTTCAGAACTGTGTACAGAAGATGCTTTCAGCTGAAGAGATGAAAAATGCCTACACGGATGTACCTGTTAGGCGCCATGGCAGGGGCAGGGAGGCAAGAGAAGCGTAGATCACCCAATCAAGGCATTTCGACAGTGTCGTAAACGCCCTTTGTGAACAGGAATGGCAGCCATAAAAATATGCGCGTTTCAATGTATACTGTTGACTAGGTGCTGTCGAGGGAGCCGTTAGGTTGTGTCGTCCCTTTGCCTGTCAGTTTTTGGGAAGCCTCAGGCCTTCAAAAGAATTTTAGAATGGAACACAACATATATGGCTGCTTTGAAATGATCTATGTCGGGAGAGAAAAGCACTTATTGTAACTTAGCTGAGGTCCCTGGTCGGACGTGATGTAATGTTCAACCCATCCAAATAATGATCTCTATGATAAATGGGTTGTTCACTTTAGGCCTAAACGGAAACTCAAAACACGCTGCCTAAAGTGAGAGAAAACAGATCGAGAGCACAATGTGTTTTCCTCTCTGTGCAGGAATTTATAAGTCAGGGATTGGCCGCTTCTCCAGAAGAAAAATGTTAAATCTGATTAAGATTGGCTGATGGGTAGAGAAGACGACTTAGAGTGGAGACATGGTGCTTGTGGAGTCTTGTGACTGGCACGAATCTCTTTGGGGGCAGTTGCTTGAGTGGTTTTGGGCCGTTTACCGAGGTATCATGGAAAGGGAGGAGTGGAGAAACTTCGTCTTTTGATTCGAACACCAGTCTGCAGAGGATTCTGGTCATGACTCTTGAAAAATTGAAACAGAAAAATTGAACCAGAGGGTTAACAAAGACGTTAATTATGATGGCGCTGTAAGGCGCAGACAAACGAAAACATTTTCTCATTCAATTTGTTGTACAGTTTTTTCTTTTAGACAGACACAGTCTAACTCCCTCGTATGTAGAAGGACGATGAGGATATGCGATTTTAGAGATGAAGTATTGCAATCTCGATATATTATATGTGTGAGTGAATAATGTAATGTTAAAGAACCGTATCAAGCCTTTTATTTATTGAAGTTAGTTAATTGGAAAATTACAAGAAGAGGATTTTCGTGATTACGACACGCGCCGGTGTCTCCGGAGTCCACCGCCGCGTGCAGCTTCAACAAAAGTGTAAGGAAAAAAAAAAAAAAAAAATAAATAAATAAATAAATATATATATATATATATATATATATATATATATATATATATACACCTCGAAAATGACTTCGAACATTGTGCATAATTCATATGATGTGAATTTGAAGTTAATGTGTGCAATGCATGCAACAGGAAAAGGAAAAAAGGCTGCTTAAAGGTTTTGTAGTTTGATGAACCCTCCTCCACCTCCCTGTAGGTTCAGCAAGTACATAAAAATACTTTTAGATGCCTTGACGGTTGTGTCTAAAGCATCTATGAAACGTGCAGTAGAAGAAACTGTAAATACTAGTGGAACCAGGGACATTGCTGTTGCACTTGATGGGACATGGCAACGTCAAGGACATCGTTCCTTGAATGGTGCTATAAGTGCAACTTCTCTGGAGAATGGAAAAGTTGTTGATATTGAGTGATTATCTAAGTACTGTCACACCTGCCATGGTAATACTGAAGGACATATTGAACATAAGTGTTCTAAGAATTATAATGGTTACAGTGGAGGTATGGAGTGTTGTGGAGCTATAAAAATATTTCAGAGGTCGGTGCCCGTTTATAACGTTAGATATACAAAGTACCTAGGCGATGGGGACTCTAAAACTTTCAATAAAATTAATGAGTTTAATGTTTATGATGATAGCTTGGTAACAAAACTGGAGTGTTGTGGACATGTGCAGAAGTGGGTGGGTGCTAGATTGAGGAAGAAACGATGAGAAGAAAGGAAGGTTGCTATCTGATGGAAAATCTGTCTCGCCGAGGCAGATTGACAGAACCTGAAATAGACCTCCTTCAAAGTTATTATGCACTGGCTATCAGATGAACTGCACCTCTGAATGACGTTACAGCTAAGAGAAGCTGTATGGGCCACCTATTCACGGACTTTGCCCTAAAGGAGCAGATTCTTGGTGTGGTTACCAAAAAGCAAAAGAAAGTGGTCAAATATAACATCATAACCAATTTCTTCCTGAGCCTGTTATGAATGAAATAAAACCAATTTTAGAGATCTGACTGACCATGTTATGCTTAGTAAATGTCTTCATGGGGGCACTCAGAATACAAATGAAAGTTTCAAATATTGTACGAGGGTATTTCGGAAAGTAAAGATACACCACATGCCAGAGGAACACAAGAGTTTTGGCGAGCAAGTTGGTAACACTGGTGTTAACCTTGAAACCTTAGCTTTCTCCTCGCGGTCGTTCGGCTGTTGAACGTTGCTTCTGGTTGGAGTAGGTCGTGTTTAAAACGGCTGCGCCGATTCAGAATCCCGCCAAATGCGAAGTGCGCTCCGTCATACGTTTTCTTCATGCTAAAGGTCACCGACCAGCCGATATTCACAAAGAAATTGTTTCTGTTTATGGAAACATTATGAATCGACAAAATGTAACGAAATGGTGTCGTCATTTCGCTGAACGTAGGACCGATGTTCATGACGAACAAAGAACAGGTCAGCCATCTGTGATCTCTGATGTCCTTATTCGGAGTATGGAGGAAGCAATTCGTGCGAATAGACGTCTCACATTGAAAGAATTGCAACAGATCATACCGGACGTGTCAATGACAACTCTTTATGATGTTGTGACGGTCAAGATCGGTACAGGAAATTGTGTGTGCGCTGGGTTCCAAAACTGTTACCGGAAGAACACAAAAAGAAAAGGATGGGCTTTGCACTCAACTTCCTCAGACGCTATGCTGAAGCAGGTGATGAGTTCCTTGATCACATTGTGACAGGCGACGAGACGTGGGTTTATCACTATACACCTGAATCCAAGCAACAATCAATGCAATGGCGCACATTAGAATTCACCAAAAGCCAAGAAATGCAAAACGTAGATTTCAGCGAAGAAAATCATGGCTTCTGCTTTTTGGAACAGACAAGGCATTCTTCTGTTGGAATTTATGCCACCTGGAACGCCAATTAATGCTGCTGCATATTGCCAGCCTTTGAAACGTCTTCGAAGGGCAATTCAAAACAAACACAGGGGAATGCTGACAAGTGGAGTCCGCTTGCTTCATGACAACGCTCGGCCTCACACAGCAGTCGTAACCAAAGCACTACTCAAACAATTCAAATGGGATGTATTGGACCATCCGCCATACAGCCCGGATCTTGCGCTCACCGACTTCCATGTCTTCCGTTACCTGAAGTCACATCTTGGTGGAAAATCATTCCGCGACGATGAAGAGATCAAAAATGAAGTTGAAATGTGGTTCCGACAACGGGCGGCAACCGTCTATGACTGTGGGATTCAAAAGCTTGTGCACTGACTTAACAAATGTTTGGATAACGGGGCTGATTATGTCGAAAAATAGCAAATAATACAGTTAATAAGATGTAACTGATGTTTTCTAAATAAATGTTCTATTTAGGACAGTGAGCCATTGTATCTTTACTTTTCGAAATGCCCTGGTATTTGGGAAAGATTACCCATTGTGGTGTGCGTACTGTAAGACCTTCGGTACACACACCATCAGATTATTTGACTCGTCGCTCTAACGAAGTAGGCGAGCGTCAGGAATATGTCTCATGAATCTTATTGTGGCGTGTTTATCTTCTGCCGTTAGGTCAGACGATAGAAATGCCACTTGCACGCTTATAGTAGCAGATTAGCAGATTGACGGTGACCGAAATTGACAATCTGAAGTTCCTTTGGTCTTGGTACGTTAATCTTATTCTCAAATATCTCTGATACTTGACAAAGTGTCTATACATTTATCTTAATGGCTATGTACAGGAATATGATAATCTTATTAGGTGCAGACTGAAACTTGACTATAGACTGGCACAGACTAATGCAGACTGGTACAGACTAATGCAGACAAATGCAGACTGACTAATCGGAGGTCTGTACACTCGTTATAATACCTCGCACGTTCAGGTATCACTGCGCGAGGGTGATCCGCGAGGAGAAAAGGTTCTACGTTAGCAGCAATCTCATTGGCTGCGTTACATATTAATACGTGGATCGGCGGAAGCGCATAAAATGTGGCTCTAATATGGAAGATCAATTGCTTCCTTGTGGCAGATAACAGGTGCATGAAGTTGAAAGATTCTCTCTTCAAGGTACCATAGAAGCAAGAAGTGCGAAAGGAATGCCAAGAGGACGTTCTGAGGCACAGTTTAATTGGACATCTTCATTTACAATTTCCGGCAAGTTGTATTTTTCAGAAATCAGGTAGAAATATTTCCGAAAGTTTATAAAGCATTGCTCAATTTTTTTTCTGTAATTTTCAATAGTCCATACTTATGTAGTAGACCTAAGCTTTATTGCAGGATCAACTAGGTTATAGAGAAAATAACATTTTTACTAGGAAAAAAATTATAAAAAGAATGTAAGATGTGATACATTTTTATCCTTGTAATATATATATATATATATATATATATATATATATATAATAGGTGGAATTAAATAGATCTATACCTGAGCCATCATGTCATGCATATCTGGTAAAAATTTGGTCTCCTTCAAATGTATAACATTGGATTAAATGGTACCTCAATCTGAGGAAGCATTGTGAAAGAAAATTGCATCCATTTCTTTGTATGCTTTTTTAATAACTCTAAGCAGGTTCAAAAATATTCAAAATACTTCTAATTTGTTTAGAAAGTGTTCTGCATTACCTGATATCAACAAAAAATCTGTAAAACATATACGTCATAAACAGTGCCTGAAAGAAATAGGTGTTGAGTTTTACATAATATTGAGCCGGAACAGTACCCTATAACCTTAACTCGATAAACAACTTGAGAGAAGTCACAAGCATTGGAGTCACACAGTTTACGCCCATGTCCATATCCTGAGCTTCCCCGAACGACAGACGAAGGTGACGTGGCCTTTTGTTTTGGCAAGCATTACAGGTAATCCAGCGCTCAGAGCGCGGCGAACGGTCCTGCTGGACAAAACAGAAAGGAGAAGACAAGAAGAGAGAACGCTGACGCTTGAGCTGTGGTGGTCGTGGCTGCGTGCGCCAGCCTTGATCAACTCGGCGCTGGGCACGCATGTTTACCGCCACCACTGCCGCTTCCTCGTGCAAGTTATCTGTCGTCCTAGTCGGCACATCTTATGATACTATAGCCACATCGCCCCACGCTTCAATTTGGTCAACCGTAGCCCTAGAAACTTCAAATATTGTGTTATTTGCAAAACTTCTGCCAGTGGTGGGTTTTCACAGATTAAAGCCTTCTGCCGCACTTCCTCGTCTGGAGCTAAACAGATAAGTGCGCCGCGCACAATTAGTAACAAACTGAAGTTCCATTGTCCAGGCCCTGTATGGCTGGTTTGGTTTCTTGCAACATCGGCAAATCCAACTCGCGCCGCTATGACACGCGTTCGTTTGCGATGGTAGTTGGACAGTAAACTGCACATGTTCTCGTAAAGGGAAAAGGTGACACAGAATTAATATACCTTAGGTGGAATCCACGAGAGGATTAAGGCTTTTGACAAATTCGTGTCTGTCACACCAAAAGCCAAAAACTGCTTTCTGAGACTGTTTTTGTGAGCTTTCCAATCCTCGGCTGAATCATCATACGGAGGAAAAATGAGTGGATAGACTGATGGCAAGGTACTCAGTCTACTAATGGAAGCCGACAAAGTGGTCACTGCCGAAGTAAGCTGCTCAATCAGGGCCGGTACCACCGCGTCCATAATGACTACACCTGATGAAACCGCACATAAAGACTGCACGTGCGGGAACTGTTTCAAACTCGTCGGCAATCGCGTGCTAACCAAGTAATACTCGAAACCCATCCAAGTAACACAAATATGGCTTTATTCACGAAACTGAATAATAACGGAAATAAGCCTCTGGTGACTCCAGAGGTAACAAGACAAAAGAATGCAACCTAAGCGATATACAGAACAACTCATGTGAACGGTATGAACTAAAAGTACATATTGAGAGTGTGATCGCTGATCCGCGCGTATATAGGCGCGAGTCGCCGATAGACGGCGTGCCCTGTGCACACTCCCTACAGACGACGTCTAGGTGTCTGATAAGAGTTTGCGGTTCATTTCAAATACACACGCGCGGCGATACTGCACTCGGCGCACTCATACTCGTACGCACTAGTAGCAGGGTACAGCGCGTATAATCTTACCGCTAAATGCATAAGTGATATCAAGGGTCCAAGTGAACGGTTCCCTGACAGCAGGACTTCCAGAGCAAAGGTTTGTCAAACAAGAGTGCCCGTTTCCATGGTTTTATTTATAACCAGCTAATAAATCTGGAATTGCCTGGCTATTCATCTTACAAATTTTCTGTTAGAAGCGAAAACAAAAAAGAGCCGTGTTTGTAGTATAACATCGAAGCATTTCATTTCCATGTATTCGTGAAGAAACCTTTGAAACTATGAAACAGTCCTACAATGAAATATGCGTAATGTACAGATGTGTAAGTACGGTATTCAGATTAAGAAACACAGTATTACTGTAAGCTGAGCGTTGCTGCCTCACGTACCTGTAACACGACTTTGTGCACGCCACTATAGCAACTCTTCTTAGCTCTATTCATGGCTGTTGTTTTCGCCTACAGCCGTTAGCGCTTCGCAGTTGAAAGCTGCCAAAAGCGCTGCCAGGTGTTAGGGATTTCCTTAAGTTGACTTGACTGTAGGAGTCTGTTAATAGTAAAGAATAAATGTATGATGCGGCCTAGTTTCACGCACCTCAGTGTTGATGACATCATATATTTTGAAATGTGTTTCATACAGTGACGATATAATCGTATAGGTACATTCAGCAGCATATATAGAACTGTCTACGAAATGTGTTGCGAACAGATTTAGTAGCAAAGAAGTTGTTGTTGTTGTTGTGGTCTTCATTCCTTAGTCTGGTTTGATGCAGCTCTCCATGCTACTTTTCTATCCTGTGCAAGCTTCTTCATCTCCCAGTACCTACTGCAACCTACATCCTTCTGAATCTGATTGGTGTATTCATCTCTTGGTCTCCATCTACGATTTTTACCCTCCACGCTGCCCTCCAGTACTAAATTGGTGATCCCTTGATGCCTCAGAACATGTCCTACCAACTGATCCCTTGTTCTAGTTATGTTGTGCCACAAACTTCTCTTCTCCCCAATCCTATTCAGTACCTCCTCATTAGTTATGTGATCTACCCATCTAATCTTCAGCATTCTTCTGTAGCACCACATTTCGAAAGCTTCTATTCTCTTCTTGACTAAACAATTTATCGTCCATGTTTCACTTCCATACATGGCTACACTTTCATGGCTATACTTTCAGAAACCCTGACGCTCACATCTACACTCGATGTTAACAAATTTCTCTTCTTCAGAGACGCTTTCCTTACCATTGACAGTCTGCATTTTATATCCTCTCTACTTCGAGCATCATCAGTTATTTTGCTCCCCAAATAGCAAAACTTCTTTACTGCTTTAAGTGTCTCATTTCCTAATCCAATTTCCTCAGCATCACCCGACTTAATTCGACTACATTCCATTATCCTCGTTTTGCTTTTGTTGATGTTCATCTTATATCCTCCTCTCAAGACACTATCCATTCCGTTCAACTGCTCTTCCAAGTCCTTTGCTGTCTCTGACAAAATTACAATGTCATCGGCGAATCTCAAAGTTTTTATTTCTTCTCCATGGATTTTAATACCTACTCCGAATTTTTCTTTTGTTTCCTTCACTGCTTGCTCAATATACAGATTGAATAACATCGGGGATTGGCTACAACCCTGTCTCACTCCCTTCCCAACCACTACTTCCCTCTCATGCCCCTCGACTCTCATAACTGCCATCTGGTTCCTGTACAAATTGTAAAGAGCCTTTCGCTCCCTGTATTTTACCCCTGACACGTTCAGAATTTGAATGAGAGAATTCCAGTCAAGATTGTCAAAAGCTTTCTCTAAGTCTACAAATGTCATTAACGTAGGTTTGCCTTTCCTTAATCTAGCTTCTAAGATAAGTCGTAGGGTCAGTATTGCCTCGTTGTTGTTGTTGTGGCCTTCAGTCCTGAGACTGGTTTGATGCAGCTCTCCATGCTACTCTATCCTGTGCAAGCTTCTTCATCTCCCAGTACCTATTGCAACCTACATCCTTCTGAATCTGCTTAGTGTATTGATTTCTTGGTCTCCCTCTACGATTTTTACCCTCCACGCTGCCCTCCAATGCTAAATTGGTGATCCCTTGATGCCTCAAAACAGGTCCTACCAACCGATCCCTTCTTCTAGTCAAGTTGTGCCACAAACTTCTCTTCTCCCCAATCCTATTCAATACCTCCTCATTAGTTACGTGATCTACCCACCTTATCTTCAGCATTCTTCTGTAGCACCACATTTCGAAAGCTTCTATACTCTTCTTGTCCAAACTGGTTATCGTCCATGTTTCACTTCCATACATGGCTACACTCCATACAAATACTTTCAGAAACGACTTCCTGACACTTAAATCTATACTCGATGTTAACAAATTTCTCTTCTTCAGAAACGATTTCCTTGCCATTGCCAGTCTACATTTTGTATCCTCTCTACTTCGACCATCATCAGTTATTTTACTCCCTAAATAGCAAAACTCGTTTACTACTTTAAGTGTCTCATTTCCTAATCTAATCCCCTCAGCATCACCCGATTTAATTTGACTACATTCCATTATCCTCGTTTTGCTTTTGTTGATGTTCATCTTATATCCTCCTTTCAAGACACTGTCCATTCCGTTCAACTGCTCTTCCAAGTCCTTTGCTGTCTCTGACAGAATTACAATGTCATCGGCAAACCTCAAAGTTTTTACTTCTCCATGAATTTTAATACCTACTCCGAATTTTTCTTTTGTTTCCTTTACTGCTTGCTCAATATACAGATTGAATAACATCGGGGAGAGGCTACAACCCTGTCTCACTCCTTTTCCAACCACTGCTTCCCTTTCATGCCTCTCAACTCTTATAACTGCCATCTGGTTTCTGTACAAATTGCCTCACGTGTTCCGATATTTCTACGGAATCCAAACTGATCTTCCCCGAGATCGGCTTCTACTAGTTTTTCCATTCGTCTGTAAATATTTCGCATTAGTATAATAAATTTAAATGTCATGCATGATACAGCACTTTTTCACGAATCTTAGTGATTATGACTCATATATCCTGATCTATGTGTCACACGATCTTATAATTTTTTGGCACATTCAGTGGAATAGCTTACGTGAATAGTTTTAGAAATGTGTGTTGCGAGGAGAGTTAGTACCATAGCAGTAATAAAGTTAAACGTCTTGCATGATGTGGCAGTTTTTCACGCATAATACTGTTTACAATGGTACATCTCTTAAACTAACATAGGTAGATAGTTTTTACCTCCATAGAGATTGTTACCTGACCCTGACAGCAAGGGATATACGAACCAAGTTCGGTTGAAATCAGTTCAGTGGTTTAGGAGGAGATGTGGAACTTACACGTATTGTAAAGTAGGCTGTTTAGGTTTTTATGTTGGTAACGTCACCTAGCGCTCTGTATGAAAAATCACTGGCTGTGCTGTGTGCAGTCTGTGGCTGGTGGGCATTGTTGAAATAGTCGCTATTGTAGTGTTGGGCAGTTGGCTTTTAACAGCACGTAGCGTTGCGCAATTGGAGGTGAGCCGCCAGCGGTAGTGGGTGTGGGGAGAGAGATAGCGGAGTTTTTGAGAGCGGATGATCTGGACGTGTGTCCATCAGAGACAGTAAATTTGTAAGACTGGATGTCATGAACATTATATATATATATATATATATATATATATATATATATATATATATATATATAATGACTTTTGAACACTATTAAGGTAAATACATTGTTTGTTCTCTATCAAAATCTTTCATTTTCTAACTATGCCTATCAGTAGTTAGTGACTTCAGTAGTTAGAATCTTTTATTTAGCTGGCAGTACTGGCGCTCGCTGTATTGCAGTAGTTTGAGTAACGAAGATTTTTGTGAGGTAAGTGATTTATGAAAGGTATAGGTTATTGTTAGTCAGGGCCATTCTTTTGTAGGGATTATTAAAAGTCAGATAGCGTAGCGCTAAAAATATTGTGTGTCAGTTTAGTGTTGATCAGAATAAGTAAAGGCGAAATGTCTGAGTACGTTCAGTTATGCTCAGCTGTTTGAAAATCAAATAACGTAAGAGGTTTACCAGCAAAGCAATTCAATAATTTTTCTAAGGGGACGTTTCAGTATATATGCATACACACAGAGAGACATACATACATATATTTTTACAATATGTGTGGATATCCATAGAGCCGTTGATACCAACGAGTAGCATTAGATGGCCATATTGAAGGCAAACAGACTGGAAACAGCTGCTTTACAGCCATTGCGTATGCAGGTGAATTAACCATAATAGTGAAAAATGACGCTGAAGTGATACGAACGAACCGTATTTTGGAAACTTACGGGTTGGTTTGTGGAGCAGCTATTAATATCAGGAAAAACAAACTCCTCTGGTTTATGACTCACATACACCTCGGGACTCATCCATTTGAGGACTGTGACGAAATAAAAATACTACGCATTCGATTTCGAAAAAGTAGATTAGTTCCTGAACGAGAACGCTAAAGAAATTGTGCAGATATTACACATACTTCCACTGGAAAAAGAATTTATTAACAGAATAAAAACATACATAGGGATGCTCTTCCTCCTGGTGAGAGAGCAGTTCACACTACCAGTCAAGGAATGGGGCTTGACCTAACAGACTTCGATAACAAATCAAAGTGCTCCTTGTGTAAAAACATACCTCACACACTCACAGGCCTTGTGAACAGAGCGAAACTCTCCAAGGAGCATGAGGCATGTCTGTTGATGCTGAGCCATATAGACGAATAGCAAAGGATATTTCTACTTCTGTTACATACGTTCAGCGGATAACAGTGCATAGACAAATACTCTGACTTTTCATCAAGAGCGATGACGGTGCAGAATCCACCTATCGCAGAACCAATACTGTCAATACTGTCATAAGAGAGACATGGTCATACACAGAATGTTTGGGTGCTTGAAAACCATAAGCGTCTGGAGATAGACAAAGCAGCAAAGTCCAAATTTGCTACATGAGCCAAATGACATATCGAACAAATTGCTGATTTACTTCGACATTCGAACCTTTCCATGCGGGAAAGTGAGAACATGATTAATTTGTAATTACGTCTTGTATGTAATAATAAATAACTACATAACATGCATCGGTGTCCAGGACCACATATAGAAGAGAAAGCCGGAAATTACTAACATATCAGAAATTTTGATCAAAAAAATGGTTCAAATGGCTCTGAGCACTATGGGACTTAACATCTGAGGTCATCAGTCCCCTAGAACTACTTAAACCTAACTAACCTAAGGACATCACACACATCCATGCCCGAGGCAGGATTCGAACCTGCGACCGTAGCGGTTGCGCGGTTCCAGACTGAAGCGCCTAGAACCGCTCGGCCACGCTGGCCAGCTAAATTTTGATCAAACTGCAAACAATACATATCCGCCGTTATATAGAACAAGAACAAAGACAAACCTCGGTGACCAAGCTTTGGAAATGATGTGTAAGACAGTAAGGTCCTGTTCACAGGCCAGCCCGATCACCAGTGGAATTCTTCTGGGTACGTATGAAGTACGTACGAGGGCGTTCAATAAGTAATGCAAAAACTTTTTTTTTCTGAAAGCAAGTTGGTTTTATTCAGTATTTCTGTACAGCATATTATTCCCCGCTATTCTGGCTACAAAACCCCGTTTTTCAATATAATCTACGCTCAATGCGGCGGCGTTGTGCCACCTTCCTGGAAGGGGGGTGGGGGGGGGGTCAGTATACTCACAGGCTACCACACTATCCTTGGACAACAGAAGAAATATTGAATTTAATTGATGAAAGAAGAAAATATAAAAACGCAGTAAATGAGGCAGGCAAAAAGGAATACAAACGTCTCAAAAATGAGATCGACAGGAAGTGCAAAATGGCTAACCATTTTTAGAGGACAAATGTAAGGATGTAGAGGCGCATATCACTAGGGGTAAGATAGATACTGCCTACAGGAAAATTAAGGAGACCTTTGGAGAAAAGAGAACCACTTGTATGAATATTAAGAGCTCAGATGGAAACCCAGTTCTAAGCAAAGAAGGGAAAGCAGAAAGGTGGAAGGAGTATATAGAGGGTCTATACAAGGGCGATGTACTTGAGGTCAATATTATGGAAATGAAAGAGGATGTAGATGAAGATGAAATGGGAGATGAGATACTGCGTAAAGAATTTGACAGTGCACTGAAAGACCTAAGTCGAAACAAGCCCCCGGGAGTAGACAACATTCCATCAGAACTACTGACAGCCTTGGGAGAGCCAGTTCTGACAGAACTCTACCATCTGGTGAGCAAAATGTATGAGACAGGCGAAATACCCTCAGACTTCAAGAAGAATATAATAATTCCAATCCCAAAGAAAGCAGGTGTTGACAGATGTGAAAATTACCAAACTATCAGTTTAATAAGTTACGGCTGCAAAATACTAACACGAAGTCTTTACAGACGAATGGAAAAGCTAGTAGAGGCGAACCTCGGGGAAGATCAGTTTGGATTCCGTAGAAATGTTGGAACACGTGAGGCAATACTGACCCTACGACTTATCTTAGAAGCTAGATTAAGGAAAGGCAAACCTACGTTTCTAGCATTTGTAGACTTAGAGAAAGCTTTTGACAATGTTGATTGGAATATTATCTTTCAAATTCTAAAGGTGGGGTAAAATACAGGGAGCGAAAGGCTATATGCAATTTGTACAGAAACCAGATGACAGTAATAAGAGTCGAGGGAGATGAAAGGGAAGCAGTGGTTGGGAAGGGAGTGAGACAGGGTTGTAGCCTCTCCCCGATGTTATTCAATCCGTATATTGAGCAAGCAGTGAAGGAAACAAAAGAAAAATTCGGAATAGGTATTAAAATCCACGGAGAAGAAATGAAAACTTTGAGATTCGCCGATGACATTGTAATTCTCTCAGAGACAGCAAAGGGTTTGGAAGACCAGTTGAACGGAATGGATAGTGTCTTGAGAGGAAGATATAAGATGAACATCAACAAAAGCCAAACGAGGAATGTAGTCGAATTAAGTCGGGTGATGCTGAGGGAATTAGATTAGGAAATGAAACACTTAAAGTAGTAAAGGAGTTTTGCTATTTGGGGAAAAAAATAACTGATGATGGTCGTAGTAGAGAGGATATAAAATGTAGACCTGCAATGGGAAGGAGAGCGTTTCTGAAAAAGAGAATATTGTTAACATCGAGTATAGATTTAAGTGTCAGGAAGTTATTTCTGAAAGTATTTGTATGGAGTGTAGCCATGTATGGAAGTGAAATATGGACGATAAATAGTTTGGACAAGAAGAGAATAGAACCTTTCGAAATGTGGTGCTACAGAAAAAATGCTGAAGATTAGATGGGTAGATCACATAACTAATGAGGAGGTATTGAATAGGATTGGGGAGAAGAGAAGTTTGTGGCACAACTTGACTAGAAGAAGGGATCGGTTGGTAGGACATGTTCTGAGACATCGAGGGATCACCAATTTAGTATTGGAGGGCAGCGTGGAGGGTAAAAATCGTAGAGGGAGACCAACCGATGAATACACTAAGCAGATTCAGAAGGATGTAGGTTGCAGTAGGTACTGGGAGATGAAGAAGCTTGCACAGGATAGAGTGGCATGGATAGCTGCATCAGACCAGTCTCAGGACTGAAGGCCACAACAACAACATGCATATCTACCAAGTTTCGCTGCCATACGATAATTACCGCCCACACTCGGTCGCTGTGAGCTGCTGCACTGTATAACCACCCAGTAATTAGGAGGGATATGAAATGGGACGAACACGAAAAGTCAGTAATAGCGAAAGCGAACGGAAGACATAAATTTGTTGGAAGGGTTCTGGAAAAGTTGGTAGCATCTAAAAAAATTAGCATACAGAACACTAAAGTACTGCTTCTACGTGTGACGTGCGTTTCAAGTAGGTAAGAACTTGAACGAAATGAGAGCGCTGCTCTCCGGTGCAGCTCGTAAAAAAGTACTATTTAGAGATGCTCGGGAAACTTAAATGGGAGTGATGATGATGATGATGATGATGATGATGAGGTCCCATCCTCGGAGGACCGTATGAGACGGTGCTGGAGACCCGCACCGCCGACTAGTCAAGGACCTAGCGGAGGTGGTTTGCCATCGCATTCCTCCGAATGGGTGTATCTGGAAAATAATGGCATTGTTCTCAGGAAATCGTTGTGGGTAATTTCAGAGAATCGATATTTGAAGAAGAATGTGAGATCATCCTGTCACTTTCCTATATCTCGCATAAGGATTATGAGAATAAGATGATAGGGTGCGTATCGTTTCATCAGGAGACCCATTTCAGTCTCTTAGAAGGTAAACGGAACAGGACACAAGAGGACTAACATTGGCATGAAGTACCGTTCTTGATGCACAGTAGCTCGCAGTATATAAGCAGGTGTAGCTATACTGGCATTGTTCTGAATTTGAACATGAATGATCTGCATAGGCTTGTGCCCTCTCTCCATGGCAGCGAAAAGAAAGTGAAAACACTGAAGATTTTTGAATCAATCAAATAATTAGTAAAAATTAGTAATTTTAAAGGGAATTTTACTAACTAGTCGTTTTTGAAAGGGCCTTACATAAAAAATTGGCAAAATCAGTTAAGACCGGTACCAGAGTCTACACACATGGATATATCTTTCCGCATGAAAAGAGCTTTATTCCACATTTTGTAAATGTGTTTTTGCGACTTCGTTTCAACAACGTCAGTACTGAAAGGGCGATCATCTTCGCATGCCGTCTGTCGAATATCTAGTGCACTATACGTTACGTTTTGCTTTTCAGAGTTCACTTGTTGCTATTTCTCTACATGCGTTGTGAGATGTAAAACGGCAAGTATTGAGTTGGAACGTAGTAAAAGTAGCAAGAAAAGAAACAAAGGAATTATGAACAATATTTTAAAAAACTGTACGAGCGAAAGGTCGTGAGTATATTACCTGCAAAGAAAAACATTTTGCAATTCTTTTACAGCTGTATCAGAATATATTATTGGTGCATATTGTGTCTGAAAGTAGGATGGAAAAGTAATATTTTATTGATTTTGCTTCCTTTTAGTTGCTGTGACATGTATTTCCAAAGTTTACAGAAAATGACTATATTGAGATACTGCAGCGCATCCAAGAGTTTGACACAAAAAACTAACATGGCGCAATTTTTGTTGGTTTTCTTGTTGCAAAACCAATATGTAGGCGGAGGACAGCTACGGGCGATGAGACTATTAGGGAATGGTCACAGACGTCTTCCTATGATTCTTGTGTGCCAGTAAATACTGAACGACATAAAGTATGTCGTACAGCTTTTGTCTCTGTCTTCAGTATGACAGTGAAAAGAGTAATGAGACTTCGTCATTAATGCTTCAGAAGCAGAGTCCACAAGATCTGCGGGGAGATCGTAATAAGAACAGTGCTGTGGTATATTTGAAACTCATTCATTAGATTAAATTAGATTTGATTTACTTTCATTCCAATTGACCTGTAGTGAGAGGTACATCAGGATGTAGAACATGTCAGAAAAACAATAATACATGACAAATATTTACAACTAAAACAAATAAGCTAATGTACCTTTCACAGGTCCCAAGTGGAATGATCGTCATGGAATTTAAAATTAAAAAAGATGTTTTTTTTATTTGTAAGGTAATAAACATATAATTGAACTACTACAATATTTATTTACAATGAACATATTACTGCACTGAAATGGTGCAGAAGTTAGATTGTACTTCACACATACATACACACACACTCACACACACATATACACAAACACACACACACACACACACACACACACACACACACACACACACACACACACAAATCAGTTGGTTGTACTGAGAAATTCATCAATGGAGTGGACGGAGTTGGCCACCAATAAATCCTTTAGTCTTCTCTTCAATTGAATTTCATTGGTTATTAAGCTTTGTATGCCTGCTGGCAAGTTATTGAAAATGTGTTCCTGAATAATGCACACTTTTTTGTACAAGAGTAAGTGACTCTAAATGCTTGTGAAGATTATTCTTGTTTCTAGTATTGATTCCACGAACTGAGCTGTTGGTTTGAAAAAGTGATACACTTTTAATGACAAATTTGATTAAGGAATAAATATATTGGGAAACAGTAGTTAGTATCCCTGGTTCTCTAAACAGGCGTCTGCAGGATGTATTGAGTTCACACCACATATAAAACTTCAGCTTGGCTTGATGAAATTCCCCAAAACGTAATCCCATATGACATTATGGGGTGAAAGTAAGCATACTATGCCAGATTTTTCATTTTTATATCCCCTGTGTCTGACAGAATTCACAATGCAAATAGATATTTGTTTAGGCGTTTTAGCAGTACTGTGGTGTGCTTCTCCCTGTTGAATTTATTATCAAGCTGTAATCCCAAAAATTTAACACTGTCCACTTCTTCTATCTGCTTGTCATCGTATGTTAGCCATATACTAGTGGGACACCCCTTACAACTTCTTAACTGCATGTAATGTGTTTTTTCAAGGTTTAGTGTCCATTAAGTCCCGCCACCATTTCGAAAAATGCGCCTGCCACCATATTGCGCGTAAGGCCACACGAAAACGTTAAGCTTCGGGCTATCACGGATGTGTTCACAGGCATTGTGTGGATTTTCGGAGTCTCAGATCCTAACATGGCGATTAATATGTCCAGAAATATTACAACATACACTTTTTCAGGTAGTCAGTCATTGTCAGCACCTACGGAGGAAAAATGGTACACGCGAGTGCATAACACAGAGGACGATCATTAGGCAGCAATGCTTGGACCATTTGCACTTCGTACGCAGAAAGGAGTAACCGCGTACAGAAAACGTCTTGTACAGTTGATCTTGCTGAATGAAATTTGCGTGATGCACGGCGAACTGAGGCCGGCCGAAGTGGCCGAGAGGTTCTAGGCACTTCAGTCTGGAACCGCGCTACCGCTACGGTCGCAGGTTCGAGTCCTGCCTCGGGTATGGATGTGTGTGATGTCCTTAGGTTAGTTAGGTTTAAGTAGTTCTAAGTTCTAGGGGAATGATGACCTCAGATCTTAAGTCCTATAGTGCTCAGAGCCATTTGAACCATTTTTGAACGGCGAACTGATCTCTGGGCGGCTGCACTGAAATGGAGCTTGCAATCTGTCAAAACGTGGTTCAGACACAAGGGGCGTCCACTTTGACGACCTTTGACACTGCCTGTCACTTTAAAGTTTTTGAACAGCCTCATTACGCTTGTTTCTGCATGTGATGCTCTTCCATAGTGCCGTCGATAATTTTGCAGTAACATTGTCACAGATTTGGATTCTGTAGACCAGATGACACATTGCATCTTCTGCTGTTCCGTCACGATTTTGATGCATAGCTAGAGAAATATGCAACAAAGGACACAGGCAAAAAGCTTTGAGAGCTGCAAAACGTTTTATAACAAACCACGATTCGCTGTTTGCGAAAGTTTCCCAGCTATGATATTTTGACATGATGATGTGACTTCATAGACACCCTGTATATTTTTTGTGAATACAAACGCAACAGTATTGTCAGGGAAAATGCTACTTCATGTTGCACGTAAAGTGTACCACAACTCACAACGTCGAAATCCAGTGTCTCTTTCACGGCAGATGAGCTCGACCAATTTTTATTTTTACCTACCGACGCGGCGCCCTTTCGGAGCGCAGTACTCGGTAACTCGACATTTGCTGGACGGCTGCGCTCCGGCCAGATGTCCACAGTGTCTGCTGCGTTTTCTGTGGCCGGCCTTCGAATTGCGCGTTCCGGAAACAACCAGAAGGAGCGCGTTGCTTGAGAACTCGAAGCTACCCGCCGGTTAATCGGTCAGACAGCCAAATCTCATTAGCGCTCTAAAAGTAACAATGCAAATTATGAACCGCATATGGTGAGTACTGTCTAGGCAACGATCTGGTATTCGTTACTCCCTGCTTCCATTATTTTCTTTATTATTTTTAGGACTCCAGTGGGCTGTAAATACAGTAGAGAATGGAAGAACCGAGATGGTACAGGCAGCAAACCAGTAGAAAGACCTAGAAAGAGATGTATGGACGGAGTAAGGCAACGCTTGTCGCGGGTGAGAGCGTTGGAGAACTGGAGAAAGGTAGCAGGTCCTCTGGACCTGGCCACTCTAAGTACAGTAAGTCAGAAGACATCTACATCTACATGGATACTCTGCACTTCACATTCAAGTGCCTGGCAGAGGGTTTATCGAACCACAATTCTCTATTATTCCAATCTCATATAGCGCGCGGAAGCAATGAACACCTACATGTTTCCGTACGAGCTCTGATTTCCATTATTTTAACGTGGTGATCGTTCCTCCCTATGTAGGTCGGTGTCAACAAAATATTTTCGCATTGGGAGGAGAAAGTTGGTGATTGGAATTTCGTGAGAAGATTCCGTCGCAACGCAAAACGCCTTTCTTTTAATCATGTCCAGTCCAAATCCTGTATCATTTCTGTGACACTCTCTCCCATGTTTCGCGATAATACAAAACGTGCTGCCTTTCTTTGAACTTTTTCCATGTACTCCGTGAGTCCTATCTGGTAAGGATACCACACAGCGCAGCAGTATTCTAAAAGAGGACAGACAAGCGTAGTGTAGTCAGTCTCCTTAGTAGGCCTGTTACATTTTCTAAGTGTCCTGCCAATAAAACGTAGTCTTTGGTTAGCCTTCCCCACAACATTTTCTATGTGTTCCCTCCAATTTAACTTGTTCGTATTTGTAATACCTAGGTATTTAGTTGAATTTTAGATTAGAATTGAAGCTTAGATTAGACTTATTTATCGTGTAACCGAAGTTTAACGTGTTCCTTTTAGCACTCATGTGGATGACCTCACACTTTTCGTTATTTAGGGCCAGCGCCACTTTTCGCACCATTCAGATATCTTTTCTAAACCGTTTTACAGTTTGTTTTGATCTTCTGATGACTTTATTAGTCGATAAACGACAGCGTCTTCTGCAAACAACCGAAGACGGGTGCTCAGATTGTCTCACAAATCGTTTATATAGATAAGGAACAGCAAAGGGCCTATAACACTACCTTGGGGAACGCCAGAAATCACTTCTGTTTTACTCGATGACTTTCCGTCAATTACCACGAACTGTGACCTCTCTGACAGGAAATCACAAATCCAGTCACATAA
The DNA here is from genome assembly GCF_021461395.2 of Schistocerca americana. NCBI lineage: Eukaryota > Metazoa > Arthropoda > Insecta > Orthoptera > Acrididae > Schistocerca > Schistocerca americana. The sequence continues at coordinate 349,585,467 of NC_060124.1, forward strand.
CTGAGACGATATTCCATAAGCACGCAATTTCACTAAGAGCCAGTTGTGTGGTACGGTGTCAAAATCCAGAATCGATCTGAAATGCCTTGTCAATAGCACTTAACACTTCTTGCGAGTAAAAAGCTAGTTGTGTTTCACAGGAACGATGTTTTCTAAACCCATGTTGACTGTGTGCCAATAGACCGTTTCCTTCGAGGTAATTCATAATGTTCGAACAGAATATATGTTCTAAAATCCTGCTGCATATCGACGTTAACGATATGGGATTGTATATTAGTGGATTACTCCTATTACCTTTCTTGAATATTGGTGTGACCTGTGCAACTTTCCAGTATTTGGGTACGGATCTTTCGTCGAGTGAACGGTTGTATTTGATTGTTAAGAATGGACCTGATGCATCAGCATACTCCGAACGGAACCTAATTGTAGCACTGGACCAGAAGACTTGATTTTATTAAGTGTTTTAAGTTGCTTCACTACTCCGAGGATATTTACTTCTGCCTTACTCATGTCGGCAGCTGAACTCGATTCCAATTCTGGAATATTTACCTCGTTTTCATTTGTGAAGGCATTTCGGTGTTTAGTAACTCTGCTTTGGCAGCACTGTCTTCCATAGTATCTCCATTGCTATCGCGCAGAGAACGCATTGATTGTTTCTTGCCGCTAACATACTTCACATACGACCAGAATCTCTTTGGATTTTCTGCCAGGTTTCGAGACAAAGTTTCGTTGTGGAAACTGTTATAAGCATCTCGCATTGAAGTCCGCTCTAAATTTCGGGCATCTGAAAAAGATCGCCAATCTTGGGGAATTTGCGTCTGTTTAGATTTGGCATGTTTGTTTCGTTGTTTCTGCAACAGTGTTCTAACCCAAGACGATAAAAAACAAACACACAGCGCCCGAACAGGCCTTGGAAGCCCAAATGTACCGATTGACCGCCGTGTCATCCTCAGCCCTTAGGAGTCACCGGATGTGGATGGGCATTTGGTCAGCACATAGCTCTGCTGTCCGTTGTGAGTTTTCGTGACCGGAGCCGCTACTTCTCAGTCAAGTAGCTGCTCAGTTTGCCTCAGAAGAGTTGAGTGCAACCTGCTTGCCAACAGCGCTCGGCAGGCTCGGACGGTGACCCATCCAAGTGCTAGCCAAGTCCGACAGCTCTTAACTTTGGTGATCTGACTGCAACTGGTGTTACCACTGAGGCAAGGCCGTTCGCAAGAAGACTATAGCTTCTGGAAGAATGAACATAGGAACTTTGGGCACACAGAACATAGCACTACAGAATTGTTTTCAAAAGAACCATCCAGTTTCACAAGGGTACAGCTTTAACATTTATGGACATAAAACTTAGGAAAGCTTTTCACAATACGTTTAGCGTCAAAGTTTCATAAATGTTCAATGTGCCGTCTACCGAACGGAAGATAAACATTCAGAAGATAGTCAAACTTGCCCCATACTTTTGCGAGCGTGAGTGGTGCTACTGCTTCCCCTGCTCTTGCTATGTGCCGCCATAGTCGTAGCAAAGATGTTGGAAGGCGTATAGACTGCGTCTTTCACAACACTTTGCAAAAAAGAAGAAACCCCTTACATGCAGGTGCTAGTTCGGTGGTGTTCCGTCCTGCTGAAAAGCCAATTTTTCAACCTGTTCCCTCAACTGTAGGAAAAGCCGTATCTACATCTTATTCAGGTGGACTAGCGACGGTTAAGATCGAGCGAATTAAAATTTACCCCAAGCTTTTTATCTTCATTCATGTAAAAGATAATTATTGTCTTGTGTAACTGGACAAATTTTTAAAAATATCCTGTATTTCTGGAAATTTTAAGGTCCGTAATTCTGTTGTCAACCAGACACCTCTTTCTTATCAGTCGCCTAAGTCAAAACAGAACTGTGGTATCTTACTTGTAGAAACAATTTATAACACTTTAGGACAGTGTCTCATAATTGGCAATTAGTTAACTCTGTAATTTTGATGTAATTTCTATGAAATTGTATAAACCTTGTCAATTTTGTCAATGTTCTCTACTTAAAAAAACTGTAATGTAATTGTGAAAAAGTGTTGGAAAGCAGTATCGTAAAACTTTGTGGTACGAACTTTGGCAAAATCAGGGAAATTTGTATTGCATGCAATCCAAAAAATATGTTTCAAGTATGGCAACAATAGTTGCAAGGTGTCGGTAGTGAAGTATGAACGCAATGAGGCGGTGCTCAAGGGTTAGTGTTTTGTATTTTCGAAATAGTATTTTAAATATAGCAAGGCATTGTAGATGAATGAGCGAGCGCGTATCTGGTCATAGTACAAAGCATGAAAGAAGAATTTGTAAATACAAGTGTAGGAAGAAGAGTAGTATGTGACCATTGTTGACGAAAGATGGTCGTTGTTGAAGAAAAGTCTGTCGCCATTAATTATTGGCAATATGTCGCATCACATGCAACTCACCTCAAAGTAAGATCGAGCTAGTTAGTTCATTAGTTATGTATAAGGGTTTCGAGCGTCGTAGAGACAATATTTTGTATGTTACAATGTTTTAGTTGAACTGTAATTGAATTAAGTGTTGCTCATTATCCTACTTCACTAATCGTCAGCAAGTTCCTATCCTTTCAACATTATTGCCCAGTGAATCATAAGTGAAATAGCCAATATTATTTTAAGTGACGGAAATATTTTTGCATTTTGCAGTTAACTTAATTCAATCACTTCATGAAAGAAGCATTAATAAGAAACTAAAGGTCGTTGTGCACTTTAGTAAATCTTATCAGCAACTAAATAAAAACAACGCAAAGTAAAAGTAACTTCAAATTGTTGGTTAATTAAAGTGAATATTCAGTTTTGCCTAAAGTGATTATTATTCGGTTTGTGAATAATTCACATATTTTTGAATTTCGTCAAGTGGTTTTTCAGAAGTGTTTGTTAGTTACTGAAGCTATTATGAGCTTTTCTGAAGTTTTGTTAAAAAACAGTGGTCAGTCATGCGTGTTTTCTTCACAAAAGCAGACGACAGATAGCACTACAATGAGTGATTTTCCTTAGTACATTTTGGGTTACGTACGGCTAATAAGTAATAAGTATTGGGGTTTATGAATTACAAAGAATTCCAAAGCACTATTAATTAAATTAAATGCATTATATCATACGTGGCTTGTCCATTGAAGCTCGCGGAAGTGCATTTTGTCCCACTACAGCCTACCTACACACCTGTAATTATTGCGTAATTTGTTTCAGTTCAGTGATTAATAACCATTAACGCTTGCTCTGAGCTTGTAACCATAATTTAATATTCTGTAATAAAGTTTCATGCAATTTCAGCTACATATTCAAAATAATAGCTAACTACAGTTTAGTATTTAATTCCACACGAAACTTCTTCCCGATCATTGCACTCTATCAGAATTATTCTTCGGAATAGAGGCTTTTTCTATGAGAAACATTAGGTAACACAGGCCATTAAATCATTAATGCAGCAAAGAGTGTACACGGGTTATAAGTTGAGTTTAACAGTTTACGTCACTCGCCATGTATAAAGTATGTGACATTAGCGCGATCGCTAAGTAGTGAGTTCAAAGGTGCTTGTAGAGGGAGAAACAGCGCTATCGCAAATGGATGGGATACTGCAGGAGCGCTCTGCTTCGAATCATTGTTGACACAGGACGAATTACACAGACCTGTGAAACAAAAATTTTTTTGAGTGCAGTTTAGGAACAACTTAAGCTCATGGGTTTTGGACTCTGAATCCATGTCTGATCGTAGTTTTCTTCAGTCACATACAGTTTTGACACAAAGTGATTTCATTTTAAACTAGAACATTAGCGAAGCACGCGTAATTTTAATGGATAGTAATAATACTTTTCAGTGTGAAAAAAGATTTGACACCAGACCTCTGCAGTGTTGTTATTAGACACACACACACACACACTCACAGACACACACACACACACACACACACACACACACACACACACACACACACACACAATCACGCACGCACGCACACCAAAAGCTGAAGCTCTTCTTTGAAAACGCTACCACTGTCATCTCTCTGACACAGCCACTGAGCGTACCTTAAAGTTTGATTAATTGTGCACACTGCTACATTGACGTCATTCTGCAAAGAGTAGTTCTGTTCATTAACTTGGTGACAGGCACAAACATGTCCTGGACGAGCTGTATTTTAGCCACACTGTGATTGAGTACAACAATTATTAAATTATAAAACGAACAGTAATCCTGTGTTAAATTGTAACTCTATTGTGTCTTAATGAGTGCTGCAATACACACAGATTGTATCTGCTGCTCTTGGTACATGACTCCCAGCTTCGGAGTTTTCCGCTGTCAGTTACTGCCTATATAGGTCATATATGTTTGACGAAACCAAACAGATAAATTGGAACTTATAATTAAATAAAAACATTGTATCAACGGTGTTGATGTATATCAGATGCAAGAAGAAATTTCTGCCGTAGCAAATACATAGGTGAAATTATATTACGCAATATTTAGTGGCGAATAACGTATGTCCTAATACTGAATTCCTGAGGGTCGCACAATACATCTGAAGTATCGTGAGGGTAACGAACATAAAAAACAAACTTCGTGTCTCTTACACATTGCCTGATGTAATAAATAAAAGATAAAAACCTTGTCGGTTCTTCGAATCACTACTGGTGTTGACTCTGTGATAGAAATGACTTGAAATTCAAAATTTTCAGTTAGTACAAGAACAGGTATGACTTCCGTCTGTGCAAGTAACGAAATAAATTATAACGAATCGAATCAGTACTTCGAGTGTCGTGTAGAACTCGTTGCTTAGTAAGGAATACATAAGATTTACAACAGTCTTGGCAGTATCAAGGAGCAGCATTAACAAAGGACACATATTCGACGTTGAACAAAGGGGCTGTTTAATACCAGTGGATTGTGTGCGTCTAAGTAAAGAGCCTGTGAAAAGAATGGTCGGGGGCAACCTTGTCAATCAGGATGTAACATTATATCAAAATCGACGCGAAATTCTCCGCCTCAGAACGGCGCACGTAGCGGGGAGAATGAACTGGCAACACGGGGCCTCGACGCTCGAAAGCAGAGTTCTCCGTGACAGTTGCTACTGTGTGGCCGCAAATGCCAAGTTCGTCATGTACGACGGTGAGCACCTCATGAAACCGGGTCATTGTTGCCGGCCGCGGTGGCCGAGCCGTTCTAGGCACTTCAGCCCGGAACCGCGTGACTACTACGGTCGCAGGTTCGAATCCTGCCTGGGGCATGGATGTGTGTGATGTCCTTAGGTTAGTTAGGTTTAAGTAGTTCTAAGTTCTAGGGGACTGATGACCTCAGATGTTGAGCCCCATAGTGCTCAGAGCCATTTTGAACCGGGTCATTGTTGGTTGTTTACAGAAGTGGTGAACCCTGGGTTCCTGAGCTGGGGTCTTAGGGCTCCCAAAAACCCTCTGTAACGGTAAGAAGTTTGTGCTCTGAAACCATTGTTCGGCTCGCCGGTGGAAGTACGCATGTCCCAAGAAGCTGGGATCTTCGCTAAGACGCCTGAGTCGCTAGGGTGGTACAAATCTTTATATAATAACCTAACCTGAAAGGGGGTGCGGGGAGCTAAGTACTGAAAATGTAGATGGTTGTTGCTAAATTTCTGTTTTCAGATAGCTCGAGCGATAACTAGTGGTCCTGACGTCATACGGGTAATAGAAGTCGCCGTATAGTGGAGTACAGTCGTTTCAGACGGAGCTGTGTTTTAGCATATGACTCTTTCTAATGCTATCGTCTGTACTTACTATATGGGTGTGATATGTGGTTATTTATTGGGACTAATATACTTGGCAGCTGAGTATGGGCTCCCTAGGTAGATGTTTAGACTGTCTATTTCTTTATGTAACTGAAGTCCACCTAATCACCGATTATAAACATCTGATTTCCATGTTTGATCTAGGATCGAATTCCACGAAACGCGCCTCAACGCCTTCACTGATAGACACTCTTCCTAATCAGTTAAGACTACACGACTTACTATCGCTCTAAAGCCCAACAAGCGAACGCCACTGCATTGTTGCCCCCAAGGGGATGGACCGCACAGGTGACTGACGAAACGGTGTGCTTCCACAATACCGATCCCTTGCAAACTCAGTTAGATGAGTTTCCTGTCTTTTAGATATGAGGATCCTCTCCTACGTCAAATAACAAGATATACACAGCCCCGCGCCCCCAATCTTACTCACTTTCGAAACTTTGTGCCAGTTTCTCCATCAAAAGTAGTGCTATCGATCGCCGCCTGGGTTCAAATATGTTTGTAGTGGACTCAAGAGTGGGCAAACTTGTGCAGTACACAAATCACCTACGGGCATCTGCTAAATGCTGCCCTCACTGTCACCGTCATCCCTGGAGCAGTTCCCACACCAACCTAAGCCCCTCACACAGCTCGAACGACGCCATCGCCGGACGCCGAAGGACTAGGTTTCGCTCCCACCTTTACGCACGGTTTCCAGGAAAGAGGCGGACTTACAGGCACCACAATTAGTTGACTCCTGAGATATCGCTCCCATTAAATGGACTGCTGACCTCGATGTGGCTCCGCCAAATGTCAGCTGAACCTCTCCATATCTCACTAATACTAAAAGGGGCATGGCCAGTTAAAGGGGAAAGGTGTGTTATATCAGTCTTCAGACACAGGGATCGATAACCAAAGATCATCGCTGTCACAGACTTTGCCATGAGATGGAGTAAAACGGTTATTACATGGCCGCAACTGCTGACGTCATACGGCCAATATAAGTCACATCTAGTGGAGCACAATCATTTTGAACCGTGCTGCGCTTTCCCTTATGATTCTCGGTGATACAGAACCCAATTCTACATGACGTTCACCGATGACTTTATTTGCTCAGGTTGTTATACTAGATGGCTGATTGGATTCTCTACATGACTTTCTTGATGCATTTTTAGGTTCGATATGCCTCATGTGTCAAAGCTTGAGAAAAGCTCCCTGATGATGACGTCAGAACAGGGTAGTGGACGTCGAATCGACCAACATAACCCAAATAACTTTTGTATCCCGCCTGGATAGGCGGCGCGTGGGTCTGCTCCTGTGAACTGTTTCTGTGATATAGGCCGAGAGTGAAGGAAGCGAGTAGGAGCAGGAGAGGTGAAGCACTTCGGTACTGCATGTAACTAACGGTTTTTTACTAGAGTCAAAAAACACAAGTAAAAAACAAAGGCATCCATAACTTTGGCTAGGATGAGCACGTAGGTGTGAAGCTGTAGTCCATGTCTAATCCTGTGAAGCTAGGATGACTGTTCTGTATAATCTCAAAACTAACAAATACTCGTTGCTGTCCAAACGTAGACTGAACGTGACTAATACAAAGTCTCAATAGCAAGCTAGCCCACTTGGTAGTAGAAGCGATATTTCCAGGCCCTCTGCTCTTGATGAAATGGGACGAAATCAATACGGAACTCCCCGAGCTCCACAGTGTCGGCCAGAGGGCTCTGTGGTCGGCGTAGTTGGTCTTCTCTCGTAGTGTCAACTTACGGGAGCGTGCACCTACGTTGTGGCATCGGAACTATCGACGCCACAATAACCATAAGTCACAAATGCACAGGTGTAAAGCTACGGCCACAAAACGACAGCCAATGAGCGATGCGTGAAAGGAGGTTTGTGCATCTGAAGTAACTTGGTCCAGGGACTATATGTTACAGTGAAAGCACAGTTATTGATTAAATTAGCTGAAGATAATGGTTTCAGCTGGATAGTCTAAGCCAGGTAACCCTTTATCAGGGACGACCACAAGGTTTCTGTCTAAGGGCATCGCTGCAGCTTACATGCAACTTAGCGCGACCCTGATGTTGCTACATGTAGTCAAGGGATTTGTGTGGCATTCGTGTCTTTTCACTTTATCATTCTGTCTTATTTGATTGGATGTCCATCATAGCTCTGTCAAATTGTGAGTAAAACTGTATCATCCAAACTGACATCCATTTCATGTACTATGACGTTATCAGATAATTTTTCGACTTTGTAGAGGTACTCGATGTACTTTTGGATCTATTCGGTCTTCTTTTGCATTTTAGTGATTTTTCTTCTATTACACTCATTTTCTAGGAAGCAGTCTTCAACATATTTCCTATTCTTATGAGGTGCTTATAATGAAAAATCACCAAGAAAGAAGACTCATTCAACAGAAGAGCTAGCAAGATGATTATTGCTTTGACCGAATGGATCCATCAAGTATCTGAAGAAACTGTTATGAAATCAGAAGTATTGTAGCGGCACCACCGTTTAGGATAGGGAAACTTAGTTTTGTGCAATATTCTGAGCACAAATTACATCCAGGTGCAGGCTGGATTCCAGTGAGTTACACATACCAGCAGTTGCGAAGGCAAATAGAAGTGACAGGGGTGTAGAACTGCCAGAGAAGGCACACACATCAATTTGAATGGCGCAAGTCACAGGCAGAACGGGGCCACTGGCGCAACCAGGTGTTGTGCGTATGTGACTGGGAGCGGTGCATTAGCAAAAGAGAGGCCCACAGCCGAACATAAATAGGTGCCATTTTCTAACGAGATTCATTCAAGTGTGGCAGCTCTCCTGGACGGCGGGGCGTATCACACCACCAGGCTACATACAGCAACAGATGGAGCGCCAGCGTTCCAGTCTACGGTAGGTCGTTGGTTCGACCCTCTGAGGCCAACGAGGGGTCCACAGCCAGCTAGTGGCGGGCCACTCTTTGGCTCGCAACCACGGGCAGTTGTCTCTTCTCCCGACACATGACGGAGACTTCCCGAGGTGAGGAGCGCAGATTCAGATGCTGGATTGTGGGCGCTTATCGTCGCTACGATCTCAGGCACGCCAGCGAGGAAGGAAGCAGTGGGTCGCTCGGTGGCTCCCAGCAGAGCAGCGCTGAGTCGATGGGGAAGAAGACCACTGAGCTGGCTGCAGGTGCAGCCATGACGACGCGGTCCTACAAGGCTGACACACAGCAGTGCGTTGCACTGGGGCGCTGGGGCGGTGGCCTCAGCATTGTGGGACCCTGGATCATGGACCGAGGTGAACAGGGCGCTGTAGTGGAAACAAATAAATTATTTGGAAAGTTCTCGCCGAGTTTTAATTCGGCACCTCCTGGCACACATCCGCTACAGTATTGTCACTTAAATTCTGCATAGCATGACTGATCATCTGCTGGTTTGGTCCAAGCTGGTGTTTAGCTGCACTGTTGCTGTCTACCTGCTGTTTTGATCTACTATAATCCATGGCGTAATCTTGAACCAAAATGATAATCCATGGCGAAATCTTGAACCAAAATGTTGTTGCCCTATTCTCAAGGAAATGGAGGAGTTCCTTTACGAAAGAATCGTATCTCACTGACCATAATTCAGAGTGCATGTTAACTGAATCCTGGAAGTATTCTGACTAATGGTGAACTCTCTGGTGATTCTACTCTATGGTAATTGGATTTCATACAGTTTTGCGCAGTCCTTGTAGCTACACTAGACTGAAACTAGTCATTTGTTTGGGTTACCGTTAGCGAAGGATGTTTTTAATATATTAACTCTTTCACTGCTCCACACATATATATATACGTTGTTTCAATGCCCCAAGCATATATAAACGTCTCGCTATGAAAAATATTTACAGCGGTTCCATACTGCTGTTATATGGATACAATAACATCTATTACCCAGCCAGTGAGGTGGAGATGATTGTTGAACACATGTGGTGTGATTAGAATACTGGAAATTACCCGAACGAGTTACTGAATGTGGATTCTAGATTGTTTTCTGCCCCCTCAGTGTTATCAAATAAAATGACGTGATGTTACCATCCGTTTACAGAAGATGAGCTGTCAAGTCTTCTGTATCAAACTGACATCGAGGACTTCATCATGCCCAATGCATCTGATTACGGTTAGACAGTTAGTGATGCCAATGAGCGTGTAGGTGAATCCGTCACTTCACATGTTCAAAGTATTAGTAAACCAACAAACGCTGAACCATTAAATGCAGATCCAGATTTTGATAGTACCATCGCTTCTTTCTCCGACTACGAAGAAGAGTCTGAGGATATTCTTGACAAATATGCTAAAAGACACAAAACAGATGATTTTAGATGGAAAGACTCTGATTACCCCAAAGTGTATAATTTCGATAACATTAATTTAGGTTACAAAATCATCTATTTAGATGATTCAACTACTGTATATGACTACTTCCAAGTTGTTTTTGCCAAGAAATTGTGAACCACCTAGGTGAGCAATGTAATTTATATTACAAACACCTTTCCGACGACTCAGGTGAAAAGAAAGACTGCGATATTGGAAAAACACCAGCAGTGATGAAATTTACTGTCTGCTTGCTGTAAATTTTCTGATGTCTCAAGAGAGATACAGTGAAATAAACAGTTATTGAACCAACGATCCAGTTTTGTCACTCCATTATTTGTGCGAACCATGCCAAGGGATAGATACCTTTGTTGCTAAGAATGTTGTACTTTGTGGGGGATGACTGAATCTGGAAATTTAGGTGAACTGTGGATCATTTAGGGAAAGCATTTCGAGATGCTTTCGATCCTTTTAAAAATTTCTACACTGACGAAAGTTTCGTTCTCTACAAAGGTCGTCTCTTCTTCAAACAGCATGCCCTGATTGTTGTGTGTTTGTGAAACTGGATATAGTCACGATTTTATTATTTATGCAAATGTAGCAGTGGATGCAAAAAAAAGAAACTGATTGTGGTTTAAAGGTTGGGATACCTGGACGCGTTGTTCTTACATTGCTAATAACGGTATGTTGCCGATTGCTTCACTATCCCGTCGTTATTTTCTTATCTGCATGACAGAGTGACTAATGCCTGTGGGACTGTAAGGAAAAACCGTAAAGGCATCCTTGCTTTATACAAAAAAAAAAAGCTTAAAACAGGTGTTATCGATTTTATGTCAGCAGATAAACTTCTTCCTCTCAAGCAGCAGGACTAACCGGAACTAAGGGTACTATCAGTTCTCCATAAAGGCGAAATCATCGCGACCAACAAAACTGAAAGAAGCACAATGTAAGTAGGCTGTTTAGGTTTTTATGTTGGTAACGCCACGTAGCGCTCTGTATGAAAATCACTGACTGTGCTGTGTGTAATCTGTGGCTGGTTGGACTCATTGTTGGAATATGCGCTTGTGTAGTGCTGGGCAGTTGGATGTGAACAGCGCGTAGCGTTGTGCAGTTGGATGTGAGCCGCCAGCAGTGGTGGATGTGGAGAGAAAGATGCCATAGTTGTGAAAACGGACGATCTGGACGTGTGTCCGACAGAAAAAGGAAATTTGTAAACATGGATGTCATGAATTCATAGATATATACACTACTGGCCATTGAAATTGCTACACCACGAAGATGACGTGCTACAGACTCGAAATTTAACTGACAGGACGAAGATGCTGTGATATGCAAATGGTTAGCTTTTCAGAGCATTCACACAAGGTTGGTACTGGTGGCGACACCTACAACGTGCTGACATGAGGAACGTTTCCAACCGATTTCTCATACACGAACAGCAGTTGACCGGCGTTGCCGAGTGAAACGTTGTTGTGGTGCCTCGTGTAAGGAGGAGAAATGCGTACCATCACGTTTCCGACTTTGATAAAGGACGGATTGTAGCCTATCGCGATTGCGGTTTATCGTATCGCGACATTGCTGCTCGCGTTGGTCGAGTTCCAATGACTGTTAGCAGAATATGGAATCGGTGGGTTCTGGAGGGTAATACGGAACGCTGTGCTGGATCCAAACGGCCTCGTGTTACTAGCAGTCGAGATAACAGGCATCTTATCCGCACGGCTATAACTGCTCGTGCAGCCACGTCTCGATCCCTGAGTCAACAGATGGGGACGTTTGCAAGACAACAACCATCTGCACGAACAGTTCGACGACGTTTGCAGCAGCATGGACTATCAGCTCGGAACGATGGCTGCGGTTACCCTTGACGCTGCATCACAGACAGGAGCGTCTGGGTACACGAATGGCAAAAGGTCCTTTTTTCGGATGAATCCAGGTTCTGTTTATAGCATCATGATAGTCGCATCTGTCTTTGGCGACATCACGGTGAACGCTCATTGGAAGCGTGTATTCGTCATCGCCATACTGGCGTATCACCCGGCGTGATGGTACAGGGTGCCATTGGTTACACGTCTCGGTCACCTCTTGTTCGCATTGACGGCACTTTGAACAGTGGACGTTACATTTCGATCCCTGCGAAACCCTACATTTCAGCATGGCAATGCACGACAGCATGTCTTGTACGGACCTTTCTGGATACAGAAAATGTTCGACTGCTGCCCTGGCCAGCACATTCTCCAGATCTCTCACCAATTGAAAACGTCTGGTCATTGGTGGTCGAACAACTGGCTCGTCACAATACGCCGGTCACTGCTCTTGATAAACTGTGGTGTCGTGTTGAAGCTGCATGGGCAGCTGTACCTGTACATGCCATCCAAGCTCTGACTCAACGCCCAGGCGTATCAAGGCCGTTATTACGGCCAGAGGTGATTGTTCTGTGTACTGATTTCTCAGGATCTATGCACCCAAATTGGGTGAAAATATAATCACATGTCAGTTCTAGTATAATATATTTGTCCAACGAATACTCGTTTATCATCTGCATTTCTTCTTGGAGTAGCAATTTTAATGGCCAGTAGTGTACATGTGATGATATTTGATCACTATTAAGGTAAATACATTGTTTGTTCTCTATCAAAATCTTTCATTTGCTAACTATGCCTATCAGCAGTTAGTGCCTTCAGTAGTTAGAATCTTTTATTGAGCTGGCAGTATTGGCGCTCGCTGTATTGCAGTAGTTCGAGTAACGAGGTTTTTGTGAGGTAAGTGATTCACGAAAGGTATAGGTTATTGTAAGTCAGGGCCGTTCTTTTGTGGGGAATATTGAAAGTCAGATTGCGCTGCGCTAAAAATATTGTGTGTCAATTTAGTGATGATCAGAATAAGTAAAGAGAGAACTGTCTAAGTACGTTCAGTTATACTCAGCTTTCTTTGTATCAAATAACGTAGAAGTTTACCAGCACACTTATTCTTAATTTTTCTAAGGGGACGTTTCAACAAATGAAGCAAGTTGGTAGTCTTAACCAACTTGCATCGTAAGCTAGACTGAAAATATGGGGGCTGTCGACAGGAGCGACATGATGCGCCGTAAAATGTTTACGAACAACTACAAAAAGCTATAAAAAAGTATTTTTCCGGTTGGTGGATCTGTCTCTGCTGAACGCGCAGGCGTCACAAAAACACAAACGAGAAGAAATATTTCAATATCTGATTTTCGGCAGAAACTCATGAAGGAGATCCTAAAGATTCACCAACCACCCAAACAAAGGACCGTCGTCGAAGGAGACAGGCTGGTAGTGATAATTCCTTACGCCCGACCGAGCGACACTTTATCTCACTAATAAAAAATGTGATGTTCTTCTACGTTCGAATTTTTGTTTCGTAAGATACAACACTCTGATGTTTTACTAATATAATAATTTTTTTCTCCTAATGAAGTCCCTTTTTGAAAAAATAAGTACTTCTCTATAAATATTTACTATTTAAAACAGTCTTGATCACGATTTATTTATCAAGGTGGTCGGTTTCGACCACTACTGTGGTCATCTTCAGACCATTGAGCAGGATCCTCTTTCTGTTGGGAATCACTACAAAAATCGTCATCAAGACTGTTTTTAATAGTAAATATTTGTAAGACATTGATCATTGCCTCTCCCATAATGTATTCAAAAGTAATCTTCTCTATAAAGATTTTACATGATAATACTGTAATTGGCGTCTAAATTTTTCCTCAATAATAACGATAGATTGCGACAGTCGTATACAGGGTGTTACAAAAGGTACGGCCAAACTTTCAGGAAACATTCATCACACACAAAGAAAGAAAATTTGTTATGAAGACATGTGTCCGGAAACGCTTACTTTCCATGTTAGAGCTTATTTTATTACTTCTCTTCAAATCACATTAATCATGGAATGGAAACACACAGCAACAGAACGTACCAGCGTGACTTCAAACACTTTGTTACAAGAAATGTTCAATATGTCCTCCGTTAGCGAGGATACATGCATCCACCCTCCGTCGCATGGAATCCCTGATGCGCCGATGCAGCCCTGGAGAATGGCGTATTGTATCACAACCGTCCACAATACGATCAGGAAGAAGGCTAAAGTTGAGGCTCTGAGCAATATGGGACTTAACATCTATGGTCATCAGTCCCCTAGAACTTATAACTAATTAAACCTACCTAAGCTAAGGACATCACACAACACCCAGTCATCACGAGGCAGAGAAAATCCCTGACCCCGCCGGGAATCGAACCCGGGAACCCGGGCGTGGGAAGCGAGAACGCTACCGCACGACCACGAGCTGCGGACCGATCAGGAAGAGTCTCTACATTTTGTACCGAGGTTGCGTAGACAAGAGCTTTCAAATGCCCCCATAAATGAAAGTCAAGAGGGCTGAGGTCAGGAGAGTGTGGAGGCCATGGAATTGGTCCGCCTCCACCAATCCATCGGTCACCGAATCTGTTGTTGAGAAGCGTACGAACACTCCGACTGAAATGTGCAGGAGCTCCATCGTGCATGAACCACATGTTGTGTGGTACTTGTAAAGGCAGATGTTCTAGCAGCACAGGTAGAGTATCCCGTATGCTCCATTGAGCGTAGGTGGAAGAACGAAACTAAAATGAGTTCTAACATGGAAATTAAGCGTTTCCGGACACATGTCCACATAACATCTTTTCTTTATTTGTGTGTGAGGAATGTTTCCTGAAAGTTTGGCCGTACCTTTTTGTAACACCCTGTATATACGCTCCATTTCAAGATTACGCTCACATGGCAGGTACCCGCCACACTAAGTGCTCAGTGAAAGGGTTAAGGTACTCAAGATTTTCTTAATCGTGAAGCAATTCCTTCGTACCACAGTATAATAAAATAGACCTCTTAGCAATCCCGGTACTCAGAGGGCACGATAGAGTCGGTCCTCTCCAGAGCGTGACGTGTCGGCCAGGTCCACATTGATCTGCAACTGGAACTGACGATCGGCATAAAATGAGCAAAGAGCGCACAGAACTGCCGGCCCCGGTCCTTACAACACACTTTTGTGGCCTCTGGAACTCACCGCCACGGGGCACGTTCGTTAAGAGTGAGAACGTAAAACACAGGCCGTGCATAATTCAGCTCATAAAGCTCCGGGCGGTTCTCGCAGGATCGTACTGGTAGATGCTGTGGTTACGGGCCAGCAGAACGTTTCTGGCGTATCATCCTGTTCAGAAACCCAACGGCTGCTCACAGCTGTGCTGGGACTTGTGCTTATCTACTATAACCACATGGTTTAATACGTCTACTTCTCACTGTGAACAAAGTTAATTCTAATCAACCTCTTTTAGTCTTAATTCTCTCTCTTACGTTGAAGGAAAAGCAGAGAGAAAGAAACTGAAAGGGAACGGGAAGAGAGAGGCGATTTGAACTGCATCAGAACTTTTGTGCGGCACCAGTGGCGACGAGTGAAAATGTTGACTGCATTAGGATTCGAACCCGGGACTTCTGCTTACTAAGTAACTGTGTTAACCACTGCGCCACCCGTACACAACGTTTATAGTACCTGCGCGGACTATCTCAGCACGACTCTCGGTCGACCCACACTCCAACTATCTCCACCTATCTCACTCCCTGTCCATTTACTCCGTGTTCGCTACTTCGAGATTCCCACAGGAGGTCGGATGTATTTGTGCATTTGCACTGAAGAATGTGGATCAATTACAATCGAGGTGAATCAAATTATATAAATGCATTGTGTCTGTTCTTTCGGACACGTCCTCCTTCTCGTTTCTCTCTATCGTGTTTGAGTCCTCGATCTAAGTCTCTAAAACTTACGGGAACCTAGATTTTGACCTGAAAGTACCAGTAACATATTATTTTAGAATGGAATGTTTTAATGTAATTTACTCACGTTAAAAATGCGCTCTGCAGGAAAGCATAGATCAGATCTGAAAGCAGTACTGAATGTTAGTCTTGGTATGACTAAAATAACATGTGACCAAAAGATAAAAAGAAAGTAATACAAATCAACAGTGAAGTCATAAAGCAGTCGATGAGTTTCTCTGTTAAGGCAACCGTAGGCGACTGGACTGGAAAAGAAATAAAAGAAGAATAAAAAATGTCATGGCGTGTGTTTGATAAACTAAGTACTGTATTCAAAACGAAGAACCAATGTGTCTCAATAGGAAAGTTTACCATTAACAGTTCTAAGTTACGGTAGTGGTTTTAACATGTACACCATTAAAATTCGAGGTTTACTCGGCGAACAAGAGAGAGATACATGATAGGAAGAACTAACAGAGACACGAAAAGAAGTAAATGGCTCAAAGAACTGAATGGAGTAAAAGATGTGATTCTGAGTAATGAAAATGTACTTGGGTTTGGGTGGACATGTAGCCAAGTGAATAGTGGATAGATAGCATTAGAAAACGTGTAATAAAATGGATACGCATGGTTTAAGACAAGCCTAGACGAACAACAAAATTCGCCGCAACATAATGGCGGCTGTTTAAAAGGTATATGGTAACAGAATTTGCACAAAATAATGAGAAGAAACAAAAACGAACAATTTAGGTGTGCCTTTTAAACAATATTTCTAACGTAATGTCAAATTAACAAAGCTTATCATCTATTACTTCCGTCCACAAAGGGAAAAACTGATCCCAAGTTTGTGTCTAAATCACGTAAAACGTAATTGGGATATATTTATGTCACTCACTTTTACAAAAAATGTAAACAGATCGTGTAAAATCACTGAAAAATCTTTCATCCCCTTAAAAGAAAATATGAAAATGACTTACATTGGCTTTAAACATTTTATTACATGTATCTCCCCACGTTTACTCTTACTTCTTCGGATGCTAAGCATTCTTTACCAACTTTCAAATAGCGACACGTTTAAAAGTAATGTTGAACATACATATTTTATTTCATTGTTTTCCTTTTGTTGATAGAAACAGATTCTCTCACTGTTTCAAACTAGAGTTCCTTGCCTTCCGTACGTAGTTTCAGACTAGTGATAAATTAAGATGTTTAACGTGGGTTGTGTTAAGTGACATCTTCGTCGTCTTCTCAGCGAACAAGCCAACAGCAACGAATGCTTTTTACCCACAAAAACTAACCAGATCGACTGCTACCCAACAGTACATGTCAGATGGCTGTTGAAAGTAATAATGGTTGTCTGTTGATATTAGTATTATCGTATGGCGTTAAAGAACATACACATACTTTGCATGTCTTCTGTTGCTGCTTAGAAGCCCCCATTTGGAAAAAATGGCCAGTGTTACACTGTTGGGCAAGGTGCACCAGATTTTAATTTCCATAACGTTTAAGGAGATTTTTCCCTTTTGGTGAAGATGTCGAATAGAGAACACAACAGACTACTCGACAAAGACTATGTTTAGAGGTTTATTTAAGTACTGAGAACTGGTAGACAGTAAACTTACAAACAGAATTTGAAACTGGTACAAACTACAGTCTGGCGGGAATTACTAAGTTTTCACGGGGCTTCCAAATCAGCTTTTCGTAAAACGATTCCCATATATCGCTTATAATTGGTCATGAACGCACTCCAGAATCGCTTCTGGTAATTTGGTTCCGAGTGCCAGATTTGTTCTTCGACTTCCGATATATATACACTTACGTCGAAGGACATGGTTTCAAAATGGACGTGACTGTTCAGAACTAGTCATCACAAAGAAACGACTATCATAGAAACTATGACTGAACTGAAGGAAAATAAATATTTTTATACCTAGTTGTTTTAGTGATGCGTTTATTTTTTCTTGAACAGGTTAGCTGGTACTATGAAATGTGCACCCACAGCCACTATCCTATTCCAAATGTAACAAATTTTTCTTCATCTTGGTAAGTACATATACTGGCAGACGTCCACTAACTTTCTTCAGAAATTACGGCGTGCTGATAAGAGGTAAACTGAGTGCTTAATGTGTGGCCCAGGTCATGTACTAGGTTTATGCTTAAGTTCAGCTATGGCGAGATAATAATTCCGAATCGATAACTTTTATTTGCATGCAGAGATGCAATTAGAAGTAATTCCATTAGTTTTCATGAAAGTTAGCTTCATACTCACATCGTTCAACTAAAGTTATTTACGAGTAGGAAGTATCAGGACGTGAGACAGTCCAGCACAATTATAGGCCACCAAACCGAAGACGAAAAAAGACCTTGAATGTCAATATGAACGTCGACTACAAAAAACAAAAACAGAAATTGTAAAAATTACGCCCAAATCCTCAAATGATGTAATGGTGATCCAGTATACGTATTGCAAAATTGGGTCCGAATATTCTGCTAAATAACTGTACATTCGAAGTACTATTATATGTACGCGTGTATTGCGTAAATGAGATGAATATTCTTTCCATTATCTGTTCATGTAGGTCCACTGTAACACCACACACGTTTTACATCATCGTTTATTTATACCATATTGCAGTGCGTGCATTATTCTGATTACAACACAAAGTTCCTTTGGACATACATGCATGTCCAAAGGAACAGATATTGCGGTGACTACAGCCGTTATGAAATACGTGAAATGAATTCGCAATTGCGAATAAGGACAATCATCAGCTGTAGAATGGAATGACAACAGCGAAAATTTGTGCCGGACCGGGACTAGAAACCCGGATTCTTATCGCGAGCGGTCGCCTTACCATTTGACTATCTGTGCACGACCCACGACCACATCCAAACTTCCATATGTCGTCAACCATACGTCTACGACCCGTCCTCGACAACCATTACGTATATTCATGTACAGGTCAGGCGTTGCCCTTGAAAGTACAGGTCGTAGACGCATGGTTGACGCCATATGGAAGCTTGGGTCTGGCTGTAAGTCGTGCACGGATAGCTAAGTGGATATTATTCTGGTTATGTAGCCGAAGACGAACGGCTTTCCTTTATCCATTCGTATTAAAAAGGAATTAAAATAGAATAAAAAAATTAAAAAAAGAAAAAACAAACCTTTCAAAATTTTTTTCGCTTTTTCACAATTTTGTTTTCTAGAAGTTTCTGTGTCTTCCTTATTCATAATAAAAAAAGAAGAACAAAAATGTGGTAAGACGACCGCTCGGATAAGCGGGAAATCCGGTTTCGATACCCGGTCCGACACAAATTTTCATTATTGTCATTCCATTCTACTGCTACCTACAGTCTCTTTGCTTGTTTTTATCATTTCAACACTGACCGACACAATATTTCCTGACAAATGCAACTCAAACTTATCCTATTCATTTATTGCCAATAATATCCAAGCGCAACTTGATCTGACTGCAAATAATTAAAACAAAAGAATAGCCCTGATTAGAAGAAATCCTAGCAATAGCCCATACATTTTATAAGTCACTTACCTCACAGAAAATCTTCACGACACGAACTACAGCAAATACAGCAAGCAGCAACTACAGGCAGCTAAATAAAAAGATTCTAACTGCTGTAGGCTGTAACTACTAATAGGCATGTGGTTAGCAAAGGAAAGAATTTGTTGCAGATTTTACCTTAATCATATGACATCCAGTTCCAAAAATTATATAATCTATGATTCCATTTCCCAAACATTAGCAAATACATCAATCATCATTTTACAATCAATTTCCAACCAACACTAAATCTCCATGACGGACAAACGTCCAAACCGCCCCCTCGCGCTAACATTTCTACCCTCCATCACTGCTATTAACTTCCTACAGCGAGTCCGACCAGCCACAGAGTGTCTTAGCGAAGGCGCAGAGCGCTGTCAGTGATATTAATGCAGTCTATAGCGCTGCCAACATAGAAACATATAAACAGGCTACTTACACAGGTACAGCAAAAAAAAAAAAAAAAAAAAAAAAAAAAAAAAAAAATTATCCTGATTTAATATCAGTACAGAAGATTTTAAATCTAATCTGGAAGTATTTACCTTCAGTTGTCACCCTATCTACATATCAGTTATTACTTTTATTTACTTTGACACACGAGAGTACAGTACACTGTAAAACGAGACAGAAGATCGGCGGGAAGGAAATGCAGTTACCGCCTTTCGCAACCACGCCCTGTAGCCCCAGCTGACAGCAAATTTGAACTGCCTGATAGAAATTAAATAGCTTTTAGCTGTTTATTTTGTTCTATAGTGAAATTTAAAAAGGGAACAGCGAAGTTACGAATTTATTTTCTCATGGAAGACTTCGCTTCTCTCCTGATCAAGTAAGTATACCTGCTCCGATAACTTTGCTTTTGTCATTTCTTTTTCTCGCTGTGAATCCATATGCCTCTGATGATCACATAAGAGCAGGTTGTGGATGTATAGCACTGTTTCAACTCAGTGAAGTGAATTTTCTTACAGTAGGCGCAGTTTATTGAATATTGTACAGTTTTACAGTCTTTGAGTCATTACAGCCTAGAAGTTCCATAACGAAATCAGGTGATGCTGAGGAAATTACATTAACAAATAAGATGTTAAAAAGTATAGTATATCAGTTTTGGTACTTAAACAGCAAAATAACTGGCGTTAGTCGAAGAGAGGATATAAAGCGCAGTCTGCAACAACAAGAGAAGCATTTATGAAAAATTTGGCCAGGTGCGAGACGCACTCGCTATCTGAGGGTTCCGTGGAAACGTCATTACGTTTGTAGACAGTTCATCCATTCAAGGAGTCGAGAATCTCGACGATATTTGCCCGTTGTCGAGATCGACGCGGATAAAACATCGGTCCCGGAATTTCAAGGCTTTGGAGAATCATTTAAGTTTGAAGTCGGATAACGAGTGACAAAAGAAATATTTTTTTCGTGTGATATAATTAAAAATTTACTTGCGGTAATGGAAATGAGCGTTTGGTGTCATTGACCGGGAGGGCCCTTGCGGGGCAGTTCCGGCCGCCTTGGTGCAGGTCTTATTACATTCGACGCCACATTGGGCGACCTGCGCGCCAGAAGGAGATGAAATGATGATGAAGACAGCACAACACCCAGTCCCTGGGCGGAGAAAATCCACGACCCAGTCGGGAATCGAACCCGGGCCCGTAGGATGGCAATACGTCACACTGACCACTTTTTTAAATTTTAAATCTCATTTTGTTCGCTTTTGTTCGTTGCATCTGCTCGTGGCGGACGTCGTAAGACATCCGTTGAAGTTCGATGTTGATCGATTAACTTAGTTTTTTTTTATTACAGAGGGCAACTAACCCTCTGACCGAACATGCAGAGCTACCGTGCCGGCATTGCATTGAATTCGAAGTTTATATTTATTACTCCGCCAGGGGTCCGTATGCCATAGTATGTGACATAAATTTCAACTCGATACGAGAGCACGTTACTGAGAAAAAGGGGTATTACACAGTCGGAGAGACAGACAGATCTATAAACAATGACCAAAAAAATTTTTGTGTGATATAATTTCAAATTAAAATTTTTCGGATTTTTTCGTAAATTTCTTAATTCTACGTCGACGAGAAGTACTCTATAGGCTTTGATGAGCGAGTTTTTGAGTATAAAAATCTGACATAGACGGCCGTGGTCTCTTCCCTGCAATGACTGAGATGCTTAAATGTGGTACACCGCAAAGGGTCTGTAGGCCTTAATATGTGACATAAATTTGAATTTGATACGACAACCCGTTACTGAAAAAAAGGGGACTTAGCAAGCGGACCGACACATAGACAGACGTATAAAAATGCCGAAAGAGTATTTTCTTCGTCTCATATAATTACAAATTAACAATTTTCGGATCTTTTCCTTTACATGTATCGTAAAACGTCACTTCTTCCCAAATTTGGTGATTCTAGGCCAACGGAAAGTACCGTATAGGTTTTGATGAGTGGCTTTTTTAGTATAAAATGTGTGACATGAATCCCTGTGTCTTCTGACTGCATTGACTTGCAAGCTTAACTGTTTTATTTTTTGAAAGATATATCCACCATTTGACTGTAGAAGAGGTTTCATTTCACAATCTAGATTTCGGTCCAAGGCCAATATCAAGTGTTTCAACTACAACAGATTAAAGCACAACAAAAGTACAAGTATCAGACGAAGTATCAGAAAAATAACAGGGAAACAAATGTTCTCGCATTTATTTTTGACAAAATTCGTTTATGTAACTGAAGATAAATTTTTTAACGATGACTTGGGTTCTACTGAAACCTAATGATTTATAATACATAAGTAAGAGAAAAAATTATGCAGCCCATATTTTGATTTAACTATTTGCCCCGCTATTTTTCTGATACTTTGTCTGATACTTGTACTTTTATTGTGGTTTATTCTGTTGCAGTTGTAACATTTGGCAATGGCCTAAGGCCGAAATCTAGGTTGTGAAATAAAACCTGTTCTACAGTCAAATGACGGTTATATCTTTAAAAAGATTATATAACTGTGGCTTCATACAAAAGTATAATCATTAAATGTTCACTCCAGGAAGGGACTCTAGTCCTTAGTATGTGACATAAATCTGACGTTGATACAACAACCCATCACTGAGAAAAGCTGTTCTAACAGTCGCACAGAAAGGCAGATGGATAACAAAGCGATGCTATAAGGATTCCGTTTTTACGTAGTTTTTTTTCCTTTATTGGTATTTCAATCCCCAAAACTGGGCAGGCTGGCAGCGGCACAATACGCCGCTCTTCAGCCAAGAGAGTTACAGAAAAACATAGTCAAATGAGAAAAGAACACATAACATAGAATGGTATAAATTGGTGAATAAACAAGAACAAAAATAGATGAGCATAAATGGTAGATTTGAAAACAACATAGATCAGACCCACATACACATACGGAGAATGAGCACTGTGAGTCGACAAAACACCGCAGTGGGTACACAAACGAATGATGCTGGCGACACTGTGCTGGTGGAACATAGCACTGCACATAGCACTGCATACTGCACACTGACTCCACAACGAAAATGTTAAAAATCTCTGCACCGAAGGGGACCTACCACTGGTGAAGGGTAGGAGGGGGGGAAGAAAATGGAGGGGGAAAGATGGTAGTGGGAAACCAGGAGGGGGGAGGAGGGGGGCAGTGGAGGGGAGAAGGAAACAGCCAGAAGCCTGGGGGGGGGGGTGAAAAGGAGAAAGAAGGTGGTCGGCAGGGGAAAAGAAGGAAGAAGAGAAGGGGAGAGGGAGGGAGCCCAGAGAAGGAGGGATTAGAGCTGGTAGGAGGGGCACATGGAAGGCACTAGGACATCATCTAGGAGGGGGAGTTGGCGGAAGCCACCTTGGGCGAGGGTATGGAGCGTGTGGAGATCATGTTTTTATGTATTGAGCTACAGAACCTTAAAAAGGAATTTGTTAACAGATAATACGAGTGTAAATGTGTTTGTCTTTTTTGAAGGTATTTGTAGGCAGTATGGTCTTGCAGAGAAGTGAAACGTTTACACCAAGCGTTTCACACAGGAAGAGCATGCCGTGTCGAACGACAAGGGTCTTTTCAGTGGCGGTACGGATCATGGTCATTGGTATGTGTGGTACTGGCACCTCCAGAGGGCGACTGCGGTGCAGCTGAAGGAGGGGACGGACGATGGAGCTGTGAGTTCCTGGAGTGGCACGAAAGGAAACTGTTCTGGGCGGAGTGCCACAAGGAGCTGGTCTGCAGGGACGGTAAGAGGCGAAATGACGGTCAGCAGGGCAGGGCTGTCGCGCGTATAACAGCCATGAGTAGCAGTCGCTGTCTTTCCCGGCCGCACAGCATTGCAGTGAAGACGAGGAAACAGCTTTGACGGGTCATTAAGAAACACAACGTGAGTGATTTCCTGGTGGTCTTGTGTTTCAAAAATGTTCAAATGTGTGTGAAATCTTATGGGACTTAACTGCTAAGGTCATCAGTCCCTAAGCTTACACACTACGTAATCTAAATTATCCTAAGGACAAACACACACACACCCATGCCCGAGGGAGGACTCGAACCTCCGCCGGTACCAGCTGGGTCTTGTGTTTGAGGCATTGCGCCGTGTTATGCGAGAACGCCCACTAAACCTAGCCAACTCTAAACAGTTTGCTGAACAGAAGTCTGTGAGTGCTGAGGAATGGCTGGCTTGTGTTTATGGCACGCAGTGCGCGCAGCAGTGTGTGTTGTGCGTCAGAGTAGGCGTAATTGTAACAGTAAATGCTATGATTGTTAATCACTTTTTGTCCTGCTGTTTCAAGGATTGATTCTGTATTGAATTTTTGGGCTTGAACCAGTTCTTCACTCACGTGTATTAAGATTTTGTTTTGTATTGCCTTACGTAAATGAATTGTCATATATAATTGGGTAACTATTTATTTAGACCTAAGCATGGTAGCATGGCTGTAAAACGATATTTTGTGTTTGATTTATCTAGCCCTACATCTACATCTACGTGATTACTCCGTTATTCACAATTAAGTGCCTGGCAGCGGGTTCAATGAACCACCTTCAAGATGTCTCTCTACCGTTCCACTCTCGAACGGCGCGCGGGAAAAACGAGCACTTACATTTTTCTGTGCAGGCCTTATTTCTCTTACTTTATCGTGATCATCATTTCTCCCTTTGTAGGTGGGTGCCAACAGAATGTTTTCGCAATCGGAAGAGAAAACTGGTGATTGAAATTTCATGAGAAGATTCCGTCGCAACGAAAAACGCCTTTGTTTTAATGATTGCCATTCCAGTTCACGTATCATGTCTATGGCACTATCTCCCCTATTTCGCGATAATACAAAACGAGCTGCCCTTCTTCGTACTTTTTCGATGTCATCCGTCAGTTCCATCTGTTACGGATCCCACACCGCACAGCAATACTCCAGAAAAGGGCGGACAAGCGTGGTGTAAGAGGTCTCTGTAGTAGACCTGCTGCACCTTATAAGTGTCCTGCCAATGAATCGCAGTCTTTGGTTTGCTCTACCGACAACATTATCTACGTGATCGTTCCAATTTAGGTTAATTGTGACTCTAATCCCTAAGTATTTAATTGAATTTACAGCCTTCAGATTTGTGACTCATCACGTAATCGAAATTTAGCGGATTTCCTATAGTACTCATGTGAATAACTTCACACTTTTCATTATTCAGGGTCAATTGCCACTTTTCGCACCACACAGATATCTTACCTAAATCATTTTGCAATTCGTTTTGGTCATTTGATGACTTTACAAGACGCTAAACGACAGCATCATCTGAAAACAATGTATGAGCGCTACTCAGATTGTTTCCTATGTCGTTAGTACAGATCAGGAACAATAGAGTGCCTATATCACTTCCTTGGGGAACGCCGGATATTACTTCTGTTTTACGCGATGACTTTCCGTCTATTACTACTAACTGTGACCTTTCTGACAGGAAATCACGAATCCAGTCGCACAACTGAGGCGATATTCCTTAGGCACACAGCTGGTTAGAAGACGTTTGTGAGGAACGTTGTCGAAAGCCTTCTGAAACTGTAAAAATATGGACTCAATTTGACATCCCCTGTCGATGGCACTCATTAGTTCATGAGTATAAAGAGCTATTTGTGTTCCACAAGAACGATATTTTCTGAACCCTTGCTGACCATGCGTCAGTAAATCGTTTTCTTCGAGGTACTTCATAATGTTCGAATGCAGTATGTGTTCCAAAACCCTACTGCAAATAGACGTTAGTGATATGGGCCTGTAATTCAGCGGATTACTCCTATTTCCCTTTTTGGGTACTGGTGTGACTTGAGCAACTTTCCAGTCTTTAGGTACGGAACTTTCTGTGAGCGAGCGGTTGTAGCCCTCTTTAATTCTTTCGGGCTGCAAAGAATTATATTGTTTTACTATAAAGTGGTTTGTGTTTTCTTTGACTTATTTTTGATGCCAAATAAATTATTGTTGAACTGTGCACCCCGTCAGCACAATCTCCAGCTTGAACCTCACGCCACCTAAATCGCACACCACAAGAAAACAGAAGCTTTTGAAATGTGGTGCTACAGAAATATGCTGAAGATTAAAGGGGTAGACTGAATTACTAATGAACTGGAGTGGCGAGAAAAATTTGTGTCGGTACTTGACTGATTGGTAATGGAGGGAAGTGTAGGTGCCGCGCGGGATTAGCCGAGCGGTCTAGGGCGCTGCAGTCAGGGACTGTGCGGCTGTTCCCGGCGGAGGTTCGAGTCCTCCCTCGGGCATGGGTGTGTGTGTCTTTGTCCTTAGGATAATTTGGGTTAAGTAATGTGTAAGGTTAGGGACTGATGACCTTAGCAGTTAATTCCCATAAGATTTCACACACATTTGAAAATTTTTTCGAAGTGTAGGTGGGGAGGCGTTAAGTTTTTGTAGAGGGAGGGATGAATACAGTAAGTACGTCCATATGTAATTTTAGCAGAGACAAAGAGGCCAGTACGGGATAGATTAGTGTGGAAACCATAGTTAGGACAGAAGACCAGAAAAACACTTCAGGGAAATGCCAAATGAATTATTTTAGAAGTGGTAGCAAAATCTAATAATTGTGTAATAACATGACTTTATTTCGCTCTTAAAAGTTAGGACTGTTTGAATATTCAGCATATATCGTGATTTAAATAAATACAATATGCGAACTTTTTATATTTTTGAGGAGTGTAATCAAAAATAAAATTCTGATATTTCTATGAAGACTATTTCATTTTCCGTGATGGTGTTTCTACCTTTGGAAATAGCAACTCTAACTGGACAGATTAAAAAAAAAAAATCAAGTACTGTTCTGCTACAACTCAGTGTGTTGGATACTCATGCTCGAGTTTTTCCCATTATCTTGGAAGGATTCAGTTGTTATAGATGGCTCAGATCTTGACAAGTGGAAGACTATCCCTACTGTGTTGAACTTGGCGGCACAGGACGATGGTGATTTCTATTTTCTTCAGTAAGAGCAAATTGGCACGTGACCTTATATTTGCGGAGTCTGTTCCGTGGTGTTTTAAAAGGTTGTTGAGTATGTTACACTCAGCATTACTTCCACCATTCTTAGCTTAGTAACTTACACCACATTAAGTGTGAAATCCAAGAAAGATGCAATACGTCACTCTTTCAACGTCTACCAACGGCACACACACACGACACCACGTGGACTTTATTGAATAGCGGAAATGAACAAATTGTGACACGTGTATGGTTTCGGACAAGTAGGAAAGTACTAAGTCGGTGGGATCAGGCAGAAAGAGGATAACTGCTTATGTGGTATCGGATATATTAACCGAGTTTTCAACGTTCGTACTCAGTGAAGGATACAGCTGTGTGGGATATACGTGATACATCTAGAAAGCCAAGAAATCTGAGTTCATTAAAAATAATTATCGTAAGATAGACCGATGTTTCTTATACCGTCGTGATACTTCATAGCCGGCCGGAGTGGCCGAGCGGTTCTAGGCGCTACAGTCTGGAACCGCGCGACCGCTACGGTCGCAGGTTCGAATCCTGCCTCGGGTATGGATGTGTGTGATGTCCTTAGGTTAGTTAGGTTTAAGTAGTTCTAAGTTCTAGGGGACTGATGACCACTCCAGTTAAGTCCCATAGTGCTCAGAGCCATTTGAACCATTTTTGATACTTCATGGGCTTAATGACCATTTTTTTGTGCTGCTTATCTGAAATATGATTATTTACATCAATACCAAGTAAAAATATGCCTACCAAAATATGCTCCTTTCAGAGGACCAAACCGAGCGAGGTGGCGCTGTGGTTAGACACTGGACTCGCATTCGGGAGGACGACGGTTCAATCCCGCGTCCGGCCATCCTGATTTAAGTTTTCCGTGATTTCCCTAAATCGCTCCAGGCAAATGCCGGTATGGTTCCTTTCAAAGGGCACCGCCGATTTCCTTCCCCGTCCTTCCCTAATCCGACGAGACCGATGACCTCGCTGTCTGGTCTCCTTCCCCGAAACAGCCAACCAATCAGAGGACAAAAAAGGCGAATATGCTCCTCAGACTCTGACAGAAAATTTGGGAACCAGCTGTTGCCTCAATCCTCATTCCGCCTTCCTTACCAAAAATTTTGGCACGCCAACATATTCGCGCCCTTTTTACACAGAATTTTCTGTACCCTTTTACCCCGTCTTTCTTTGTAATGAAGCATTCATACTGAGTATCTCCCACTCACTGCCACTGTCTACAGTCTGTATGTCTTTCTGCCTCTATCTCCTTTTTCTCACATTGATTTACAGTACACTCCACTCCCACTGTCTCCTCTCACTTACACTGAGTCCTTTTGTCTTTCTTTCCCACTACCGCTGTCTCCAACATACATCAGTAGCTCAAAACTTACGATTTCCGCTATATTCAAGCGTTTAAAATTGCGGTCCAAAATGAACCCTTGCCTATAACTAAGTGGGGAAGTTCGCCAGTCTGGGAGGGTCGAAACCTCCGCCCCCAAGCTTATGTATGGCCTTCGCTCATCCATATTTTTCATTTCCTTTGCTTCCGCTGCTTCTATCTCCACCCATCTCTCTCTCTTTCTCGTTTATTGGCACTCTCTCTCACTGACCATCACTATCTCGTCTTTCATGGCTCCCACTCCTGTTGCCTTCATTCATTATTCGTTCTCTTTACTGTCTTCTCTCTCGTCCACATCTCTGTCTCGTCTGGCCCTGGTAGCTGAGTGGTCAGCGCGACGGAATGTCATACCTAACGGTCCGGGTTCGATTCCCAGCTGGGTCGGAGAATTTTCTTCGCTCAGGGACTGGGTGTTGTGTTGTCCTTATCATCATCCTTTCAACCTCATCGACACACAAGTCGCCGAAGTGGCGTCCACTCGAAAGACTTGCACCAGGCGAACGGTCTACCCGACGGGAGAACCTAGTCACACGGCATTTCCATTTATCACTGTCTCCTCTGCCTTTCTCCCTCACTGACATTGTCTCCTCTGTTATCCACCGTCATTGTCTCTCTGCTACTTTCTTTCAAGCCAAACTTTTTGGTGAGATTGGCGCAACGAGGACTGATGCAACAGCTAGTTCTCCACTTTTCTGCCAAAGTCCCTTCAAGAGGAGCATATTCTACTTTTTTGGGCTCCCAAGGTAACATTCTTCAGCTGGTTCCCTTCTTTTCCCTGCTACAGCAGGGTGTGCTGCTTATATAAAGCGAATTGTTTAGGTCAGTAAAGATTTGACAATTTATTTATATACACCGACATATTTATATACTTTGACTCATATAAACAATAAATAAGTGTGCACAATTTACGAGTAAGACAAAATGGTTTGCTTTACGTTTTTTCTGGATACTTAGCACATCGATCGCGTCCGTTGAAAACACCAGGCTTATGATTTTTATCTTAAAGAAGTAACAATGTTGTTGGATATTTAACTGAAATTCCAGTCTTTCCAGTTTCCCATAATGTTTGGCAGTCATTTTAGGTTATATTCAGTAAATATTAAGACCCATTTTAGCCCATTTTTTGTCACTACAATACCACTTTATGTATGTCAGTATAGGCGTGAAGTGTCCGTTGTACAGGGACAGCTAGTCATAAAATTTTATTGGTGAAAAGATGCTGACTAAAACCATACTCTGATGACCTCAGAACCCTTGCGAAGATCCTAGAAACCTTTCCAAGCGTTCACTACGTTAATTAAAACTAGATTTACGCTTCAGACCGGGTATTATGTGCATATTTTACCTGTATAAGTACGGTAATTTTGAACCTCTGGATCTCGGTAATGGTTAATAAGGAAATAAGTTTCAAGGTTCCCCAAGAACGTAATCTTAAGAACACATGGTAAAAATTTTGACGATTTGTCATGAATAGAAATTACAGAAGTGGCGATCCTCGTAATTAGTTCTTTTGGTACCCAAAAATTATGGTTTTTCGGTTGAATCTTGACAACGCATACATAGTTTCGGAAATGGGAAATGGCATTTGTAGATGAATGTCTAAAGTAAGTACTGTCAGAGTTTGAGCCATTTTCTACCGTTAGTTATGTAGGTAATTGCGGCCAGTTGTACTAAAACGGCTAAAAGCCGGTTTTTGCGGTTTTCTGCGTAAGTACGATAACACTGAACCTCTGGATCGCGGTAGGGAATAATAATATGGAAAAAAGTTTTGAAGTTCCTCGAGAATATCGTCTTAAAAACGTTTGGTGAAAAGTTTGAACGATCTGTCATGAAGAGAAACTATAAAAATGGCCATTACCGCAGCTGGTAATTTTCATACCCAAAAATCATCGTTTGCTCAGGAACCACCCATGACCAAATGGTATTTTTGTAGTACGCCTTAGGTCCACCCTTGACCGAACCTAACGGAAAAGAACCAACCAATTTGCTACATTTGCCTGGGCTGGAGGTAGTGTGTAATGTTTACATTTTGACCCGGTGCTACAGGATAGGTACAGTATGCCCGTTCTTCCGATTGGTACATAAAAGGTCGCCAGGCCAAGGGCCATCAAAAACACCTGACCCCTTCTCACTGTGAACGACTGAACACGAGATATGACACCTTAAATTATCGATGTATTCGCATTGTGTCTATATCGACTTTATAATGCCTACGAATGAATGTCACACCTATTTGTAGATACTAGGTAGATTTCTCTTTAAGCGAGAATGGCGAGATTGAAATCGCTAATGATAACTGTTACGCGAGCTCATTTACATCGCAACATTCGTATTTTTAATCTTAAATTAACGAGGGAATGCAAATATCGAAACCGCTGTATTAGCCTACACAACGTTATCATTTGACCATTTCATTGTTTAGTGTGCAACATCACCATATTTCTTTGCAGCTTCTCGCCAAACGTTTTACAAACATCTACGGCTTCCAGCACTAGGATGCTGCTATGTGTGTGCCACAATAACGTTAGCATACAAATGGGAAATTTGTAGACGGCAGGTCCACATGAATAAACCCTAATTTAAGTGGAATGCTAAAACCTCTGATCGTGCGTATGCAAATGACATGCAAAAAGCAACATAGAAGCCAGTACTTTGCAAAATACACTTGTATTGCTAAACAACATTACACAAGATTTATAATTATTGGATATCGGCTTTTAGTATTAATATTTAATAGAAAGAAATACGTCAATGACTCTTAAAATGATTTTACCAAATAAAAACCGCTTTAAAAACAGATCTGAACAAGTATTTGTGCTTGTGTGCTTCGTTACCACATTACGGTATATTGATACTTGCCATATCACATTCTCTCGAATTTAAAATGCAAATACGTATTTATCCCCAAATTGATGAAACTCAAACACCATCTTTTTTGTATGGCAGGCTGACATCTTCACCCAAATCTTAGTGACCTCTGGTGCCAGTTATGTGTACACTTTCCATTCGTATTAAACTTACATGAAAATGTAAAGTAGATTTGTTTTCTCCAAATTAGAAGGCAATTACGAAAACAGCATAACTCACGGTAAGTGTAAAGGAACTGATACACTCAGAAAACAGAAGGTTGTGAAAGATGAAAATTGGCTCATCAATAAATCAGACTCGGTTAGCAACAACAGATTATTGCAGCTTATGTAACTCAAGATGTTTTTCAGCTATATTCTCATCAGCAGCTTTTAATTATGTGTCCATGGGTATGTCGAAAACGTAGGAAACTTTATGCTTTGAGAGTTTCCTAATAATACCTCTTTAAGTCATCGATGCAGTTGTAGGTTTTTTCTCAGACATACATCACCATGTATTCGAGGCTCAATATCATTGTAAACATACAAATATACAGATTTCTATCGGGCAAGTTGGATGTATAGATCTTCCTCTTCTTGTTCAGTTCACGTTTTAGACTACCGTTTTATTGCCTGTTATGGTTATGTTTCCCTTAATGTACGACAATTTCGTTTTCCTTTCGGTTTGTATCTTTTCAGTTTTACTGATTATCTTTCAGGATTACTTCTTTGTAGATGCTGAGTCTATCTTCTCTTATTTCCCTCTAATTATTCTTTAACGCTTCGTATGTTCAGTTCATTTCTAATATCGACATAGCTTATTATGTCTGTCCTTTACATCCCTTGATGCCTTTTAGAAACTTCATCTCCGTACTTGGTATGCATTTCTTGCTTCTTGTTGTTATCTGTGTTTCACTACGTTATAGCAGTATTGCTAAATTAACAATCTTCTGAAACTTTAATCACTTGTGTTTGAGAATTTTATTTTCAGATATCTGCAGATTGTTCCGCAAATATTACTGAAAAGTTATGATCGTGCACTAATATAATGATTTTACAACACTTATTGACAAGATTATGTCGTGGAATAGACAGTCTCGCAAATCACCCAGCAGAATGGGTCTTTCAGCACTAAAAACTCGTTATAGGCTATAGTGAGTGCTTGAACCAAGGAAGGTCGCCGGACGACGAACAAAGCCCCAGAACCCAATGGAATCACTTTCAGATTCTATACTGAATTTTCAGTTGAGTTAGTCTCTCTTTTAATCATAATACACTATAGCTCCCTCAAACAAAAACAATGTTCAGAGGTTGGAAGAAAGCATAGGTCACGCCCGTCAACAAAAAGGACAACAGAAGTGATGTAGAAAACTACCGTCAAGTATCCTTGATATCTACTTGTTTTGAATCTTAGAAAATATCCTGAGCTCATATTCAAAGAAGTACCTCGAATAGATTAATCACCTCCTTGCGAGCCAAAATAGACTGTGGAAACATCGATCATATCAACTCACACTGTTCTCATGCAACTTCCTGAAAGCCATGGGTCACTACAGTCAGGTATTAGCAGTATTTCGCGACTTCCAGAAGCAACAGATTAAGAAAACACCTACACATTACCGAAAGTACTGTCTTATGGTGTATGTGATTGGATTGAGAAATCTTGCTAGGTAGGATATACTATGTTACCATGGATGAAGAGTTACTGAGAGGAATGTAAGTAACTACAGGCGTGTCCCAGGGGAGTATGTTGAGATCCCTGCTGTTCATGCTGTGTATTAATGACATGTCAGACAATATTAACAGCGACTTCAGACATTGTTCAGATGATTTACTTATCTATAATGAAGTACTGTATGAACAAGGCTGCATAAATATTGTAAGATCTTGATAAAATTTGAACATGGTGTATAAGATTAGCAACTTGTTTTAAATGTTCAGAAAACTTAAATTGTGTACAGTAAAAACGTATCCTATGACCGTAGTAAGAAGGTGACTCCAAAAGAAATGCACACTATTTTTGTAAAAATACAGTTCTCATTCTGCATGTGTGAAAGTTTTACAGTGTGTAGATACATCTACATCTACATTTATACTCCGCAAGCCACCCAACGGTGTGTGGCGGAGGGCACTTTACGTGACACTGTCATTACCTCCCTTTTCTGTTCCAGTCGCGTATGGTTCGCGGGAAGAACGACTGTCGGAAAGCCTCCGTGCGCACTCGAATCTCTCTAATTTTACATTCGTGATCTCCTCGGGAGGTATAAGTAGGGGGAAGCAATATATTCGATACCTCATCCAGAAACGCACCCTCTCGAAACATGTCGAGCAAGCTACACCGCGATGCAGAGCGCCTCTCTTGCAGAGTCTGCCACTTGAGTTTGCTAAACATATCCGTAACGCTATCACGGTTACCAAATAACCCTGTGACGAAACGCGCCGCTCTTCTTTTGATCTTCTCTATCTCCTCCGTCAACCCGATCTGGTACGGATCCCACACTGATGAGCAATACTCAAGTATAGGTCGAACGGGTGTTTTGTAAGCCACCTCCTTTGTTGATGGACTACATTTTCTAAGGACTCTCCCAATGAATCTCAACCTGGTACTCGCCTTACAAACAATTAATTTTATATGATCATTCCACTTCAAATTGTTCCGCACGCATACTCCCAGATATTTTACAGAAGTAACTGCTACCTGTGTTTGTTTCGCTATCATATAATCATACAATAAAGGATCCTTCCTTCTATGGATTCGCAATACATTACATTTGTCTATGTTAAGGGTCAGGTGCCACTCCCTGCACCAAGTGCCTATCCGCTGCAGATCTTCCTGCATTTCGCTGCAGTTTTCTAATGCTGCAACTTCTCTGTATACTACAGCATCATCCGCGAAAAGCAGCATGGAACTTCCGACACTATCTACTAGGTCATTTATATATATTGTGAAAAGCAATGGTCCCACAACACTCCCCTGGGGCACGCCAGAGGTTACTTTAACGTCTGTAGACGTCTCTCCATTGATAACAACATGCTGTGTTCTGTTTGCTAAAAACTCTTCAATCCAGCCACACAGCTGGTCTGATATTCCGTAGGCTCTTACTTTGTTTATCAGGCGACAGTGCGGAACTGTATCGAACGCCTTCCGGAAGTCAAGGAAAATAGCATCTACTTGGGTGCCCGTATCTAATATTTTCTGGGTCTCATGAACAAATAAAGCGAGTTGGGTCTCACACGGTCGCTGTTTCCGGAATCCATGTTGATTCTTACAGAGTAGATTCTGGGTTTCCAGAAACGACATGATACGCGAGCAAAAAACAAGTTCTAAAATTCTACAACAGATCGACGTCAGAGATATAGGTCTATAGTTTTGCGCATGGAATCGAATTGGTATCCCGTCAGGTCCAGTGGACTTTCCTCTGTTGAGTGATTCCAGTTGCTTTTCTATTCCTTGGACACTTATTTCGATATCAGCCATTTTTTCGTTTGTGCGAGGATTTAGAGAAGGAATTGCAGTGCGGTCTTCCTCTGTGAAACAGCTTTGGAAAAAGGTGTTTAGTATTTCAGCTTTACGCGTGTCATCCTCTGTTTCAATGCCATCATCATCCCGGAGTGTCTGGATATGCTGTTTCGAGCCACTTACTGATTTAACATAAGACCAGAACTTCCTAGGATTTTCTGTCAAGCCGGGACATAGAATTTTACTTTCGAATTCACTGAACGCTTCACGCATAGCCCTCCTTACGCTAATTTTGACATCGTTTAGCTTCTGTTTGTCTGAGAGGTTTTGGCTGCGTTTAAACTTGCAGTGAAGCTCTCTTTGCTTTCGCAGTAGTTTCCTAACTTTGTTATTGAACCACGGTGTGTTTTTCCCGTCCCTCACAGTTTTACTCGGCACGTACCTGTCTAAAACGCATTTTACGATTGCCTTGAAGTTTTTCCATAAACACTCAACATTGTCAGTGTCGGAACAGAAATTTTCGTTTTGATCTGTTAGGTAGTCTGAAATCTGTCTTCTATTACTCTTGCTAAACAGATAAACCTTCCTCCCTTTTTTTATATTCCCATTAACTTCCATATTCAGGGATGCTGCAACGGCCTTATGATCACTGATTCCCTGTTCTGCGCTTACAGAGTCGAAAAGTTCGGGTCTGTTTGTTATCAGTAGGTCCAAGATGTTATCTCCATGAGTCGGTTCTCTGTTTAATTGCTCGAGGTAATTTTCGGATAGTGCACTCAGTATAATGTCACTCGATGCTCAGTCCCTACCACCCGTTCTAAACATCTGAGTGTCCCAGTCTATATCTGCTAAATTGAAATCTCCACCTAAGACTATAACATGCTGAGAAAATTTATGTGAAATATATTCCAAATTTTCTCTCAGTTGTTCTGCCACTAATGCTACTGAATCGGGAGGTCGGTAAAAGGAGCCAATTATTAACCTAGCTCGGTTGTTGAGTGTAACCTCCACCCATAATAATTCACAGGAACTATCCACTTCTACTTCACTACAGGACAAACTACTACTAACAGCGACAAACACGCCACCACCGGTTGCATGCAATCTATCCTTTCTAAACACCGTGTGTGCCTTTATAAAAATTTCGGCAGAATTTATCTCTGGCTTCATCCAGCTTTCCGTACCTATAACGATTTCAGCTTCGGTGCTTTCTATTAGCGCTTGAAGTTCCGGTACTGTACCAATACAGCTTCGACAGTTTACAATTACAATGCCGATTGCTGCTTGGTCCCCGCATGTCCTGACTTTGCCCCGCACCCTTTGAGGCTGTTGCCCTTTCTGTACTTGCCCGAGGCCATCTAACCTAAAAAACCGCCCAGTCCACGCCACACAACCCCTGCTACCCGTGTAGCCGCCTGCTGCGTGTAGTCGACTCCTGACACATCCAGCAGAACCCGAAACCCCACCACCCTATGGCGCAAGTCGAGGAATCTACAGCCCACACGGTCGCAGAACTGTCTCAGCCTCTGATTCAGACCCTCCACTCGGCTCTGTACCAAAGGTCCGCAGTCAGTCCTGTCGACGATGCTGCAGATGGTGAGCTCTGCTTTCATCCCGCTAGCGAGACTGGCAGTCTTCACCAAATCAGATAGCCACCGGAAGCCAGAGAGGATTTCCTCCGATCCATAGCGACACACATCATTGGTGCCGACATGAGCGACCACCTGCAGATGGGTGCACCCTGTACCCTTCATGGCATCCGGAAGGACCCTTTCCACAACTGGAATGACTGCCCCCGGTATGCACACGGAGTGCACATTGGTTTTCTTCCCCTCTCTTGCTGCCATATCCCTAGTGGGCCCCATTACGTGCCTGACATTGGAGCTCCCAACTACCAGTAAGCCCACCCTCTGCGACCGCCTGGATCTTGCAGACTGAGGGGCAACCTCTGGAACAGGACAAGCAGCCATGTCCGGCCGAAGATCGGTATCAGCCTGAGACAGAGCCTGAAACCGGTTCATCAGACAAACTGGAGAGGCCTTCCGTTCAGCCCTTCGGAATGTCTTTCGCCCCCTGCCACACCTCGAGACGACCTCCCACTCTACCACGGGTGAGGGGTCAGCCTCAATGCGGGCAGTATCCTGGGCAGCCACAGCCATAGTCCGATCAGGAGATGCGTGAGGCGAGCTGGCCGTCCCCGACAAACCCCCATCCGGACCCCCACAGTGATGCCCATTGGCAACAGCCTCAAGGTGTGTGACCGAAGCCAACACTGCCTGTAGCTGGGAGCGAAGGGTTGCGAACTCAGCCCGCATCCGAACACAGCAGTTGCAGTTCTTCCCGCTTGTTTTCAAACTTAGTTCAACTTGTTCCCGTGAGGGGCGCCTTCATAGCATGTCTTCAAGATGGCCGCTACACTTGAAGTTCGTCAGAAGCAACGTGCTGCCATAGAATTCCTGAGCTGTGAAAAAGAGACAGTGGGAAACATCCGCAAGAGGTTAAAAAAGGTGTATGGAGATGCTGCTGTCGATCGCAGTACAGTTAGTTGGTGGGGAAGCAGGTTACGTGACGAAAGCGGGCACGGCAATATTGAGGATTGTCCTCGCAGAGGCAGGCCTCGTACTGCACACACTCCACAGAATGTGCAGAGAGTTAACGAATTGGTGACAGCTGACAGACGCATCACAGTGAACGAATTGTCACGCTACGTTGGGATAGGGGAAGGAAGTGTTTGCAGAATACTGAAAGTGTTGGTGTTATAGAAGGTTTGTGCCAGGTGGGTTCCCAGGATGTTGACAGTGTCTCACAAAGAAACAAGAAAAACGGTATGCAGCGAACTTTTGGAACAGTACGAGAATGGTAGAGATGAATTTCTTGGAAGAGTTGTGACAGGTGGTGAAACATGGTTCCATCATTTTTCACTAGAGACGAAGAGGCATTTAATGGAGTGGCATCATGCAAATTCACCCAAGAAAAAAAAAATTCAAAACCACACCTTCTGCTGGAAAAGTTATGGCTACGGTGCTTTTCGATTCCGAAGGACTCTTGCTTGTGGACATCATGCCAAGTGGAACCACATAAATTCTGGTGCATATGTGACGACACTGAAGAAACTTCAAGCTCGACTGAGTCGTGTTTGACCACATCGGCAAAAGCAGGATGTTTTACTGTTGCACGACAATGGACGGCCACATGTCAGTCAAAAAATCATGGAAGCGATCACACAACTCTGATGGATAACACTGAAACACCCGCCTTACAGTCCTGACCTGGCTCCATGTGACTATCACCTCTTTGGGAAACTGAAAGACTCTCTTCGTGGGACAAGGTTTGAAGATGGTGACTCCCTTGTGCACGCTGTCAAACAGTGGGTCCAACAGGTTGATCCAGCATTTTACTGTGCGGGTATGAAGGCGCTAGTTCCAAGATGTCGTAAGGCAGTTGAGAGGGATGGAAATTATGTGGAGAAATGAAAATATTGTTGCTAAAGGATGTATCTACACGCTGTAAAACTTTCAAACACGTAAAATAAAAGATGGATTAAAAAAAAAAAAATAGTGCGCATTTCTTTTGGAGTGACCCTCGTATTTATGAGTCATGGTTGGAATAGGCTATCTCATACAAATACCTGTGTGTAACAAACTGTAGGGATACGGAACGGAACGATCACATACAATCAGTTATATGTAAGGCAGGTGGCAGATTTCGGTTCATTCATGGAATTCTTGACAAATGAAGTCAACAAATGTGACTGCTTACAAAACAGCCCTGCGACAAATTCTAGAATATTACTTAAGTATGTGGGATCCGTGCCAAATTGGAGTTATACAAAGAAGATCAGTACGAATTGTCACCTACATCTACGTGATTACTCTGCAGTTCACAGTGAAGTGCCTGTTCCTGTACCGTTCCACTCTCGAAAAGCGTGCGTGAAAAACGAACAACG
Organism: Schistocerca americana; assembly: GCF_021461395.2. Lineage (NCBI taxonomy): Eukaryota > Metazoa > Arthropoda > Insecta > Orthoptera > Acrididae > Schistocerca > Schistocerca americana. Next base: position 349,624,003 of record NC_060124.1, read on the forward strand.
CTTTCCGTACAAGCTCTAATTTCTCATACTTTATTATGATGATCATTTCTCCCTATGTAGGTGTGCGCCAGTAACATTTTTTCGCATTCGGAAGAGAAAGTTGATGACTGAAATTTTATGAGAAGATCCTGCAGTTACAAAATCGCCCCTGTGTTAATGATTATGACCCCATATCCGTAGCACCCTCCCCTCTTTCTTGATAATACAAAACGAGCTGTCTTTCTTTGAACTTTTTCGATGTCCTCCGTCAGTCCCATCAAATGCGTATCCCATACTCGGCAGCAGAACTTCAGAAGAAGGCGGACTAGCGTAGTGTAGGCAGCCTATTTAAAGACCTGGTACATTTTGTAAATGTTGTGCTAATAAATAGCAGTCTTTCGTTCGCTTTCTTCACAACATTATCCATGTGATGCTTCCAATTTAAGTTATTCCGGAAGTACTTAGTTGAATTCACAGCCTTCAGATTTGCGTGTTTTATCGTGTAACCGAAATTTAGCGAATTCCTTTTAGTACTCATATGGATGACTTCAAATTTCTCATTAATTAGAGTCAATCGCCACTTTTCGCACCATACAGATATCTTGTCTAAGTCATTTTCAATTAGTTTTAATTATTTAATGACTTTACAAGACTGAAAATGATGGCATCATTTGCAAGGTATGTAATAGGCCTGCTCAAATTGTCTCCTAAATAATCAGGACCAGCAAAGAGCTTGTAACACATCCTTGGGGAACGCCAGTTATTATTTCCGTTTTACTCGATCACTTTCCGTTAACTGCTACGAACTATGATCTTACTGACAGGAAGTCACTAATCTAATTGTACAACTGAGATATTAATCCGAAGGGACACAAGTTCACTAGACGTCGCTTGTGAGGAACGGTGTGAAAAACCTTCTGGATATCTAAAGCTATGGAATCCCCTGCCGATAGGTCTCATTGCTTCGTGGGGATAAAGAGGTAATTGCGTTTCATAATAATGTTATTGTCGGAATGCGAGATGGCTATTTGTCAATAAATTCTTTTCTTCGAATGAATTCAACATGTCTGAATACAGTGTACGAGTATCTCCCAAAATCCTACCGCAATCTTCTGAAGAACGAGTGGTTCTATATGACTGTTAAGTATGTAGCTATCGTTTCGTCATACTCTGAAAGTGACCTAAGCCAGTATACAATCTAGACTGGAGGCCCTACCTGTCTTAATTAAGCTGGTTCGCTGCACTGAGGATATCTACTTATAGCTACTCATGTTAGCAGTTGTTCTTGATTCGAATTCTGGAATATTTACTTCGTATCCTTTTGTGAAGGAATTTTGGGAAACCGTGTTTTAAAGCTCTGCTTTAGTGCACTTTCATTAGTAACATCACCACTGTTATCGCGCAGGGAGTATTGATTGCCTTTTGGAGCTGGTGTACTTTACATACCAGAATCTCTTTTTCTGCCAGCCTTGGAGACAGTGCTTAGTTTTAGAAACAATTAAAAGCACATCGAGTTGAAGATCGCGTTTAATTTAGAGCTCCTGTAAAATATCCTCGATCTTTGGAATTTTGCGTTCTTTTAAATATAGCACGCTTTTTGCTTCTACAACAGTGTTCTGGCCTGTTTTGTGTTGCACGGGGTATTGTACCATCTCTTATTAATTTATTTGGTGCATATCTTTCAACTGCCGTCAGTCCTGTTTCTTTTTATTTACACCACATGTGGTCTAGCCGTCAATCCTATTTCTCTCATTTAAACCACATGTGGTCTAAGCTTACATGTCATATATAATGGAGTCTGTCTCTTAGGAAGGCGTCAAGCGGATTTCTGTCGATTTTTTAAAATAGATATATTTTGAGTTTATTTTTGGTAGATTTGGATATTATGGTATTCAGTCTTGCTACAATGATCTTGTGATCACTAATCCCTGTATCTGTCATGAACTCCCTATTTGCTAAGGCGTATTTGTTATTAAGAGGTCTAGTATGTTTTTGCAACCATTTACACATCTAGTGGGCTCCTGAAGTAATTGTTCAAAATAATTTTCTGAGAAAGCATTCAGTACGATTTCGGAAGACTTTTTATGCTTACCACTGACTTTAAATATGTATTTTCTCCAACATATTGAGAGTAGACTTAAGTCACCACGAACTATAGTTGTATGAGTGGGGTACGTATTCACAATGAGACTCACGTTTTCTGTTCAGAATCTGTGTCATCTGAGTCACTGTGGGGGGGGGGGGGGGGGGGGGGAGGGTTGAGGAAAGGAACCATTTATTAATTTAGTGTGGTTGTCAAGCCTAACCTCTACCCACACTACCTAACAGAAAGTGTCTGCTTCATGGTAAACTACTTCTGATAGTAATAAACACTCCGCCAGCAACTGTATTTAATCTATACTTTTTGAATACAGTCAACTCTTTTGTAAAAATTTTGGCTACAGTTCAGCTTTTCCTACTGACAACAGTGTCAGTTTCTGTGCTTTCTTTTAGCACCTGGAGATCTGGTCCTTTCCCACACAGCTACGACAGCTTACAGGTAAAATAAAGAGTGTCGCCAGGTGAGCACACGTCCTGTGTTTGCCCTTCACCCTTCAAGATTGATGTCGTTCGTGTAGTTTCCCCAGACCATTTAAACTAAAAAAAAAAAAAAAAAGCCCAGTTCCCTCCACACCTCCACACAGCCCCTAGCTATCTGGGTAGCCGCTTCTGGTGTGTTGTGGACCCTTCACTAATTAAGCAGAACTCTGAAACCACCACCGTGAGGCACAAGTTGAGGAATCTGCAGCCTACACTGTCGCAGAAGTGTCTGGGCCTCTTGCGATATTCTTGGCTGTGGCCGCCAGGGTTTTATTTTGCTAGAAGCTCGTCTTGATGCAGCTTGATACACGTGAAGTAGCGTATGGTACAAAAGTGGCTTGAGGTACAAGCGACAGATGGTACAGTATGTACCAGTCCCGTGGGAGAGTCCGCCAGTTGTACTGAACTTGCTGCTGATTGGTCGGCACATTCGGGTGCTAGGCGCCAAAAGTTCTCTTACTAATTATTTATAAACCTTTCATTGTATTTAACCCAGTTTTCAGTATGACAATCTCTCTTGGTTACCCTACGAGTATATCGTATTTGTTTATTAAATTTCACTAGTTGTGAGAAACATAAGATTAACGATATTGCAACTGAAGTGCTTCGGGTCGCTTTGGCGCGCTTGGAGATGAAGTACTTCGGCTGCACTAGTCAAACTATTTTGGGAGTTCTAGAGATATGGATATGTAACTACGTTTCGGTCGTTCTGGAGGAACGGACATGTTGTACTCTATATTGGAAGAGGGTAGAAAAGTTACCGCAGAATTAGGAAAAATATGTCGAGTGTTGTAAAATACAGTGTAAAAAGTGTGATTATTTAAATAATAAGAAAACAGGGTACATTAATGAGAAGTATCGCCTACCATCATTATCGGTACTACAGATCTTCTCCTCTGTAGATACGGAGACTGATCTGGGAAAGTGGCATCCCATAAAAAGTACAATCACAGGTTCCAGATGATGGCATAGCAGCCTCCGCCGAACAAGATCCGACAACCGACGAGCTGTCTTCTGCGCTTGGGATACAACTTTAGAAGACGACAGGTAGGTGGAAAGAACGGTTAGGGACTGTTATTCAATCTCTCCAGATCTCTCCAGCTTCGAGATCTGACTCCCAAAGGACACGCATAATCAGACCTTCACTTGGCCCTGTACCAAAGGACTGCAGTCAGCCCTATTGATGATCTTACATTAAGTGGAACCGGGAAAACTACCACCGAAGGCGGAAGTTGAGGAATCTGCAGCCTACACGGTTACATAATTGTCTCAGCCTCTGATTCAGATTCTCCACTCTTCTCTACACCAAAGGACCACAGTCGGTCCTGTCAACGGTTCTACAGATGGTAAGCTCCACCTTCATCTCGCAAACGCGACTGGCAGTCTTTAGCTAGCTGCTCAAAACCAGAGAGAATCTCTTTCGATCCAAAGCGATAAACATCGTTAGTACTGATATGAGCCCCCATCTGCAAGTGGCTGCACTCTGTGCTATTCACGGAATATGGAACCACCTGTTACACATCTAGAATGACTCCTTCCGGTACGCACACAGAGTGCACACTGGATTCCTTCCCTTCCTTGGCTGCCCTATCCCTAAAGGGCGCCAATGTGCACCTAATGCCGTAGCTCCCAACTACTAATAATCCCATCCTCTGTGACTGCCCAGATCTTGCAGGCCGAGAGACTTCTTATGAAACAAGGCAAGCAGCTACATTTGGCTGAGCATGCTTATCAGACAAAATGAACTCCTGAAACCTGGTATTCAGATGAACAGGGGAAGCCTTCAGATAGTCTTTCGCTGCCTCCCACACTTCGGAATGATCTCCCACGCGACCTCAGAGGAGAAGTCAACCGCCGGCCGAGCGGTTCTAGGCGCTACAATCTGGAACCGCGCGGCCGCTACGGTCGCAGGTTCGAATCCTGCCTCGAGCATGGATGTGTGTGATGTCCTTAGGTTAGTTAGGTTTAAGTAGTTCTGAGTTCTAGGGGACTGATGACCTCAGAAGTTAAGTCCCATAGTGCTCAGAGCCATTTGAACCATTTGAACCATTTTTGAGGGGTCAACCTCAGTCTGGGAAGTACCTGGGGCAACCATGGAAGTAGACCGATTGGGGGGCACGTGGGACATGTGGGATATCCCTTGTTTCCCCCCATCCAGACTCGCCACACTCATGTCCACTTGCAACAGCCTCAAGCAGCTTGACTGAAGCCAGAACTACCTGGAGTTGTGAGTAAAGGATCATTAGCTTAGCTTAAATGTGAACATAGATTTGTTTAACTCCATGTAAGAAGGCTACAGGGATGCTAAAAAAAAACTGAAATTCTGGAAGCTTGAAGACTGAAGTTAACTATACTGTAAAAGCGTACTTAGATAGCTTTGAGAGCCAACATTAAGCAATGAAAAGTCCCGACAAATACTTCTGTAAGGACCTTGAAGATAATATTAGATTTACTGCACGCACAGATCTGCTTAAGGAGTAATTCTTCCCACTCTCGCTATGTGAATGGGACAGGAAGGAGCTGTAATAAGTAGTATAATGGGAAGTACCCATGGCTATGCACATCACAGAGAATTGCAGAGTGAAGATGTGGAGGCAAATGCATACATGTTGGTACACGCCATGGCAGGGTACGAGTATATCGTAAACCAGATCAAGCGATGCCCCATTCAAGCAGAGGAAGTCACTGTGGCAAGGCGCCCTAGACCGGACGGCCACCCAGCCCCCCCCTGCCCCCCCCTACCCCCGTGGCCATATGAGGCGGCTGAGCAGCCCATGTGGCTGACTGAGTTTGAAAGTACCCTTTTGTTCTGGACATGGGGGTCATGAGTTGGAAGCCCTTCGGAGTTGCTGATTGCAGTTGGAGGTTTGGCGAGACCATTACAGTTATTTGCAGTGGATACTAATATGCAAAGTTTAAGGCATTTCAGTCAGTTAGAGCTAATATTTGCATATTTTAAGTTGCTATCATTTTTCGTACTGAGCTCGTGATGAATTGTTAGCATTGTCTCATACTTAATCGCATGGTATTACAGAGGTTCGCAGATCGATTACTTTTTTGGGGCTGCAAGCTAATTACAGGAATTGTGTCATAATTATTCAGTCCATTACGCACACAGTTTCGTCATTCTCTTCTGAACTTAAGATAATTCAATGCATTGCTGAAGGACGTGTGTAGAAAACTTGTGTTTCTGTGACTGCCAGAAATTCGATTCATGTTTCACGTGAATTGCAATACCCACGTGCTATATACCTACTATTTGGTTATATTGATGTTAATGCAGAATATCAGTTCAGTACTGTGATTACCCATTTATGCTCTCCTCAGTCATTTACTTAATATTCGTACATAGTCTTGATGCACATATTATACGGCGCCATCTTCCGAGCTGCTGCCTTTATCAATCCAGTGATCGTCTATGTTAAAGATAATGAGATAGTTTAGCCTTATATTGTTTCTCCCAGCGAAGAGTAATAAATTTTTCGAGCTCTATATGTCTTATTTTTCAAATTGCGGAGGTAGGTTTCGTTGATGAACCAGGATGGATATTAGCTGTGGCAGATTTTTGTATTGATGATTTCATGCAATGATTTGTACAGAGCGTCGTAGTGAGACCTGCAGCTTTTGAAATAGTATGTGCAAATATATTTCTTATATCACATCATTATTCAATTACAGGATGGTTATAATAAAATTTCGCTGCTTGAGCAAGTGTAGATGTAACACAATTTTATAGGAATGATGGTCAGATTGCATGCTGCAGGATTCGTGTTGTTAGGAGTGTTAAGTGTCATGAATTGCCGTTAGGCGCCGGTATTGGTACGGCGACGTAGGGTTGAAACACAACAGGGCTCACGAGAAATACGGGCCCAACGATGAACTTGTGGCGACACACTAGTCGGTTTGTCCGCCTCACTCTGCGAACGCTCGCCTCCACGTGGGGCTCACGGGAAATCAAATGTAATTGAAGAGTTACCCACTAAAAGTATTAACTTTGTCCTGTACTATCGAGGATTTCCACGCATTTAAATGCACAGGCAAGAATTATTTAATTTGTCTGAAATAATTTGGGGAAAGTCCCCTATTTTGAGGAGGTTCCTCAAGTTGATGAGGTCATGTATTTCTTTCGGTAGGTGGAGCAGTCACGCGATGAACATTGGAACTAGAGGACATGAGTGGGACTGGTCTTGGAAGCCCACGTTTTTAATAGAGTGCCATTATATTGTGTTGCTATAAGCAGAAAAGCATTATTCACGTTCCTGAAGGTTTTGGTCGTTATTAGAAAGCTAGAAATATATTGTAATAGGTAAGTACATGATTAAATAATTATACATAGATTAAATCTACACAACTTTAGGACTGCAATGACATAAATAATTTCGTTGTTCGCGAACTGCGAAGTGCACTATACACGCTTTGTTAGCACGTGCAGGTGCCTCCGGTTGGGGAAGTCTAGGATTCCTAATATGGGGCTCCCCAATTTGGGATCCCAAGTTATTCGTTATAACTTTAAGTTCGTCTATATGTATGTTTAATCACATTTGCCTTCTATAAAAATAATTTTACTTAAATCCTACTTATATATTTATAAACACGTTTTCGTTTTTTATGCTGAATTTCATACCAAGGAAAATATTTTAGTAGGAGCTGAGAAAGATTCCGTAACAATAGTCTACGTTTCTTTTGTAGATGGTACATAGAAAACAGTGGGACCCAAAACAAATGAAGGTAGCTATTTTAGCTATGTGTAGTAAAGAAATGGGGAGCTATATAGCATCTCGCATCTTCGGTGTTCTTCAAACAACATTGGAACGCAATGTTAAAGACAACAACTGCCCAGATGAATGTAAGGGCACCAAAATAGGAAGGAAATCTATTTTTCCTTGAGATCTGGAAGAGGACTTGAAGAATTACTCCATCCAAATGGAGCAGACCGAAGGCTTGCTTATCAGCTTGCTATAAAAAACACATTGAAAACCGATTTTCGAAACAAAAACTTCCTAAAAAGGAATTCCTAACTCTCTGTTAGGTCTCCCCAAGGATCTTCATTCGCCAGAGCTAACGGTTTCATAGACGAAACTGCCAGCAATTTTTTTGACATTTGTGAGTCGTTCTTAGCTTGAATCAAGACCAAACCAGCTAGATTGTTTCATTTGACGAAAATGGTATCACCATGTGCAACATGAGGACTCTAAAATTTGTTTCACTGGAGGGGGAAAAGCATATCGCTGCTCTTAAATTCATAACGGCAGTGACAGGCATGAGCCCTTTGGGACACTTGATACCGCCTCTGATGATCTTCCCACGGTGGAATACGAAGATAGAATTAATAGACGGTGCTCCTCTTGGTTCCATTTATGCATACCATCCTTCACAGTGGATGCAAACAGGCATTTATAACAATGATTTCGACATTTCTTGTTCCATGTGAAACCAACGAAAGATGATCCTGCAGTTCTCGTCGTGGATGGACACTTCACGTCAGAAATGTTGACGTGATTAATTTGGACAGGTAAACGATGTCTCCATTGTGTTTCTGCCGCCTTGTAACACTCATAAAATAGCCATTGGAAGTTCCGTGAATGGGGTCACAAACATTTTACGCTGAAGAAATTGAGAGCTGTATCAAGTGTCTTGTTGGTTGGGCTGTATCTGCATAGCAAGTAAGTAACATGTTTCGGAAAGCTTACGTGCAACCAGTGACAGCAGAAATGGTAGTAAACGGTTTCCGGAATGCAGATCTGCTCCCATTAAACGGTCAGATTTTCCCACTCCATGAATTTGCTGTTGTTGAAGGATTGGCTGATCGTCCTGCGAATACTCCATCTGCAAATATTACCCAGAGGAGGAACTTCGTGGGGATCTCAAAAAAATGGCGCTCTTGAAACACTGGAATCTGAAAAAAGTGCTGTTCCTCAAACTCCAAGATCCAGATTCGTCATGACAACATACTGACATCAGCCTTCTTCCAAAAAGTAAAAGCCAAATAGGTTCCAGAAAATCCCATACTGCTTCTGCTCAGATAATCACTGGGTCTCCTTATAAGCATGTTAGTGGACTAAAAAGAAAGGCCGGCCGCGGTGGTCTAGCGGTTCTAGGCGCGCAGTCCGGAACCGCGCGACTGCTACGGTCGCAGGTTCGAATCCTGCCTCGGGCATGGATGTGTGTGATGTCCTTAGGTTAGTTAGGTTTAAGTAGTTCTAAGTTCTAGGGGACTGATGACCACAGTAGTTAAGTCCCATAGTGCTCAGAGCCATTTGAACCATTTTAAAAAGAAAGGGTGATAACACCGAAGCAAGTTGAAAATGCAGGATGTGGTGAGCGCAGAGCATCAAACCAGGCGCCTAGACATGGCCAGCGACCGGCAAGAAACGCAGGATGATTGAATCTTTATCAGAGTCCGAGCAGATGAAACTAATATGTCTGACGAATGAGAAGATAGCAATAACAATAAGATACGAAGTGCATCAATTGCACAGGGCTCTTTGCAGGCGATCACAATGGAGAGAACTGGATTCGATCGTCAATGGGCACATACAGCAAGTGCTGGCGTTCCAAACAAGAGAGATATTTTTGATAGGTGTCTTTAAAGGTGCTACAGGTGCCAAATATCTGATTATTTGGTTTATATTCAATGGTCATAAGTATCTCCAAACTAGGAACCTATTTCCAAGAGAGACAGTTTTGCAATAGTATTTGTTTTGTAGCATATCTACTCTAAATGTACAACAAGAGCATCATACTGACGTGTTAAATAAAGTATATTTAGTGAAACTTCCTGGCAGATTAAAACTTTGTGCTGGACTGAGACTCGAACTCGGGAACTTGCCTTTGGCAAGCAAGGGCTCTATCATCTGAGCTACCCAAACACCAACTCACGAACTGTCCTCACAACCTTAATTCCACCAGTACTCCGGCTCCTACCTTCCACACTTCACAGAAACTCTCCTGCAGACTTTCAGGACTAGCACTCCTGGAAGAAAGGATATTGAGGAGACATCGCTTAGACACAGCCTGCAAGATATTTCTGGAACGAAATTTTCACTCTGCAGCAGAATGTGCGCTGATATGAAACTTCCTGGCATATTAACAGTGTGAGACGGACCGAGACTCGAACTCGGGACCTTTGCATTTTGCGGGCAAGTGCTCTACCATCTGAGCCACCCAAGCACGATTCACGACCTATCCTCACAGCCTTACTTCCGCCAGTATGTTGTCTCTTACCTTCCAGACTTCACAGAAGCTCCTGCAGACCTTGCAGGACTAGCACTCCTAGAAGAAAGGATACTGCAGAGACATGACTTAGCCACAGCCCGGGGGACGTTTCCATTGTTGAATCCTGCCTAGTCGTCGAATATGGGGTATATAAGAAACCTGCTTTATCGGACCTCTAGACAACAATTCAAACGCCGGCCGCGGTGGTCTAGCGGTTCTAGGCGCTCAGTCCGGAACCGCGCGACTGCTACAGTCGCAGGTTCGAATCCTGCCTCGGGCATGGATGTGTGTGATGTCCTTAGGTTAGTTAGGTTTAAGTAGTTCTAAGTTCTAGGGGACTGATGACCACAGATGTTAAGTCCCATAGTGCTCAGAGCCATTTGAGCCATTTTGAATAATTCAGACAAATCGTATTAATGAGCTTTATTACGAAAAATAAATGACAACACGTAACTTCGAGAATTACATAGATGTGTCGCAAGCAAAAGGCGACATAGTAAAAGCGAAATGACTAGTCTTTCAGCTATTCTTCTCCTGGCCGTGGCTAGTCGGGCGCGGCGCTTATGTTCTCTTCGCATAGAGTGCGCTGCTGTCACGTTGTCGTCCTGGAGAGGGGTCGGTCAGTGTGCAATTGACTGACGTCTTCTTCACAGCCCTCTCTTCTCTCTTGTTCCTGACTGGCTTGCCGGGCTTTGAATTTACGCCGCAACATTCCTCCCCTCTCCCTACTACCCCCCCCCCCCCCCCCCAAAAGCGACGGACCATCGTCGTATAGGGAGCACGAAAACGGCGGGGGAGCACTCTGGCGGAAACGACCTCTGACAAACGACCAGAAGGGTACACATCCACCTCCTGAGGCCCATAACAAGATGTAGAAGGCGTCGGCTGCTGCGGTGTGGGTGGGTCCGGCTCCATCGGTAGGACAAGAGGAGACGGAGGAAACGATGGCTACGTCTCAATGGGGCCGTCCCGCGGTTTTATGATAACACCTTCTGGCGGCTGCTGTGATCGCGTTGTCTTCGGGTTCCGTGAATCAGGGGGAAGAGCGACAGAAGGATCACTGTGCACATGACCGTAGCGAATTTGATTGTGATGTCAGCGCTGCAATCCGTCTGGGCGTGAAATGAGATACATGCATGCGCCAAGTCGACGAAGGATCCCGCCTCGCGCCCAGCGTCTGCCACCGCTAAAAAACCCTGAAAAACACAATATGATGCGGCGCGAAGCGATACTTGCGGCCTTCCTTCGCCGCCGGATACTGAGGAGGGTGGAGCAGGTGGAGCAGCGTCCGATGACGGCGGCGGTGTAGTAATTCTGCCGACGATGGTCCATCTCGTGGATACGAACGATAGGAGGCGAGAAACAGTTGCAGTGCTTGATCCCTGGTGTGTGCGGTGTGAAGTTCGGCCATCTGCTGCTTGAAGGTTCGCCGTTTGACTCTGAATGGCACGGTGCACTAGTTAAATGCTGCATGCCATTGTGTTCACAGAATATTTCAAATTCATTTGACATGAACTGGGGGTAGTTGTCCGACACTTTGACTTCAGGCAAACCTTCGACGCAAAATACAGAGGACAACATCTGAATTGTGCTGCATGACGTTGTCGAGTTCATTGCAACAGCAAAAGGAAATGTGCTGTAAGAGTCTACCACAATCAACCAACGAGTGTTCCAAAAAGGTCCCGCAAAGGCTTGGAGAAACCCTGAAGCAACGCCACCATGTTGAATAATGCTTTCAGTGCGGCCACAGGACGTCGTGTTACGACTCAAACTGTGCGCAATAGGCTGCATGATGCCCATCCTCACTCCCGACGCCCATGGCGACGTCCATCTTTGCAACCACGACACCATGCAGCGCGGTACAGATTGGCCCAACAATATGCCGAATGGACTGCTCAGGATTGGCATCACGTTCTCTTCACCCATGAGTGTCGCATATGCCTTCAACCAGACAATCGTCGGAGACGTGTTCGAAGACAACCCGGTCAGGTTGAACGCATTAGACATACTGTCCAGCGAGTGCAGCAAGGTGGAGGTTCCCTACTGTTCTGGGGTGGCATTATGTGGGACCGACGTACGCCGCTGGTGGTCATGGAAGGCAATGTAACGGCTGTACGATCCGTGAATACCATCCTGCGACCGATAGTGCAACCATATCAGCAGCATATTGGCGAGGCATTCGTCTTCATGGACAATTCGCACCCACATCGTGCATATCTCGTGAATGACTTCCTTCAGGATAACGCCATCGCTCGACTAGAGTGGCCAGCATGTTCTCCAGACATGAACCTTATCGAACATGCCTGGGCTAGATTGAAAAAGGCTGTTTATGGATGACGTGACCGACGAACCACTGAGTGATCTACTCCGAATCGCCATTGAGGAGTGGGACAATCTGGACCAACAGTGCTTTGATGAACTTGTGGATAGTATGCCACGACGAATACAGGTATGCATCAATGCAAGAGGACGTGCTACTGGGTATTAGAGGTACTGGTGTGTACAGCAATCTAGACCACCACTTCTGAAGTTCTCACTGTATGGTGGTACAACATGCAATGTGTGGTATTAGTGAGCAATGAAAAGGGCGGAAATGATGTCTATGTTGATCTCTATTCCAATTTCCTGTACAGGTTCTGGAACTATCGGAACCAAGGTGTTGCAAAACTGTTTTTGATGTGTGTACAACAAGTCTTAGCTTCAATAAATCAGGGATTAGTAGACAAATTAACACAGTCAGCACCTTATAAGGTGACTCGTGAAAACATGGATTTTCATTCGCAATTTAAGTAACCGATTATCAATTTAATGAAGTCACTAACATATTGTAGGCGCCCCGGTGGTCCCGGTCGCCTACGGTGGCCGAGCGGTGACCTCTCCAGTTGTCAGGATGCTACGAAATGGCTGTAGAAGCGTCAGAAACGCCAAAGAAACATTATTAATTCATAACATCTTTATTCCTGCCGAGTACAATGTGGCCCATGTAACACAGGCTGGCTAAGCTTGGTGATATCAATGACCTTCCCCGAGTCCTCGCTGACTCGTAGCGGTGACACCAGATCCGGGCCGCACAGTCTTGCTAGCGCAGCGCCGCGAGCTGTGACGTAGCGGAGGAATGCCCTTACTTCGGCCGCGCATGGCTGGCGGCGCATGGCTGGGCGGCGGCTCGGCTGCAGACAGCAAGCTGCTGCGCGGGCTGGCCGGCCAGATCGACGGCGGATAGCAGGTGGCTCCGGGTTGGAGTCCCGACGCTGTCAGCACGAGAGGCGTTCTCGTAGTGCGGAGTGTACTCTATCCCACCCCGTCATCTTCTCTGCTCCTCCTGGTGGCTCGTCCGCGGTGGACGGGCGAAACGGGCTGCAGTCCCCCAGTGTCGTCGGCTCACCCGGTTGTGACGGCGGATGCACAGGGCCTAGGCCCCGCACGATTTCGACGATGGCTCACTGATGTGGTCAGCATTGGCGGCGAGCGAGTTTGCTGCGATGACAGCTAATCCTGGGTTGATGACTGACAGCGGCAGCAGAGAGGACCAGAACTGGTACTGTCCCCTCACGTCTGCTGCTGGATGGGCCACCCTTACTGCAACATCTCCTTAATAAAGATTAACATGTCGATCACTGACCTGAGCGCTACGCAGCGACCTAGTACACATCTAACTGCAAGTCTGCTGCGAGTGCGAGTGTCTTGTTGCTATAATAGCTGGCGTATTTAAAGGAAGCACAAGCGACGTCCTGACATCATGCTCGTTTGTAATGACCGCATTCGTTCCACTTATACTGCTGATTCGTCTGTCGTACTCGCCCCGTAGGTGTTCTTGCAACAGAGTTACGTGTTGTTGCGGCAGACTTACGCGAAGTTGTGAAATGCAGTACAGCTGACGCTATACCTGTGTCTTGCACTCTACGAAAGTCTCCGTCTAACACAAACCTGTGTGCTAAGCAATTCTCTCTCGCGTGTTGTATGTAACAAGGCCATTACCCCTGTGCGACGACACATTCCGATATATGTGCAATCCTCCTTACTTCTTGGCCAACCTACTGCCTCTGGCTCTCGGCATAGGCAACGAAACTTTGACAATATTCCATGTTTCCAACTCGTTACTATTCCGCGACACTACAATATTAGGCCATGTTGCTTGTTTTGCCAGAGATTGATTTTTGCATTTATGATATGTGTTAACTGGCGTTACTAACTGAAGTTTTGACTAGTAAATGGTGGGCACAAATTTTCTATCACACTGTAAACATAACATATTGTTCTTCTTCTTTTACTTTGATTCTCGTTTTATTTTGCCTGAGTTTTCTCATTTTGAAAAGACAGAAGGAGCGATCTGTTTTACTTGCTAAAGCCAAGATCGCATAAGTATTTATTTATTTAAAACAACCGGTTTCGACATACGTTGCTGTCATTTTGAGGTCTTAAAAATTTTTTTGTTACGAAACGAGTTCATTTTACGTTTGGCTTCACGTCAAGTTATTATGTGGATAAAAAACAGCACATTATGAAAGGATTTTAAAGACTTAAATTACTACAAATCTTTTATGATGTGCGGTTTTTTATCCTCATGGCAACTGGGCGTGAGGTCCAACTTAAAATGAACACGTTCCATAGAATAAAGATTTTTTAAGACCTGAAGATGACAGCAAAGTCTGTCGAAGCCTATTGTTTTAAATAAAGAAATATTTATGCGATCCTGGCTTCAGAAAGTTTTTAGCTTTTGCTTTGCGTTTACCCCGTTTTAAATACGGGATCCACTGTACTCATGTTTCGGAAATTTAGCACCTCGGACAGATCCATTTCCTGACGTCACAGTCGTCAATGTAACATAATGGAGAAACGTCGTTTGCGCCATTTGTCACTGAATAGGGTAAACTTCCTTCTGTGTCTTGGTGTATTTTAGTTTGTGTAGCCTGTTGTGTGGAAAATGGGTATCGGCACAGCATTTGCATAAACGAGCTTGGGAAGCCACCAAAAACCGCATTTCAGGCTGGCTGCTGCAGCAGTGCACGGTTGTTAATGCAGCGTGCGTATTCGAACTGCGTCTGGGTCACCGTCTCTTGCAGACTATCACTCTGTGCGTTACGCTATACTGGTAAGTAAAAATGTAAAGTATTAGGTATGGGTAGTACAGTGTCCCACTCATCCTCTGGTTATTCCTCTCCTCTGCAATCCCCGCCCTCTGCCGCGCCTTCATTGTTGTGTCCCCCCTACCCTCCATCTTTACACCCTTCCTCTCCTTTCCCAAGGTGCCTTCCGTCGACTCCCACTCCCGGATGATGCCTTCTCTCCCTCCATTCATCCCTCCTATCAACTCTGATCCTCACCTCCCCTGCCCTTCCTCTGTCCTTACCTGGGCTCCCTCCTCCCCATCTTGTTTTTTCCCCCACCAACCCTCTCCCTGCCTCCCTTCTTTCCTCCACATCCTTTTTGCTCTCCCCTCCACTGCCTTTCCCCCCACCTTCTCACGCCCACCACCCCCTTTTCTATGTCCCCTCCCTCCATTGGATCCCTTTTTTTTCTTTTCCTCTCCTCCCACCCTTTCCCCCTCATAGGTCCAGTCCCCCCATCCCCTCCATCTGCCGCCGTGTCACCTGTATAGTGCTGTTATAAATGAGTGTTCAGTGTTGTGAGTCCCCTGTCAGTGTTGCCACCATACTGTCGCTAGTTGTGTTTTTATCTCTTCCAAACAGAAACCAGACTGTCGCCGTGATTTTTTAATTGTGCAGGTCTCCTTCCTGTGTGTCTTCATCCACATCGTCAACGTCGTGTTTGTATTTTAAGTTCGGCGATTTTCCGCAATTTACTGTTATTAACAATGTCATCATTTTATCGCCTTTTTATATTGTTTGTTCTCTCACCAGTGTTCTGATTAAATTTCTCTCTGCTGTAGAGCAGCGAATTAAGCTGCTGTCAGCCCGCCCTCCCCAGGTGAGGCGGAATCGAAAATCAATAAAGAAAAAAAAAAGTACAGCGAATAATCATGTTCTTCGACTTATATCTCAAATAATCACTTACCAGGCACGTATGCAAGTGGATAATCAACCTGTGTTTTTCCTGTAGATATTTCTGTCATAATAACGAGAATGCCACAGCAACGTCGAGTATACCATCAAATATTATCTGATTATTGCTGCAGATAGTTTGGCTTAATTTGCATCTCTGTAAATGGAATAATTGATTTTTTGTGTACTTATGCTAAAGGACAGTATTTTTGCAAATATTAAGTTTAAAGTAAAATTACTGATAACTTTAATTATCTGACTGCGATCTTATTTTCTTCATCTTTCTCTAGAACACTATTAGATCATATTTTACTGTTTTCTTTCGTTAAATAGGGTCAGTTCAGGTAGAATACAATAACGAGTCGAGCACGCAAGATTTCAGGTTTAAGCAATATAAATCATTTTATTTAACGTTTCGCTCAGAGCGCCTGGATTTGCGAACCATCATCTATACAACCAAGTTACCTGTTCGCCTGGACTGGTCATAAAAAAATGTATAAGTAAATATGAAAAATCAGTACTCATTTCTGCCTCTTTTTTACTGCAACAAAAATAATACTTTACCATTTCAATCTTTAGCTTCCCAGCCTGCTTTATGTATCCACAGGCTACTTGATGAAACGATGTAAGTGCTGTTCATGCTTTGAGACTACTCGGTTAAAACCGTCATTTCAAGACGTCTTTAGGATGTGTATTACTGCCTCAAGATTAATTATTCTCGATAGCAACACAACAAGTAGCAAAATAGCTACCAAAACTTCTCTGGAGTTAACAATTCAACTAAAGCTGTATAACTAATTAGGAGAACAGTCGGATACTATCCCACAGATTCTCAACACTGACGCTCCAGACAAACTGTCCTCCGCTCAGCACGAGCCCTTCTCATTGACTAACTAACAGGGAGACCCTGCTTGTGTATCCCGCCTAGATAGGCGGCGCGTATGTCTGCTCCTGTGAACTGCTTCTGTAATATAGGCCGAGAGTGAAGGAAGCGAGTAGGAGCAAGAGAGGTGAAGCACTTCAGCACTGCATGTAACTTTAACACTTTTAATAGAGTCAAAAACACAAGTAAATATCAGATGCATACATAACTTTGGCTAGGATGAGCACGCAGGTGTGAAGCCGTAGTGCATGTCTAATCCTGTGAAAATAGGATGACTATTCTGTGTAATCTCAAAGTTAACAATACTCGTTGCTGTCCCAACTTTAACTGAACGTAACTAATACAAAGTCTCAATAGCAAGCTAGCCCACTCGGCATTAGAAGCAATATTTCCAGGCCGTCTGCTCTTGATGAAATGGGGAAAATGAAGACGGCACTCCCCGAGCTCCACAGCGTCGGCCAGAGGGTGCTGTGGTCGGAGTAGTTAGTCTTCTCTCGTAGTGCCAACTTAGGGGAGCGTGCTCCTACGTTGTGGCATCGTAACTATCGACGCCACACCTGGCTACTCGATAGCACCGATTTCATTCAGATTGATCGAATATGCAGAGCTGTGGCAGAAATGAAAGTGACAGAAGTGGGAACTTCAGACGGCTAAGCGTTTGGAAAAAAAGTAGTATTCTTGGCGCAGCCGGGTGAGGCATGAACCATCGTTGTTAGTGTAGTTCCGAGGCGCCAGATGGCGTAGCGGAAAGATCACAGAACAGTAATCCAAGGCTTGTGAGGTCGAGCCCCTACCCGCATCTTATTTTTATTCTCAATTAAAAATATTATGAAAAGGATAGTTGCTACTCACCATATAACAGAGAGCTGAGTCACAGATAGGGACAACAAAAAGTCTGTCACACATTAAGCTTTCGGCCAACAAGGCCTTTGCAAAAAATAGACAAAACACACACACACACATACACACACACGCACGCACGCAACCGCAACTCACACACACACACACACATCTCCACAGTCTCTGGCAGCTTCTCTCACGCAAACGCAACTCACACACACACTGAAGCTGCCAGACTGTGGTCATTTGTGTGACTTGCATGCGCCCGATTCTGTGTGTGTGTGTCTTGTCTTCTTTTGGCAAAGGCCTTGTTGGCTGAAAGCTTTTTGTTGTCCCTATCTACTACTCAGCATCTCCGCTATATGGTATCAACTATCCTTTTTCATAATATTGTTACACTCCATTCTGGATTTTCCGTTGTTTTATTCATCAATTTTTATGTTACTTACACTGCAAATAAACCGAAATAATGCTCAATATATTGCATTTATTAATATATTCATAAAAGACATTGAAAGGAAATACTAAGAAAATTTGGAATAGTAAATAAATTTCCAAGGAAGGATTGTAATTAAAGCATTCAAGACTTAGTATTCCGTTAGTTTCACTTTGACCTTCGAGCAGCGTTACGGGTGGCTTGCTGCCAAACTGTACGATGACAGAGAATATTTTATGGATGTAAACAAAGTTTCATTTTAAGATTTCCACAAATTCTACAGAAAATTTAAAATAAGCATGTAATTGTAAAAATGCGGCGTTTTTAAAGTGTGCAAGAAGTGAAGAAAATTACTGCATCCCATGTTTTTACGACGAATATAACTTATGGACGTGTAAATCGTCAATTGTAAAATAATAAAAGGATCTAATTGTTCATATATAGCTCTTGTCGGATAGCAATTCGACCCCACGACCCTCCTATTACCGTTATGTATTCTTTGCGCTGTTCCAAACACAGCCTGCAAGTTATGGTAGTATAAATGGTCCATGCCTCTAACGATCCCCGCGAAAAATGCTGGGTTTTATAGACGGATGCCCATGTGGAGCTCCCATTTTTGTCATGTTCGTTTCCGGCCAGTCCCTGCCTGTACATAAATCTGAACAAAATGAAAGTTGACAAGCAGACGTTATCTCCTTGTAAGACCAGAGCTTTCGTCGTCTCTTTGCACTATTCATATTTTCTAATAATTTCATAACCTTCGCAGCCGGTGGCCAGGCGCATGTTGTATACGCCTTCGACTTCGCCGATTCTTTGTGAACTCGCTATTCACTATGTTTTCTCTTCTACAAAGTGTGGGGCTAATCGATCGATTACCAAGAGTTCATATGAGGCTTGCCCAGAAAGTAATGCATCGCATTTTTTTCTTCAACAGTTCTTTATTGAAAATAATCAGAATTACACATACGAAAGAATTGTGTTTTAGCCACACGCTCTATTTTACCACCTTATCTCCATCCCGTTCTATGGCCTTGCTCTACCGCGAAACAAGGGCATGTATGCCTTGTCGGCACCAATCCTTGTCCTGGTGGCGGAGCGACTAACTGTACGTCTGACGACAGCAGATGCTCCATAGACTTTTCACGGGCCTTTGTCAACATTCCCCAAAGTTTCTTTCTCTGCAGTGAGAAATTCATAGACGGCACGTTGCTTGTAACGTATATCAGCTGCAGACGCCGTTTTGAAACTGTCCTGCAGCTACGCTATCTGTCGGAAGTGATGGAAACTTGGCGCGTTCACTCAGGAGACTTCAAATAACTCATAGGTAACGTTCCGCATTCGTAACATTGATTTTGGCTGATAAAAGCGGTGCATTACTTTCTGGGAAACCCTCGTATTTTCTCCTACGTCAACAAACTAAAACAATTTCAATTACAAACCAAGTAGAAACAATACATTACTTAACGTCAATGAACATGATGTCCTTACGCAGTTAAGTACTGTAGTGCGATATTTGTAATCATGACGTTCCCAAAAGTTCCGTGTCATGACTGCTGTGTCTCCCCATTCGGTGTACTCCTCATTATATTCCCTGCATGCAGTACTGCTGTGAGCATACGATCGCTTCTTCACAGAGCAGAGTATTAAAACGTTCAATGCGATTTTTACGGTTGTGATTCAGAGAGAGTAAGCCTCTAAGCGCCTTCACGCTCGTAATGAAGTAGCTATGCGATAAATTTCAAACCTGCCGGAATGGGGCTCAGACTAGTAGGTAGCTGCCGGCAGCAGCGTTTAATTTGTTGACTCTCGCCGATACTTTCGAGTGTTGGATTGCACCACAACCGAAATTCTCTCCGGGCTTGAACTGGGCAAGTTGCGTAGGGTGCGGTTAGCTGGAGCACTGGCCAGGGCCGGCCGAGCAAAATCTGCAGTCGCTGTTTCCAGAACTTCTGTCCGGACTTTCATTTGAAAAGTTTCCAAGAGGGAAGTAGGCAAGGCGTCAGCCATGTTGCAACTTGATCGATAGCTCGGCTTTTCTGGAGTTGTGTTCTGCTAGTTTCAACAGGAGCGCCGCCATCGCATCTCCGCATAGTTTATGCACTGCAGTCGAGGCAGGTCTATTTATTCAGAGCATTTGCAGTTAATGCAAACAATGAAGAGAAGGCAAAGTCCAGGAAACACGATCTCAGTTCTGCAATTTTCCCAGGACTAAGCGCATTTCGGGGCCACTGCTGTTGTCACAAAAATTTCTCTTCGCTTGCGTATTTAAACAGTTAGTCTATCAAGAACCTATACCAAAAACGGCAAAATAAAATAACGACTTGACTCCTACAAACAGACAATATTGAACAAGAAGCGTAACAAATAAAAAAAATGTGATATTAACTACAGAGTCAGGCACTAGGCCAAACAAAACAAAGAAAAAGAAGGAAAGGACATGTCTTTAGGACAAAAGAAATGAAGGAAGCAATTGATAAATAGAAAACTGTGTGTAAAATATCTGCAACACTCAACTCAGGAGAATAAGGAAAATTCAACAAGCAGGAACCTGGTTCAAGATGGGTGACATAAATTAATAGCCGAGATTGAAAATTATGTCCACACCCGAATAATGTGGAATAGGATGCGACAAATTCTAATGTAATGAAGAACAAACATTGGTTGCGTTCTTACAAAAAATGTAGGCTGGTGAAATGAACACAAAAATGAGGATGCCTTGGAATCAAATCCAGATATCATTGAACACCAAGAATTAGAGCATGCTCTCAGGTATATGAAGAACCGAAAGGCAGTAGGTAGTGACGGTGAAAATAGCGAACTGTTCAGTAGGGTTTAAGACAAGGTTCCTTAGATTTACGCAAAAATGGATATCCCATCTGCTGCGAATGGAGGAGTCAAGATTATTACTACAGTTCTGGGAATGTATTTCGCAAGGTAAAGACACATGTGGAGAACAGCATACAGATGGAAGGACCAAATGTAGCTGCAACAGGCCGAACAAGACCTAACACATGACAGAATTAGGAAGAGGAGAAGAGGAAGAAGAAGAAGAAGGCGAAGCATAAGCGATAGTCTGGTTTTTAAATTTTTACTTACTGGGATTACGTAATACTTTCAATTTCTCTTCTTTCTCTCTAGTTTCATATTTTTCCCGTACCCCTTCATCTTCTGTGCAATTTGTCATTTCATTTCTTGCATCCTTGTTATTCCTGATTACTTTTTCTTTCTTGGAGGCTTCCTAAATATATAATTTATTCTTAAAATAGTTTCTTCCGCTTATTACTGTGTTTTCGATATTGTTTCTTCATTGTTCTTGTCTTATGTCTATAAGCTATGCTATTGTTATATTCTTTTTCCAAAAATACAGGAAAATTTGTTTTATAAGACTATTCTCATTTGTTTGGTAGACGTGCTGAAAGCAGATTTACCTTGGTTTTGCCCTTGCTTCTGATATCTGTGGTGAATGCTGGTAGATCTCTTCATTCATTCTTATTTTTCAACCCTCTGTTTCTCTAGTCTATCCAGCTTATAGTTCATTGCTAAGAATTCAGATGCATACAAATATTCTGGTATTAGCCCTGCGGCATAATGTGTTAGCTTTTTATTACTAAAGATATATTAATTGCTAAAGTTCCCCTCAGTTTCTTCAGCTTTTGTTGTTGTTGTTGGACTTGAGGCTGTATTTTGCGTAATATTGTTAAAAATTTCTGCTCTACACGTTTAAGTCCCGTAAAAAGTATTAAAGCTATTTTGAATATATTGTTAACTCTTCCGATACATAATTTTATTGTGAGTAAAATGCTACATATTTTACAACTGGTTGGATAACGTGTGCACCACCTTGTAACTTGAAACAGAATAAGATCTTTTGCCATGGAACATGTGATATTTGCAAATAAACTGAGCTTCTTTAATGTCTTAATAACTTTATCTGTATTGAAAATGGGAATTTGTGTTAGTTTCCAATAGCTCGTATTTCAAAATTTATTTAACTTGTTAATGGGTTTGATAATACTTGTGATGAATTTAATTTCACTTACTGATTTGTGATGTGTAGCAGAGTAATGATATAACAAATTGACTATTAAATACAGTACTGACAATATTTTCTCGATTGGAATGCGTTTAAATTTCAGTCAAATATTTGTTCCCTGGTGCATGACTATCTTGTACATTGAAATGCAAATTTTCCAGAGAAATCCTTGTAGTCTCAGAAAAAGACAGCAGCACACAAAAAAGGGAATGTCATCATTTAAAAATGGGATAAGAAAATATATTGAACTTGTATTATAGGGCTGATTAAAGGTGAAAGACTGAAAAGTACACCACAGTACAACGCTGTCCCCTACTGTTTGTAAACAATACTGCTGCGAAATGTTGTGAAATGTAGTTTCTCTATGCTTATTTTAATATTTTGTATCTATATTACTTTCTTAGTTGTGGTGTATTTGTCAGGAAGTAATTCAATCTTAGAACAAGATTTGCAAGATAAACTAAAATTTAAGATACATGCTGGAAGAAGAGACAAGTCAAATTTATTACAAGTCAAACTTATTTTTCAATTTTATGAGAAAATGTCATTTCGGACTTAACTCTTTTCTACATCCAGAACTTGAGTTGGAGGAGTTCAAATGAATTTCATACCATCAAACTACAGGACATACTTTACGTCTTAACAGGTCGCTAAATTGAAAAAAATTGGAAAGTCCTTAAACTACATTAGTTTTACTGAGGATATTTTACTCTTAATTAATGGAAGATCTTAATCGAAAGTAGGTATATTAAGGTAATGTATTATGAGAACACAGCAAAGATAAATGTACAAATTTTCGCAATGAAGCCACATAACAACCAGCTAATAACTTATAGTGTTTGGAACAGTAGAAAACAGTTATTGGATGGACAGGAAAGAAAAAAACTATAGGGTAAAAAGAACTCTTAGAGTTTTTGGTAAACTAATTAGGGCTTTCTAAAACTATCTTCCAATATACAAGAAATGTTCAAACTGTGTGTAGTATGAGTTTGACTTATTGCACTGACACATTAATTGTTATTGCGAAAGTGACTCCAAAACAGAAGTATGCTCAGTGAGCAGTGGAGGCATGTGTGATGCGAGGTATGAAGAGCAAGGAGAGAACACATTCTGCTGGGAACAGTTTGAAGTGGAAGATATAATAATAACCTAATGAAAATTATATGGAGATAGATGAGACATGTGCCCAGCCAAATAGATGGGACATGGACCCTATGGATTGTCTGGAGGCCTTTATATAATGTGAAATGGGCGGTGATGATGGTGATGATGATGATGATTATGGGGACGTTAGACAATAAAATATGTAATTTAAAAACAAGAGTGTGCTTATAATTGTATTACACCGTTTAAGCTACTAATTTTGAAGTAAAGAGTAATCTATAGGCTAGATGTACTTGCCCACAAGCAACAGCTTTTACTTGCACACAAATATAGGTTTTTTGTCTGCAAGGCATTGTATATCAATAAATAAGAGGAGTGGAATCAAAATTCGTGGTGAGAGGATGCCAGTGATAAGATGAGACGATGTAAACGCTATCCCCGGTGTAAGTGAAGTAGAAAAAGAGGAACTTTGGAATGGAATGAAAAGTCTCCTGAACAGAGGATATGGACCGAGTGTAAACCAGAGAAACATTCAGTAGCAGCAGAAATGAGTTTATCAACAAACTTAACATTAACATTGGGGAACAAGTGGTAGACTTAGTAAATGTACTGTACTACTTTGGAAGCAAACTAACACATGACAGACAAAGCAAGGAGGACAAAGCGAGCTAATAGATACGAAGAGAAACATTACTGACTTTGAGAAAACTATTTCTGAGAATGCACATCTAGAGCACAGCATTCTATCGAAGTGAAAGACGGACTGTGGGAAAACCGGAACAGAAGAGAATCACAACGTTTCAGCCTTGGTATTATGAAGTGATGAATCACTCTATAAACTGTGGCAACCAGATGTAAGGGTTTGGGCTTGGCGAAAGCCTGGAGAATGTCACTTGCCATCATATGTAGTGCCAACACTGAAGAACGGAGGAGATGGTGTTAGGGCATGGGGGTATTTTTCGTAGTTAGGCTGTGGTCTCCTTATTGCTCTTAAGAAAACGCTAAATGTGCTACAATGTCAATAAATGTTGCAGCATTGTGTGCTGCGTACAGCAGGGGAACAGTTCGGAGACGTCGATTGTTTATATTAACATGGCAAGACACCCTGCCGTTAAACAGCATCTGTGAGGCTATAGTTTTCCAACGATACCATTCCTGAAATGGTGTGGTTTTCTCAGAGTCCCAATATGAATCCAATGAAACATATTTGGGATGAGCTAGAATATCGTCTTTGCTCCGAACCCCAGCGTCCAAAATTATTATCTTCTCTGGTTTAGGCTCTTGAGGAAGAATGGTCTGCCAAACTCCCACAGACATTTAGACACCTCATTGAAAGTATCCCCAGTAGAGTTCAAACCGTCATGATGGCGAAAGGTGGACACAAACATGTACAGATCTTTTCATCAGAGACTCTGTATCATAGAGTCAGTATTGGCTGGAATTTTTCCGAGATTGGCTTGTGCCACTTTCTCCATTCATAAGTAAATAATTTCGTAATCAGGTATCACACTGACGTTTGGTAATATTCATACGCGTCAGCACCTGCCGCGTTAGGAACAGGAATTAGTAAATTCTTTTTGAAGTTTCAGGGTGTTTATGACGTCTCATGTTTTTTGCGTACCAGGTGGAATCGTTTTGTCATTGCTGGCACACCGAGGGCTCTGTTATTCTGAGTGAATGTCATCTTCTCCAGGAGTCTTGTTTCGACTTTAGTTGTTCAGTACTCTGTCAGTTATGAGATTTTCACTCTGCCCGCGAAAGGCAAAGGTCCCGAGTTCGAGTCTCGGTCCGGCACACAGTTTTAATCTGCCAGGAAGTTTCATATCAGCGCACACTCCGCTGCAGAGTGAAAATCTCATTCTGGAAACATCCCCTAGGCTGTGGCTAAGCCATGTCTCCGCAATATCCTTTCTTTCAGGAGTGCTAGTCCTGCAAGGTTCGCCGGAGAGCTTCTGTAAAGTTTGGAAGGTAGGAGACGAGGTACTGGCAGAAGTAAAGCTGTGAGGACGGGGTGTGAGTCGTGCTTGGGTTGCTCAATTGGTAGGGCACTTGCCCGTGAAAGGCAAAGGTCCCGAGTTCGAGTCTCGGTCCGGCACACAGTTTTAATCTGCCAGGAAGTTTCATATCAGCGCATACTCCGCTGCAGAGTGAAAATCTCATTCTGGAAACATCCCCTAGGCTGTGGCTAAGCAATGTTTCCGCAATATCCTTTCTTTCAGGAGTGCTAATTCTGCAAGGTTCGCCGGAGAACTTCTGTAAAGTTTGGAAGGTAGGAGACGAGGTACTGGCAGAAGTAAAGCTGTGAGGACGGGGCGTGTGTCGTGCTTGGGTAGCTCAGTTGGTAGAGCACTTGCCCGCGAAATGCAAAGGTCCCGGGTTCGAGTCTCGGTCCGGCACACAGTTTTAATCTGCCAGGAAGTTTCACTCTGTCCGTTTTTTCCCACATAATTATGTCGTTCATCTCGTCTTCATTTTACGTCCTCTTCCCTTTGTATACCATTATTTTTAAGTTAATTTCCCTTGTATTGTGCTGTATATTTCATACAAGTTTCAGCTTCTCGGTCGTGCTTGGTACTGACCTGCCATCTGAGCTCTTGATATTTATCCAGGTGCTTCTCTTTCCTTCAGTTTTCCTATAGACAACATCTATCTTTCCCCTATTCGCGCATGCCTCCACAACTTGTGTCCTCTAGCCACACGTGCTTAGCCATTTTGCAATTTCTGTTAATCTCATATTGTAGACGTCTGTATTCTCTGTTATCTGCTTCGTTTGATGTAATTTAATGTTTTGTCCTATTGTCATTTACATTCAATACCTGCTATGTCAGCCAAGTATTTCAACTGTGCCTCTTCTTTTTGCCGATTTGATCCTCTGCTGCATTACTATTTCACCTCTCAAAGCCACCGATTCATCTACTATGGTAATCATTTCTCCTGTTCCAGTCAACTTTTGCCAAATGTCCAAGTTTCTACAAGCTTTGGTTCTTTCAGTTTATTTAGGTCCTATTTCTTTAATTTCCCATTTCCTGAAATTTCTTCAGTTTTGATCTTCAGTTCATAACCAATAAATTATGATCGGAACCCGTATCTGACCGTGGAAATATTTTGAATTTTAAAACCCGGTATCTTACCAATATGTAACCTATCTGAAATGTTCGCGTGACTCCATGTCTTTCATGGTTCTTAAACAAAGCATTAGCAGTGATTAAAATGTGGTCTGTGCAAAATTGTATCAAGCGCTTTTCCCTGTCACTCTTTTTCCATAGTCCATATTCTCCTGCAATTTTTGCTTCTTTCCTCTTCCTACCATAGAATTTCAGTCTCTGATACGCAGTGTATCATATTTCACCCCTTATATGGGTTTTGTTATTTTAAATTTTTTCATGAAAGTAAAATGTTGTCGAAGGAAGGATACATTACATTGGCATCAAGTAAAGAAAACATGTAATCTTAAATTGGTAAAAAGGTATAACCTTTGCTAGTCTTTTCCTAGAGAATAAAACGATTTTTACTCGTACGAGTTTGCTTCTGTTCTCATGCAAGAATTAGCTTCAGGCCAAGCATTCGTCGTTGGAAAGCAGCGAACTGGATGACGAGAATCTGCGCTATCGTTAATCCTTAATGCAAAGAGTCAGTTTTGCATAGTAAGAATAATAACAATCGAAGTTTGTTTAAAACGTAGACTGCAGGTTCGACTTACAAATGCTGAAACTGGAAACCGATAGTGCGCTTATTGTGCGCAATCGTCGTGTCACCGGACTGAGTACATCCAACAAATTTACAGGCCAAAAATTATACAAAACAAACGTTATTGGTACGGAAACGCATGGTTTCGTAGTACGATACCAAAATAAAGAGAAAATGATGCAAACAGCGTTATTATTTAACACAGTATGCGAGTTACAGCAATAATAAATTCGTAAACAGAAATGAAATTGGTTATCTGAGACTAATGGTGGCTGCTGTAAATGTGTTGTTATACAGCACAATTAAATTTTGATCTTCTTTAAAGATGTGAATAATTTTTTCCATTTGATGATACATTCTTTTAAGTCTCCTCATCCTTGGAGGTAATTGGCACATGAGCTTGTACTGTGGTGGTGGGTGTTGGTTTCGTATCTAACTTGGCTACGGCAATGCAGTCACACACTCTTCATAGTAAATTATCTACATAGCTATTTTTCGATTCATCATTAGACGTACTGCATTACCCGTCTTCGGTTTTGTGGTTGTGGCAATGTACTTAGCTGACCAGAGTTCATGTTATTCTTACCGTCGCACTTCACTAATTTCCGCTCTATCTAACTTCAGCGTGACAGTATAGTTCTTTTTAAAAAATTCTCTAATGCTACAACCCGTAGAAAGTCGGTTTTTAATCATAACACCTTCTTGAACAGTCAGGTGCGAATGGGTCGCTATTTATTTCCAGAATATTATACCTAAGAGCATACCATCATCATTACACAACACGATAGAGGTGCATCCCCCCATGAACCATGGACCTTGCCGTTGGTGGGGAGGCTTGCGTGCCTCAGCGATACAGATAGCCGTACCGTAGGTGCAACCACAACGGAGGGGTATCTGTTGAGAGGCCAGACAAACGTGTGGTTCCTGAAGAGGGGCAGCAGCCTTTTCAGTAGTTGCACGGGCAACAGTCTGGATGATTGACTGATCTGGCCTTGTAACAATAACCAAAACGGCCTTGCTGTGCTGGTACTGCGAACGGCTGAAAGCAAGGGGAAACTACAGCCGTAATTTTTCCCGAGGGCATGCAGCTTTACTGTATGATTACATGATGATGGCGTCCTCTTGGGTAAAATATTCCGGAGGTAAAATAGTCCCCCATTGGGATCTCCGGGCGGGGACTACTCAAGAGGATGTCGTTATCAGGAGAAAGAAAACTGGCGTTCTACGGATCGGAGCGTGGAATGTCAGATCCCTTAATCGGGCAGGTAGGTTAGAAAATTTAAAAAGGGAAATGGATAGGTTGAAGTTAGATATAGTGGGAATTAGTGAAGTTCGGTGGCAGGAGGAACAAGACTTCTGGTCAGGTGACTACAGGATTATAAACACAAAATCAAATAGGGGTAATGCAGGAGTAGGTTTAATAATGAATAGGAAAATAGGAATGCGGGTAAGCTACTACAAACAGCATACTAAACGCATTATTGTGGCCAAGATAGATACGAAGCCCACACCTACTACAGTAGTACAAGTTTATATGCCTACTAGCCCTGCAGATGACGAAGAAATTGAAGAAATGTATGATGAAATAAAAGAAATTATTCAGATTGTGAAGGGAGACGAAAATTTAATAGTCATGGGTGACTGGAATTCGAGTGTAGGAAAAGGGAGAGAAGGAAACATAGTAGGTGAATATGGATTGGGGGACAGAAATGAAAGAGGAAGCCGCCTGGTAGAATTTTGCACAGAGTACAACATAATCATAGCTAACACTTGGTTTAAGAATCATGAAAGAAGGTTGTATACATGGAAGAACCCTGGAGATACTAAAAGGTATCAGATAGATTATATAATGGTAAGACAGAGATTTAGGAACCAGGTTTTAAATTGTAAGACATTTCCAGGGGCAGATGTGGACTCTGACCACAATCTATTGGTTATGACCTGTAGATTAAAACTGAAGAAACTGCAAAAAGGTGGGAATTTAAGGAGATGGGACCTGGATAAACTAAAAGAACCAGAGGTTGTACAGAGATTCAGGGAGAGCATAAGGGAGCAATTGACAGGAATGGGGGAAATAAATACAGTAGAAGAAGAATGGGTAGCTTTGAGGGATGAAGTAGTGACAGCAGCAGAGGATCAAGTAGGTAAAAAAACGAGGGCTCGTAGAAATCCTTGGGTAACAGAAGAAATATTGAATTTAATTGATGAAAGGAGAAAATATAAAAATGCAGTAAGTGAAACAGGCAAAAAGGAATACAAACGTCTCAAAAATGAGATCGACAGGAAGTGCAAAATGGCTAAGCAGGGATGGCTAGAGGACAAATGTAAGGATGTAGAGGCCTATCTCACTAGAGGTAAGATAGATACCGCCTACAGGAAAATTAAAGAGACCTTTGGAGATAAGAGAACGACTTGTATGAATATCAAGAGCTCAGATGGAAACCCAGTTCTAAGCAAAGAAGGGAAAGCAGAAAGGTGGAAGGAGTATATAGAGGGTCTATACAAGGGCATGTACTTGAGGACAATATTATGGAAATGGAAGAGGATGTAGATGAAGATGAAATGGGAGATATGATACTGCGTGAAGAGTTTGACAGAGCACTGAAAGACCTGAGTCGAAACAAGGCCCCCGGAGTAGACAATATTCCATTGGAACTACTGACGGCCGTGGGAGAGCCAGTCCTGACAAAACTCTACCATCTGGTGAGCAAGATGTATGAGACAGGCGAAATACCCTCAGACTTCAAGAAGAATATAATAATTCCAATCCCAAAGAAAGCAGGTGTTGACAGATGTGAAAATTACCGAACTATCAGCTTAATAAGTCACAGCTGCAAAATACTAACACGAATTCTTTACAGACGAATGGAAAAACTAGTAGAAGCCAACCTCGGGGAAGATCAGTTTGGATTCCGTAGAAACACTGGAACACATGAGGCAATACTGACCTTACGACTTATCTTAGAAGAAAGATTAAGGAAAGGCAAACCTACGTTTCTAGCATTTGTAGACTTAGAGAAAGCTTTTGACAATGTTGACTGGAATACTCTCTTTCAAATTCTAAAGGTGGCAGGGGTAAAATACAGGGAGCGAAAGGCTGTTTACAATTTGTACAGAAACCAGATGGCAGTTATAAGAGTCGAGGGGCATGAAAGGGAAGCAGTGGTTGGGAAGGGAGTAAGACAGGGTTGTAGCCTCTCCCCGATGTTGTTCAATCTGTATATTGAGCAAGCAGTAAAGGAAACAAAAGAAAAATTCGGAGTAGGTATTAAAATTCATGGAGAAGAAATAAAAACTTTGAGGTTCGCTGATGACATTGTAATTCTGTCAGAGACAGCAAAGGACTTGGAAGAGCAGTTGAATGGAATGGACAGTGTCTTGAAAGGAGGATACAAGACGAACATCAACAAAAGCAAAACAAGGATAATGGAATGTAGTCTAATTAAGTCAGGTGATGCTGAGGGAATTAGCTTAGGAA
The DNA here is from genome assembly GCF_021461395.2 of Schistocerca americana. NCBI lineage: Eukaryota > Metazoa > Arthropoda > Insecta > Orthoptera > Acrididae > Schistocerca > Schistocerca americana. The sequence goes on from NC_060124.1 coordinate 349,654,240, forward strand.
ATGAGGCACTTAAAGTAGTAAAGGAGTTTTGCTATTTGGGGAGCAAAATAACTGATGATGGTCGAAGTAGAGAGGATATAAAATGTAGGCTGGCAATGGCAAGGAAAGCGTTTCTGAAGAAGAGAAATTTGTTAACATCCAGTATTGATTTCAGTGTCAGGAAGTCATTTCTGAAAGTATTCGTATGGAGTGTAGCCATGTATGGAAGTGAAACATGGACGATAAATAGTTTGGACAAGAAGAGAATAGAAGCTTTCGAAATGTGGTGCTACAGAAGAATGCTAAAGATTAGATGGGTAGATCACATAACTAATGAGGAAGTATTGAATAGGATTGGGGAGAAGAGAAGTTTGCGGCACAACTTGACCAGAAGAAGGGATCGGTTGGTAGGACATGTTCTGAGGCACCAAGGGATCACCAATTTAGTATTGGAGGGCAGCGTGGAGGGTAAAAATCGTAGAGGGAGACCAAGAGATGAATACACTAAGCAGATTGAGAAGGATGTAGGTTGCAGTAGCTACTGGGAGATGAAAAAGCTTGCACAGGATAGAATAGCATGGAGAGCTGCATCAAACCAGTCTCAGGACTGAAGACCACAACAACAACATAGAGGTGCATGTCCTCGGGAAATATAATAGCTTTCAGCCGATCGCAGAAAAACCATAACAAAGCCTTGTTGGTTAATATTATAAGGCGAAGTCAGCCAGTTATACAGATTATTGCCCCCGGAACTACTGAAAAGGCTGTTCCCCGTCATCAGGAGCCACAAGTTTGTCTGTTCTCACCACAGATGGTCGTCTGATGACGCTATACCTTCAGTACGGTTAGCTACAGCTTATCGTGAGGCACATAAGCCACCCTATTGCGGCAAATTCCGTGGTTCTTGGGTGAAAGGTGACAACTAATGAGGAGTTGCTCTTAAAGACCGACGAAGAAAAGAATGTGTGGGAAACACAAAGAAGGAGAAGGGGCAAGATAACAGGACATCAGGGAATAACGTCCGTGAGAGTAGAGAACCATTGAGGTCAAATATTGGAGTGTATGTCGGACACTGGAATATAACCAACTTTTATTTGAAGACGTTGGGTGTAAGAGCTACCCTGAGGTGAAGAGATTGGCAGAAGAAAGGAACTCTTGGAGACTCTCATCACCAGTCAGAAGCTTAACGAAAAGAAAGAGACAAAGAGCAAAGGGACTAGAGAATGACAGAAAGAGACAAAGAAAAAACTGGATAAGAGAGTGGCATTATTCCCATTGCTACTTGGGCCGGCCTTTTTGTTCAGCAATCCGACGATACATCGCTTTGTACGTGTTATGAGCAAGTGCAGCAGATTTCTCCTTATTTGCTCGCTCCCGCCGATAAATACGCCAATTAAAGCAGAACGTTAGGGCAATAAAACCAGCAGACTGGTATGTCCACAATACTGCGTCACTGGTTTTGTACACTTCCAGAGAACTAACATAAACCGCCATCATCAAGCCAGCCATTGCCACAGAGACATGTGCAGTAGAATTGTTACACTGCGATCTTTGATTCCGATATAGCCACTGGGAGAAAGAATACCGCAGGGAATGTAGCTTGCAAAGTATAGACCTTGAGTCGGTTTGCAAGGTAGACACGGTTATCACACGGCCCGCAAGATATTTCGTCAAGAATGGCCCAGGGAAGTGTGACTTTACCGTTGTCGTTCGTTGTACATACAGGGTGTTTCACTAAATGTGTTTGCCTCTGTAAGTTACGAAGTAATAGGCGACGGAAATATTTATTGCGGTAGGTCGCCATAAGAAACGTTACACTGTCTGCGGAGCTATGAACATAGTTTATTGTGTTATTATCCAAAGAGTTACAGCAAAAAGATACAATTTTTTAAATGGAACAATAGTTGTTTCTATCATGCACTGGAATCAGTAACACAAGATGTGTATACATAAATTTAAATTACATTCCTATAACTTTTAGTTTGGGAGCTACAACCCTTCAAAGTTTCAGTGGCAGATACCACACACGCTGCGCATAACGCAATGCGCCTTCTAAATGTGATGCGGCCGAGTTGCAACGTCACGGTGTCACGGACCGAGAAGCTTCCTCGGTGCTCCGTTACGACTGCCGACTGTCGCCGCACACGGCCGTATACCCGACAGTTCGAGCCACACAAACAAACGGGGCTCAATATACCACAGTTACTGACATCGGATGAAGATGGCATAAACGAGTGAGTACGTTGACATGTTGCTGATGCTCGGCGACTGCCGACACCATGCCACTGAAGCAGCCATGGCTACGGCATGAGATATCCTAGGCGAAGAGCTCCGGCAGCCATTACGTTCTTACATTCCGTACAACGACTTCAAGAAACATGGAGCTTGGTAATGCGCCGCAGAAACAGTCGAAGAACTGCAAGAAGTGAGGAGACGAAGGTGTTTGTTTTAGCTGCAGTACACCACGATCCTCATGTCAGCTTACGAGCCATTGCTGCAGTCGTTGGTGTCAGTCTCACATCTGTGTGGCGCACAGTACACGGCCACAGGTTTCACCCGTACCACCTGTCACTGACCCAGGAGCTGCATGGGAACGATTTCCGTGCGAGAATTACATTCTGTGAATGCGCCTTGCGTAATTTCTGGCCGAAGTCTTTACAAAGTGTTATGTTCTCTAATGAGTCCACGTCCACAAATTATGGAGCAGTGAATTGCCATAACGTGCACTACTGGGCCGCAGACAACCCTCGGTGGGTACGACCTGTCGACCGTCAACGTAGGTGGTCCATTAATGTATGGTGTGGAATCCTTGGGGATGAAATCATCGGTCCATACTACTTCCCAGGTACACTGACAGGTGAGTTATATCGCACGTTTATAGTCGACAGTTTGGGTGTTCTCCTTCAACATGTGTGTCTACACACGAGAGTCCATATGTGGATGCAGCACGATGGTCACCCTGCGTATTCTGCGAGTGCTGTTGTGGAAGAACTAAACAACAGGTTTGCAGGAAGGTGGTTGGGGCGCCATGGTCCTCATTCATGACCCGCAAGGTCGCCCGAATTAACACAATTAGATCTCTTTTTGTGGGAATATCTAAAGGATCGTGTTTATGTCCACTGAGCCAACATCCCCATATGATCTAAAATGGCGCATGGAGGACGCATGTTGCTTCGTAACACCGGCGATGTTACATCTCGTCCGCAGATCCTTTAGACGGCGCATTGCATTGTGCATTCAGGAACGTGGACATACATTTGAACAACTCATTTAAATCAACTTCCCACCGCCAAAACATCAATCCCCCACCACACAGCCATGTGATAGAAAGGCAATTTAAATTGATGTATACACAGTTGGTGTTACTGGTTCCAGTGCATAATAGAAACAACTGTTGTCCCACTTAAAAATTGTATATTTTGCTGTAACTCTTCGGGTAATAACACAATAAACTATGTTCATAGCTCTGCAGACAGTGTAACGTTTCGTATGGTGGCCTACTGCAATAAATATTTCCATCGCGTATTACTTCGTAACTTAGACAGGCAAACTCATTTAGTGAAACATCCTGATAAACCATATGTCGGACAGGGTGCGTAGATATATGCAACCGTTTAGTGATGTCACTGTAGTGTACCGGGAAGTGTGGTCTTAGAGTGACTGTAGGAGGTTACGGGATGACTTTGATAGAATTTCGATTTGGTATGTTGAATGACAGTTGATGTGGCCGAGCGGTTCTAGGCGCTTCAGCCCGGGACCGCGCTGCTGCTACGGTCGCAGGTTCGAAACCTGCCTAGGGCATGGATGTGTGTGATGTCCTTAGGTTAGTTAGGTTTAAGTAGTTCTAAGTATAGGGGACTGATGACCTCAGACGTTAAGTCCCATAGTGCTTAGAGCAATTTGAACCATTTGAATGACAGTTTGCTCTAAATGTTGGTGAATATAAAAATGAAAATGAGTAGGAAAAACGATTCTGTAATGATCGACTACAGTACTAGTGGTGTACTGTTTGACACAATGACGTCGGTTAAGTATCTAAGCGTAATAATGCGAAACGTCATGAAAAGTAACGAGCACGTAAGATCGGTTGCAGGAAAGGCGACTGGTCAACTTCGGTTTATTGGGAGAACTCAAGGAAAGTATAGCTCATCTATAAAGGACACCACATATTGAACACTTACTCTACCGATTCCTGGGAACTACTCTAAGGTTTAAGATCACCACTAGATCAGTTTTAAAGAAGACATCGTAGCAGTTCAGAGGCTTTAGTGCTAGATTTGTTACCGGGAGGTTCGATCAACATGTAAGTATTAAGGTCAGCTTCGTGAACTCAAATAGCAATCCCTGGAGGGAAGAAGACTTTCTTTTCGCCATACACTATTCAGGAAGTTTAGACAACCGGCACTTGCGACACTCTGTAGAACGATTCTACTGCCACCAACATGCATATGCGACTGTGAAGACGACAGAAAACAGGGCTCGTACGGAAGCATCTAGACGGTTGCTTTCGCTCACTCCGTTTGCGAGTAGAATAGCAAAGTTTCGTAAGGGAGCTTCCGCCATGCACCCTGTGATGGCTTGCGGAGTATGTGTGTACAGCTCAACTACCCTATAACAATATCGGTTACGACAACTGCCGGTCAGTGTGGCCGTGCGGTTCTAGGCGCTTCAGTCTGGAACCGCGCGGCCGCTACGGTCGCATGTTCGAATCCTGCCTCGGGCATGGATGTGTGTGATGTCCTTAGGTTAGTTAGGTTTAATTAGTTCTAAGTTCTAGGCGACTGATGACCTCAGAAGTTAAGTCGCATAGTGCTCAGAGCCATTTGAACCATTTGAACCTAAGTTAGCAACAAGAGTTTCAAAGAATCAATGTACTGCAGAAGGAAATTTGTTGTTGTCATATGGCAACCTGGTATATTCTTCTCTCTGAACTTTTGTCAACAATAAGTGTAGCATAGACTCCTCATCTCACCGTTACCCTAGCGCATTCATACTACAGTAGTGATGAAAACCGCAGAACTCGTCAGCAGCACATGCGATGTAAGTTTCCATAACAATTTGTTACGAAGTGCAAGCATTTTAAAACAGCATGGCAAATAAAAGAAAAGCTTTAACGGTGGAAGAAAAACCGAAAGTGATTCATGAAATCGAGAAAGGAACTACACTACTAGCCATTAAAATTGCTACACCATGAAGATGACGTGCTACAGACTTGAAATTTAACCGACAGGAAGAAGATGCTGTGATAAACAATTGATTAGCTTTTCAGAGCATTCACACGAGGTTGGCGCTGGTGGCGACACCTACAACGTGTTGACATGAGGAAAGTTTTCAACCGATTTCTCATAAGCAAACAGCAGTTGACCGGCGTTGCCTGGTTAAACGTTGTTGTGATGCATCGTGTAAGGAGAAGAAATGCGTACCATCACGGTTCCGACTATGATAAAGGTCGGATTGTAGCCTATCGCGATTGCGGTTTATCGTATTGCGACATTGCTGCTCGCATTGGTCGAGATCCAATGACTGTTAGCAGAATATGGAATCGGTGGGTTCACGAGGGTAATACGGAACGCCGTGCTGGATCCCAACGGCCTCGTATCACTAGCAGTCGAGATGACAGGCATATTACCTGCATGGCTGTAACGGATCGAGCACCCACGTCTCGATCCCTAAGTCAACAGATGGGGACGTTTGCAAGACAACAACCATCTGCACGAACAGTTCGACGATGTTTTCAGCAGCATGGACTATCAGCTCGGAGACCATCGCTGCGGTTACCCTTGACGCTGCATCACAGACAGGAGCGCCTGCGATGGTGTACTCAACGACGGACCTGGGTGCACGAATGGCAAAACGTTATTTTTTCGGATGAATCCAGGTTCTATTTACAGCATCATGATGGTCGCATCCGTGTTTGGCGACATTGCGGTGAACGCACATTGGAAGCGTGTATTCGTCATCGCCATACTGGCGTATCACCCGGCGTGATGGTATGGGTTGCCATTGGTTACACGTCTCGATCACCTCTTGTTCGCATTGACGGCACTTTGAACAGTGGACGTTACATTTCAGATGTGTTCCGACCCTTCATTCGATCAGCAGGATAATGCACGACCGCATGTTGCAGGTCCTGTACGAGCCTTACTGAATGCAGAAAATGTTCGACTGCTGCCCTGGTCAGCACATTCTCCAGATCTCTCACCAATTGAAAACGTCTAGTCAATGGTGGCCGAGCAACTGGCTCGTCACAATACGCCAGTCACTACTCTTGATGAACTGTTGTATCGTGTTGAAGCTACATGGGCAGCTGTACCTGCACACGCCATCCAAGCTCTATTTGACTCAATGCCCAGGCATATCAAGGCCGTTATTACGGCCAGAGGTGGTTGTTCTGGGTACTGATTTCTCAGGCTCTATGCTCCTAAATTGCCTGAAAATGTAATCACATGTCAGTTCTAGTATAATATATTTGTCCAATGAATACCCGTTTATCATCTGCATTTCTTCTTGGTGTAGCAATTTTAATGGCCAGTAGTGTAAAAAGGTTGACGTGTGTCGTAAATTTGGTCTCGAAATGCCACAGTCCAAACGATTAGGAAGAAAAAGGGTAAAATTCTTACTGCATTGCAACAAAATGGATCTGAAATGAAGCGGTTACGAAAAACTGAACAGAGTCACGTAGATGAAACGCTGCTTTAGTGGTTTAAGCAATAGAGAAGCATTACCGTTCCCATTAGTAGACCTCTTCTTAAGTGAAAGCAGAAAAATTTACCAAGAAATTAAAAGAGGAGTAATTTGTGTAGCAGTAGCTGAACTGACAGATTCAAGCGAAGTCACGTCATTACTTTTGGCGAAGTGAGCGGTGAAGCCAACAGTGTGGGTACTGAAACAACCCAACAATGGCTCACTGCTGTGTGGCCTACAATTAGTGAAGGAATGCAGACTATGGCATCTTTAATGCAGGCGAGAGTGGCATTTTCTTTGAATTGACACCTGACAAAACTCTGGTCTGGAGAATATTAAGCTTCCTGAAAATGCGACAAGCTTATTGCCAACAATGGACTAAACGTAATTATGAGCCTGAAATGCCACTTTCGAAAGCTCACGTTACTGAAATTGATACAATGCATTTAGAATAAGTAGGATTATTCAGTCACACTGATGGATGCGATCAGATGAATTACCAAAGCTTTGAGATAGGTCATAATCCAAACCGTCAAGAACTGTTTCCATCGTGTGGGAATTACAACTGAAGGAATAAATGCTGCAAAAACTGAAGACACGTCCTATGTTACTAATGATTTGCTGCCATCTGCACTGCTGCCAGAGATCAACTGTGATATTCTCAATAGTGCGACTATGAAATGTATGGAACGATAGATGATGATCTTGTTACAATCGAAGTTGAAACTGAAGACGAGATTGCAAACGAAGTGAAGAATCAGAGTGACAGCAACCATGAAATGAGCAAGACAGATAAAGAACAACAGCAAGGAGAAAGAGATAGCCGGCCGCGGTGGTCTCGCGGTTAAGGCGCTCAGTCCGGAACCGCGCGACTGCTACGGTCGCAGGTTCGAATCCTGCCTCGGGCATGGATGTGTGTGATGTCCTTAGGTTAGTTAGGTTTAAGTAGTTCTAAGTTCTAGGGGACTGATGACCACAGAAGTTAAGTCCCATAGTGCTCAGAGCCATTTGAGAAAGAGATAAAGTGCCTATCTCTACTGTGAGTGACGCTTTAGAAGCTGTCAGAATTGTGAAGATGTCCTATGAAGCTAGGGGAGGGAGTAGTGAAATGGTAAATGAACATTGAACATAATTTAGAAAGTGTGTATTGAGCAAATAGACAGCAAAGTAAAATGACTGATTACTTCACTGGTAAGTAAAAAAGACTGGTGAATGGTCGACGTACTGCTGTGTATACTATATTCATGTGCACTTGAGAGTGAATACTGTATTTAAAATAAAACAAAGCTAAATAAATTTGTTCTTTTCCATTTGCCACCACAACAGAGCGAAAATACGAATCTCGGTTACGACACTAGTTTGTAACAACATAATTTTCAAAGTCCTTTGAATTTGGATGTGCAGGGTGATTCCGTGATGATGCTACAAACTTTCAGGAATGACAAAGAAGGGTAAATGTATCAATTTGAGGTTTGGTCCTTGGTCCCGAATTGACCCAGTCGAAAGTTATAAGCGAAATCTGCTCTGATATCTCTGACAGTGGAATGAATGTACGGGTGCTGATGTTCCTGCAACATATCTCACTTGTTATTCGTAAACAGGAGTGGTTCCCAAATGATTGCATGAAAAGTGAATAGGCAGAGGAGGTCCTGTTTTGTGCCCAGCATGTTCACCTGATCTTATCCCACCCGACGTCTCCTTCTGTGGCCATGTGAAAAGTCCCGTGTGCGAGACCTCTGTAGAGACTCAAGAGGACATCCTGGCAAGGATTCTCGTTGCCTGAGACACTGTTAAAACGGCACCGGCGATATTAGAACGGCCCCTACAGAATTCTGTGTGACGATGCCGTGACAGCATTGACTTTTGGGGACGCCATTCTGACCAACTGTTGCAAATGCAGCAGCTTGTGAAACTTGCGCTGCTAAAAGGAATTCATTGTTATTGCACTACAGGCTTAGGAATTTGGTCTCTCTGACATCAAGTTACGTGTACCGTTACTAGTCCATTAACAGGAGAAATTATCTGAGGGTATTGGGAAACACTGAGCGGAAATTATGCACATCATGATCAGGGTGCGGAAGTTGTGGGACGCGTAAATTAAGTGCCGCGCGGATAAGGTGGAACTTGAACAGATTTTCGCACTTACCTTTCGGCTCGATCGTTTCGGAATTATGGTCACTTATCTCTGATTGATACATTTACCCTTCTTCACCATCCCTGAGAGTTTGTACATCATCACGAAATCACCCTGTAGAAAGGCACGGACCCGACCTCGATTTCCGCTGCTGCTCAACATTTAATGAAAGAGGTCACTGCAGCTCATTCTCATCTCAGTTTATGATACTTTGTGTACAACCAGCACGAGGCCTCACTTAAGTAACCGGGAACAGACGGTGATGTTCCGGGGGCAGGCGCCGCAAAAGCGTGTTGAGCGAACTGTGACTAAGGGCGTATCTGTTAAATTCATGTATCATTATCCGCCTCACAGGCATAACTTAAAAGCAGGTTCCACCCGGCTGTGCCCTGTGAATAATGCAGCGGGCCGCCACTCCGGCAATTAGCGCAAACCGGTAACGTGATTTCCGGTCTCGGTGCGCTTCTACGAACGAGATTGGAGGTTGCTAGTCTGTAAGGTGAAATCCTCCGTGCGAGCGCATGAATAATTCGTCGCTGGCGTTATTTCTCCCTCGCGAATTTGCTTCAACGAAACGGCGCGTGGATTTATCGGCGAACTGGCTGTGGGTAAGAATAGTGTTTCTGTACTACACAAGGTGGTGGTGGTGGTTAGTGTTTAACGTCCCGTCGACAACGAGGTCATTAGAGACGGAGCGCAAGCTCGGGTGAGGGAAGGATTGGGAGGGAAATCGGCCGTGCCCTTTTAAAGGAACCATCCCGGCATTTGCCTGAAACGATTTAGGGAAATCACGGAAAACCTAAATCAGGATGGCCGGAGACGGGATTGAACCGTCGTCCTCCCGAATGCGAATCCAGTGTGCTAACCACTGCGCCACCTCGCTCGGTACTACACAAGGCGTGATCGCACTATTAGAAGCAATACATTAGGATAAATCAATAAAAGAATATCCTAAATTCTTAGGTGTACAGATCAACATGAACCTGAACTGGAAGTCACATATTACAAATCTAGTTAAACATCAAAACTTTTCTACTTTTGCGTTACAGATAATATCAGATTTTTTAACAAAAAGTTGACCTTCATTTCCTGTTTTTATTCAGTAATACATTTTGGCGTGATGTTCTGGGATAACTCGTCACGGGGGAAGAAACTGTTTCAGCAGAAGCGTGTAATAAGTAGGATACCACACTGAAGAGCCAAAGAAACTGGTATAGGCATGCGTATTCAAATACATGTAAACAGGCAAAATACGGAGAGGCGGTCGGCAACGCCTGTATAAGACAACAAGTGTCTGGTGCAGTTGTTAGATCGGCTACTGCTGCTACAATGGCAGGTTATCATGATTTAAGTGAGTTTGAACGTCATGTTATAATCGGCGCACGAGCGATGGGACACAACATTTCCGAGGTAGCGATGAAATGAGGATTTTCCCATACGACGATTTCACGAGTGTACCGTGAATATCAGAAATCCAGAAAGACATCAAATCTCCGAGACCTCTGCGGCTGGAAAAAGATCCTGCAAGAACGGAAGCAACGACGACTGAAGAGAATCGTTGAACGTGACAGACGTGCAACCCTTCCTCAAATTTCTGCAGATTTCAGTTCCGGGCCATCAAAAAGTGTCAGACTGCGAACCATTCAATGAAGCATCATCGATATGAGTTTTCGCAGCCGAAGGCCCAGTCGAGTACCCTTGATGAATGCACGACACAAAGCTTTACGCCTAGCCTTGGGCAGACAACACCGTCATTGGATTCTTGATGAGTGGAACATTTTACCTGTTTGGATGACTCTCGTTTCAGATTTGTGGCGATTGGATGGACGAATAGGGGTTTGGAGACAGCCTCATAAATTCATGGACCCCGCATGTCAACAGGGGACTGTTCAAGGTGGTGGAGGCTCTGTAATGGTGTGGAGCGGGTGCACCTGGAGTGATGTGGGACCCCTGACACGTCCACATACGACTCTGATAGGTAACACATACGTAAGCATCCTGTCTAATCACCTACAGCCATTCATGTCCATTATACATTCCGACGGACTTGGGCAATTACAACAGGACAATGTGACATCCCACACGTCCAGAATTGCTACAGAGTGGCTCCAGGAACACTCTTCTGAGTATAAACACTTCCGCTGGCCACCAAACTCCCCAGATATGAACATTATTGAGCATATCTAGGATGCCTTGCAACATGCTGTTCAGAAGAGATCTCCGCCCCCTCGTACTCTTACGGATTTACGGAGAGCCACGCAAGATTCATGGTGTCCATTCCATTCAGGCATTAGTCGAGTCCACTCCATGTCATGTTGCGGCACTACGGCGTACTCGCGGGGTCCCCTACACGATATTAGGCAGTTGTACAAGCTTCTTTGGCTCTTCAGTGCGTTTACTGTTTAATCTAGAACCTCTTGTATACCACTTTAGGCTGTTGGGCATTCTACCAGCAGCAACACAGTACATTTACTTCTTTATAGAACTTGTTGTCAACAGGAAATCACTGTCCGAACACAGCAGAAACATTCATAAGTATAATACTAGAGAAAAATAAAGGTAAAATAAAGAAATGAGGTCACATGAAATTGAACAGACCTTCTACTCAAAGGAGACATTTTTAAATGTTCAGTAATGTGATACGTTTGTAAAATTAACTTCATACATAATATCTGCTTGAATAATTCTATCGTTTTGACGACTTAAGGTGTGAGTGTGGGTCTGGATTATACTGATTTATTTCCCCAAACCACATTCCACTTCTTTACGAGATGATGGGGTTTGGAGCCACTCTTCTTTACTAGATAGCTGGCTGATGGAAACTCTCGTGACTTCTTCCCCGTCGAATAACGCTAGGTACAGGAACTTTCAAGCCTCTTTCTACTAGTGAGATTAGTAGCCATACAAACTTTACGTTTCGTCAATCAACGATATATTTGACTTTCAGGCACAATAAAAATTCTTACTTTCAACTTCAGTAAGTCTCTCGTACAGTCGTATGTTAGAAACAAATTGATTTACATTCGAAAGAAAGGTTGCTTAGACACCATGACATTCAAAAAAGGAGACTGAAAAAACGTCTTGCCTCTAACAAGGCTGAGTCAAGAGTCTATATGAGTACTTTTTCAACTGTTCTTGTTTCACATAACAATAGTCAGTGACACAATAACCACAAAGCTGCACATAGATTCCATGGTTCTTCCATACACACTCAATAACACATCTATGGATTGCCCGACAGGCACTTGTCGGTGACGTTCGACTGCCGCGACTACTTTCTTTCCGTGACTGATTTTAAACCTACACACACAAACATGTGACGCACAGTAGATAGGATTTTACCATCCCACACTCGTATCTAGAACATCGTGTGTTCGAGACGGTAGAAGGCTGAATGGTTCTAGAATTTACACAGAAATTCTCGAATAGCTATATAAGCTCCCCCCCCCCCCCCCCCTCTCAGACCTAAAACGCGATATTTTATTTCTGCTACTTCTCATTGCTTTCTTCTTTCTTCGGTTTACTCTCAATCCATATTCTGTACTCATTAGACTGTTCATTCTATTAAGAAAGTAATGTAATTCTTCTCCATTTTCACCGAGAATAGCAATGTCATCAGAGAATCGTATCATTGACACCCTTTAACCTTGAATTTTAATTCCACTCCTGAATCTTTCTTTAATTTCCATCATTGCTTCTTCATTGCGTGGATTTAACAGTAGGGCCGAAAGACTACATCCCTGTCATACACCCTCTTTAATCCGAGCACTTCGTGTTTGGTCTTCCACTTTTATTATTCCGCTTGGTTCTTGTGCATGTTGTATATTACCCGTCTCTCCCTGAAGCCTACCCCTATTTTACTCATAATTTCGAACATCTTGAGCTATTTGACACTGTCGAACGCTTTTTCGAGGTCAACTAATACTACGAACGTGTTTTGATTTTTCTTTGGTCTTGCTTCCGTTATCAACCGCAACGTCAGAAATGCCTCTGGTGCCTTTACCTTTCCTAAAACCAAATCGATCGTCATCCCTTCGGAACTGTATATGTGATATTTTTCGGAAAATCCGATGGTATATCACCAGACTCATTCGAGGGTTGGAACTTTAATAGTGGCAACTATTTATTTACAGCTCGTACAAAATAGATACGTGTTCAAAGCTTTACTGACTTTCAAAGTAGTCACCAGCATTGTGTATAACCCGTTGCTAGCGATCTGGAAGTCGTAGGATACTCTTAGCAGTTCCAGTTGTGTTGACAGTTCGAGCGGCCCGGTCTGTTGCCCGACGAATTTGTAGCAGTTTTGATGCGAATGCTGTGATGTGTTTCCTTCAGTTTCGAAGTCGAGTTGAGTTCACGAGAGCTTAAGTCAAGGGATTGCAGTAGGTGGTTTAGCACTTAGCAATCCAATCATTGAAACAAATCAGTAACAGTTTGCACTGTATGTGCCTGAGCATAGTCCTGCAAAATGATTGTCAGGCCCTGCAGAAAGCTGGTAGAGCTCTTGCCCGCGAAAGGCAAAGTTCCCGAGTTCGAGTCTCGGTCCGGCACACAGTTTCAATCTGCCAGGAAGTTTCATATTAGCGCACACTCCGCAGCAGAGTGAAAATCTCATTCTGGAAACATCCCATAGGCTGTGGCTAAGCCATGTCTCCGCAATATACTTTCTTTCAGGAGTGCTAGTTCTGCAAGGTTCGCAGGAGAGCTCCTGTAAAGTTTGGTAGGAGACGAGGTACTGCAGAAGTAAAGCTGTGATGACAGGGCTTGAGTCGTGCTTGGGTAGCTCAGCTGGTAGAGGTCTTGCCCGCGAAAGGCAAAGGTTCCGAGTTGGAGTCTCGGTCCGGCACACAGTTTTAATGTGCCAGGAAGTTTCATTATTATTATTACTTTTGTGCGCTTGCCAGCCAGATACGCTGCTTAGCGAGTACCAAGTTGACAGCTCTGTCAGTGGCATTCTTCCTTTGCATATTTTATAACGAAATATGTAATAAAGTAGAGCTTTTGCATACCATACTTAACAATGGCCTTTTCTTGCTTTGCGTTCCAGAATGTAGGAACGTTTATTTTGCGTCGCAGTTTGCGTGTAAAGCTCAACACCTTTAATGGTTATCTCTCGTCCATGCGTTGTGGGGCATGTTATTCAAGAACTGACAAATTCCGCTGTCGACTGGACAGGTTTAAGCACGTGTGCTTTTAGCAGCTACTATTAATTACACATCGTAACTGAATAATTACGTAATGCGCTTCATGTTGGCTCATCGGAAATTCCTCAATATTTACAGAGTAGTATTCAGTACTGTTTAATAATGAAAACAATACTAAGTCATTATATAACACGCATCGAATTACTTAGTAATTAGTAACTAAATGTACACAGCGTAACATTCATTATCGTTTAATTATGAAATAATTAGGGACCCATTGTCCACAGTGGAAACATTTTAATGTTTGCATCACAAACGCGAGAGGCAAACAACAAAGAAGCACAGCTCATCTCTATTTAGCGTGAGACTCAAGTATTTCGATAGTCATATTTAAAAATGCTTGTATTTTCTCTGCAGAATATCAAGTCTAACTCGGTGGATCTGTGTACCGAAATGTGTGCGCAAGCATCTCATGCTTAACAGTATGTTGCTGACCTCTCCTCTCATGTTCTCGTCTTAAAGACACATAATTACTGATACATATATGCCTTTCTTGTACGACTTCGTTCAACATTGTTCTTACTGTGAGAAGCGCTCCGAGTTTCCCTCTGTACCCTCATTCAGCTCTGGAAAAACAAGATTTCATATTTTTTCTGAAGGCATGATGATATTTCCCTAAACTACCATCAAGAGAAAGAATTTTTCACTCTGCAGCGAGGTATGCGCTACCATGATGGTGTTTGAGCCATGGGAACAAATGGTCTGGAAGTTCTTAGCTATCACTGTTCGTGACTATACTTTCTCGCCTTTAGCGCAAATATTGTATTTTCTATGAACATGGCAGTTTTCGTACCGGAATAGTTTCTCATTTAGTATTTGTCTTATTGACAGTAAGCAACGAATACATTAAGAAATTTGCAACAAGTAAACAATTTTTTAAGGGAGTGGTTTTTGTTTTGGGGTATAATTTGAAAATTTTCACAAAATTAACCTTCATGATCTTATTAAGCAAGATAATACAGGAAGAAATTGGCACAAATCAATTAATTGTTCTAAGACAGTCGTTTCACTATGAATTCACAATGCCTAAAACAAGTTGTAGTTCTAAGTAACAAGCAAAAATGGGCCTAAAATTAAATAAATTTTGTATCAAAACTACGTACTGCCTCAGTGCTTTCATGTCGAAAACGTACATAAAAGTAATGGTACTAACTCAAGTCTAAGTTGCAATAACTTTAGGTATACTTACTTTAACTGTGAATGATCTGAATATGGCCTCTATTAACAAAAGCGGCATGTCACAATCTTCTACAATCATGTACCACAGTCTCCGCACCGATTGTTGCTTTGAACGCTATAAGTGATTGGTACAATGCACTACATTCGTAGGAGTGCCTCAGAGCACCACTGGATGTCTGTATTGCCACAGCATCGGTGGTTTCATGCTAAAGGCACTGTGGTACTTAAAATTAGTAAAATGGTGATTTCAGTCAAAAACCTCTGGTACTCGAAAGGTTAAGATTTATGTTAGTTCAAAAACTAAGCCTCTCGTAGCGGTGTATTTTTAGGTACCTTCTCATTTGTGAAGAGAATGCACTCACATTCAGGAGGAACGTTGTTCAGATCCTAGCCCAGCCAAGCAGCTTACGGTTCTGTGGCTTCCCTGAATCGCTTATGGGAGCTGTTGCTAAGACTGGTTCTTCTGAAAACGTCGCGGCTAATTACCGACGCAGTCTACTCCAGTCCGAGCTTTTGATCCTTCCCTAATGAGTTCGTCGTTCAGGGAATGTTAAAGACTAATGTTCCTTTTTTTAAATCCTTCTGGATGCACTCGGCGTAACGTCAGGGTATGCATTGAAGGGTATGTGTGTAGAGGACATACCATGCTCACAGTAATTTTTCTGCTAGTATCTTAATTAATTATTTTTGTTTACCTGTTAGTGTCTCGCAGCTAGAATATATCAGAACAGCAAGTGGCCAGTCGCAGTAACCACAAAGCTCTCATATGATCAAGATTGCTCTCCCACTCTTGGAATAGTTTTAGATGATAAACGGTTCAAAGTATTGATTTCATACCTATACTAGTCAGGGAAAGTAATTCATCAGTGTGTAGCGCACGCATTTTATTTCATCGACGTGGATTTTATTGAATTTTTTCTTAATGATTCGAGACTGTTAAGCTTAGATTGTGCCTCTATCAACAAATCCCACCATCCCTTCCTCTGCAAACACTTCATGTTCTTTCCAAGTGTAATTATTTCAATAGCCCTCACCTCCCAAACCGTCAAGTGATCCCTAAAATCTAGCCTTCTTTCGAACTATAAGCTACCCTACACATCTACTCACGTCTCAAATGAAAAAAAAGGAAAAATATCCTTTCCTTGTACATTTGGGATCCGACTCGTCTTCTAACATTCGCATATCAAACGATTCCCACATAGATATCCTTCTCCATACAATATTCTCGCCAATATGCTCCTCGCAGTCTCTGTTGGCAGTTGCATCTACATCTACATCTACATGATTACTCTGCAATTCACATTTAAGTGCTTGGCAGAGGGTTCATCGAACCACGATCATACTATCTCTCTACCATTTAACTCCCGAACAGCGCGCGGGAAAAACGAACACCTAAACTTTTCTGTTCGAGCTCTGATTTCTCTTATTTTATTTCGATGATCATTCCTACCTATATAGGTTGGGCTCAACAAAATATTTTCGGATTCGGAAGGAAAAGTTGGTGACTGAAATATCGTAAATAGATCTCGCCGCGACGAAAAATGTCTTTGCTTTAATAACTTCCATCCCAAATCGCGTATCATATCTGCCACACTCTCACCCCTATTACGTGATAATACAAAACGAGCTGCCCTTTTTTGCACCCTTTCGATGTCCTCCGTCAATCCCACCTGGTAAGGATCCCACACCGCGCAGCAATATTCTAACAGAGAACGAACGAGTGTAGTGTAAGCTGTTTCTTCAGTGGACTTGTTGCATCTTCTAAGTGTCCTGCCAATGAAACGCAACCTTTGGCTCGCCTTCCTCACGATATTGTCTATGTGGTCTTTCCAACTGAAGTTGTTCGTAATTTTAACACCCAGGTACTTAGTTGAATTGACAGTCTTGAGAATTGTACTATTTAACGAGTACTCGAATTCCAACGGATTTCTTTTGGAACTCATGTGGATCACCTCACACTTTTCGTTATTTAGCGTCAACTGCCACCTGCCACACCATACAGCAATCTTTTCTAAATCGCTTTGCAACTGATACTGGTTTTCGGATGACCTTACTAGACGGTAAATTACAGCATCATCTGCGAACAACCTAAGAGAACTGCTCAGATTGTCACCCAGGTCATATATATAGATCAGGAACAGCAGAGGTCCCAGGACGCTTCCCTGGGGAACACCTAAAGCCACTTCAGTTTTACTCGATGATTTTCCGTCTATTACTACAAACTGCGTCCTTCCTGACAGGAAATCACAAATCCAGTCGCACAACTGAGACGATACCCCGTAGGCCCGCAGCTTGATTAGAAGTCGCTTGTGAGGAACGGTGTCAAAAGCTTTCCGGAAATCTAGAAATACGGAATCAACTTGAGATCTCCTGTCGATAGCGGCCATTACTTCGTGCGAATAAAGAGCTAGCAGCGTTGCACAAGAACGATGTTTTCTGAAACCATGCTGATTACGTATCAATAGATCGTTCCCTTCGAGGTGATTCATAATGTTTGAATACGGTGTATGCTCCAAAACCCTACTGCAAACGAACGTCAATGATATAGGTCTGTAGTTCGATGGATTACTCCTACTACCCTTCTTAAGCACTGGTGCGACCTGCGCAATTTTCCAATCTGTAGGTACAGATCTGTCGGTGAGCGAGCGGTTGTATATGATTGCTAAGTAGGGAGCTATTGTATCAGCGTAATCTGAAAGGAACCTAATCGGTACACAATCTGGACCTGAAGTCTTGCCCGTATCAATCGATTTGAGTTGCTTCGCAACGCCTAAGGTATCTACTTCTAAGAAACTCATGCTAGCAACTGATCGTGTTTCAAATTCTGGAATATTCCATTCGTCTTCCCTGGTGAAGGAATTTCGGAAAACTGCGTTCAATAACTCTGCTTTAGCAGCACAGTCGTCGGTAACAGTACCATCGGCACTGCGCAGCGAAGGTATTGACTGCGTCTTGCCGCTTGTGTACTTTACATACAACCAGAATTTCTTCGGATTTTCTACCCAATTTCGAGACAATGTTTCGTTGTGGAACCTATTAAAGGCATCTCGCATTCAAGTCCGTGCCAAATTTCGTGCGTCTGTAAATTTTAGCCAGTCTTCGGGATTTCGCGTTCTTCTGAACTTTGGATGCTTTTTCCGTTGCCTCTGCAACAGCGCTCGGACCTGTTTTGTGTACCATGGGGAATCAGTTCCATCTCTTACCAGTTTATGGGGTATGAATCTCTCAATTGCTGTTGCTACTATATCTTTGAATTTGAGCCACATCTCGTCTACATTTGCATAGTCAGTTCGGAAGGAATGGAGATTGTCTCTTAGGAAGGCTTCTAGTGACACTTTATCCGCTTTTTTAAATAAAATTATTTTGCGTTTGTTTCTGGTGGATTTGGAAGAAACGGTATTGAGCCTAGCTACAACGACCTTGTGATCACTAATCCCTGTATCAGTCATGATGCTCTCTATTAGCTCTGGATTGTTTGTGGCTAAGAGGTCATGTGTGTTTTCGCAACCATTTACAATTCACGTGGGTTCATGGACTAACTGCTCGAAATAATTTTCGGAGAAAGCATTTAGGACAATCTCGGAAGATGTTTTCTGCCTACCACCGGTTTTGGACAAGTATTTTTGCCAACATATCGAGGGAAGGTTGAAGTCGCCACCAACTATAACCGTATGAGTGGGGTATTTATTTGTTACGAGACTCAAATTTTCTCTGAACTGTTCAGCAACTATATCAACGGAGTCTGGGGGTCGGTAGAAGGAGCCAATTATTAACTTAGTTCGGGTGTTAAGTATAACATCCACCCATACCAATTCGCGCGAAGTATCTACTTCGACTTCACAACAAGATAAACCACTACTGACAGACACAAACACTACACCACCAATTCTGCCTAATCTATCTTTCCTGAACACCGTCTGAGACTTCGTAAAAATTTCTGCAGAACTTATTTCAGGCTTTAGCCAGCTTTCTGTTCCTATAATGATTTCAGCTTCTGTGCTTTCTATTAACGCTTGAAGCTCAGGGACTTTCCCAGCACAACTACAACAATTTACAACTACAATTCCGACTGTTCCTTGATCCAAGCACGTCCTGTATTTGCCATGCACCCTTTGAGGTTGCAGCCCACCCCGTACTTTCCCGAGGCCTTCTAACCAAAAAAACCGCTCAGTCCACGCCAAACAGCCTCCGCTACCCGTGTAGCCGCCAGCTGAGTGTAGTGAACTCCTGACCTATTCAGCGGAAGACGAAACCCCACCACCCTATGGCGCAAGCCAAGGAATCTGCAGCCAACACGGTCGCAAAACCGTCTGAGCCTCTGATTCAGACCCTCCACCCGGCTCTGCACCAAAGGTCCGCAGTCGGTTCTGTCAACGATGCTGCAGATGGTGAGCTCCATATTATCACGATCATAATAAAGACAGTGAACATCATCGTCTTATCATATACATCACCTACTTCACCTTCGTATGAAAATACACAATGGCTGAAGAGCTGCAATTCGGTAACTGCCAGACTATCCCCTCTCCCCTCCCCCACCCCCAAAGTCATCGGAAAATAAGTAACAAATAAAAAACCGGTAGTTTGAATAAGGAACGATGATAACCGTTCTTAGCACTTGCTGAAAGAACTGTTTTCGCAAAAGTGTGGTACAGATGGGACTAACAGGATATGGATGGGAGATTATCTAATACATAAATGACAGAAGCTGGCAGCACTGCTGTCTAACTTTGTTTGAAAACATCTCGAAAAAACTTATTCAAATGGCTCTAAGCACTATGGGACTTAACATCCAAGGTCATCAGTCCCTTAAACTTAGAACTATTTAAACCTAACTAACCTAAGGACATCACACACATGCATGCCCGAGGTAGGATTCAAACCTGCGATCGTAGCAGCAGCGCGGTTCCGACTGAAGCGCCTAGAACCGCTCGGCCACAGCGGCCGGCAAAAAAATGTTATTGTTATCTGCTACGATCCATAAACTGTCTTCAGGGGATAATAATGTACTATATATCTTACTGAGAACATGAAAATGAGACAATTTTTAGATGGTCTTGTAACGGTAGCACCGACCACCTTAAACAGCAATGGATGCGAACGTTAAACCTCGGCGAGGAATTTTTGAGAAGAATGAGATTTTCACTCTGCAGCGGAGTGTGCGCTGATATGAAACTTGCTGGCAGATTAAAACTGTGTGCCGGACCGAGACTCGAACTCGGGACCTTTGCCTTTCGCGGGAAAGTGCTCTACCAACTTTTTTTTCTGTAATCTCATTTTGTTCGTATTCGTTCGTTTAATCTGCTCGGTGCGGACGTCGCAAGACACCCGTTTCAGTTCGTTATTGATGCATTAACTCAGTTTTCTTTTATTACAGAGGGCAGCTAACCCTCTGACCGAACACGCTGAGTTACCGTGCAGGCAGTTCCGTCCTCACAGCTTTACTTCCGCCAGTACCTCGTGTCCTACTTTCCAAACTTCACAGAAGCTGTCCTTGGAGACGAGGTACTGGCGGAAGTAAAGCTGTGAGGACGGGGCGTGAGTCGTGCTTGGGCAGCTCAGTTGGTAGAGCACTTGACCGCGAAAGCAAAGGTCCCGAGTTCGAGTCTCGGTCCGGCACACAGTTTCAATCTGCCAGGAAGCTTCAATTTTTGAGAAAGTTGTGATCGTGAAATAACCTAATGGAAGCAGAACAATCAGACTAGGATTCGTTTCCGAGGCACTCCAGCAGAGAAAACCAACAGTAAAGAGGTGGGTCAGGAGCAGATGTTCTCCTAGCCCAAAAGCAAGTTGTAATATTTCATATTAATATCGGTCGCCAGCCTAATTTGGTATTCTTGTGGCTAGCATTATAATAAAGCGGAAGGCAGTGCTAAGGCTAACCTAATCTTCCTTGACACGCACACGTAACTCTTTCTTTATGTCTCTTCATATCACAATATAGTAACCTAACCGTGCAGATAAATATACCACCAACTTGGAGGTCAGACAAACAAATGGACAATGGGATAGCAAACAGTAAAACATGCCTCTAAACAATACACACCTTAAATGAACTAGATACAGCAGTTTATAGAACCAGTCATCAACACACGTGAAACAGGAATGAACATGAAATGATTCTGTCTTAAATCAGAGGTCTATTAAGGATCATCTCTACAACATCATTGCTTAGTACAGGGTCTCTATGCTTGTGCATTAACCAGCGTGCAATAGAATAGATAACGCAGTAAATATTTCTTTCTTAAGATCAGTTTGAAGCAATTAAACAGGGATTCAAATGTATTTACACTGGCTCTGAAGGAGCCTTTGGGTTAACTAACTAGCCTGCCATATTAGGGCCCTTAAACTTTCATGGTTTGATGAAGCGTGCTCATTAACAAAACTACACAAGTATGTATGAGAAATGGTAAGTATTTTCATCAATAATTATTAATTAAGTAAAGCACAACTAACTGTAACTCTTTAAATAACAAATGTGCTTTGACAAGCAGTCTTTTAACTTAGTCAAAATATAATTGGCTGTACAAATTTCAACACACCATTTAATTCAAGTTGAAACACTTTCTCATGAAAGGGAAACTGATAAAACTTTGTAATTCTGATCAAAGTGTATAAATACAACAATTAATAATCTTTTTCACTTCAAAACAATATTTTTGTTCTTTTAACTAACAACTTTACTATTTTCAGGCAGCTTTTCAAGCAAGACAAATTATTTGAGAAAATGACTGCAGATTGGTTTAAAATCGCTGGAAGTGGAGTATTTCTCAAACTATAAAACTGAGCTTCAAACACAGTAATTACAGGCATTAGAAAGCAATCACAACTATTTTTACTGCTGCCAAATAGGTCTTTCCATAATAAATTAGGACACTCGGAATTAAATTCACTAGGATAGGATTCCTGTCCAGGTTTGTCATTTAGGATGATCACAGAGATAGATTTTTTAGCAACAGCAAGGTTGGTGGCACTGGTGGCGTAATCTGCAGTGGTTGTTAACATGGTGGCGGTGCAGTCATGGCAGTACTGTTGACCTCGCCCTGATAAACATCTTCTTCGGTCGGAATTATATTTTTACAGGGCCAAAAACCATTCCATGATAATAGTATCACCAAATGCAGCATCTGAGGCCCATAAATACTGGTCTTAAGCTCCTCTGGCCTCAAAACTCCAAGAATATGAGCCACAATGATCCGCTACTGCTAGTGAGATGTTAACCACGGTACTGCTCAGTCCAGACTCCTTACCGATGTAATATCCACACTTATATTTTATTCAAAATAATATTCACGACAGCACTGTATGTGGAATGTGACTGAACTTTGATCCTTTTCTCGTAATACTAATAAATAAGTCTCCATCATTAATAAAATAAGAAATAATTATTGTCAACGACCTAATTTAATATTTGGTACAAAATTATATCTCAGACAAAAAAGATAATGAAAATCTTAATCATTTGTTATCTATGATTTTGTAGGAAAAATCTTTCTTCTTATTGTTCGAACGATTGTACTCATAGGATGTGACTGATCTCTCGTAAAACAGACGTCTGTAAAAAGCTGTGCTAAAATATTGTTATGTTGCTAACCGATATTTGAAAATAGAGTTTGTGTGTTGTTGAAATGAATCTTCTTTGTTTGGAGTTTTATTTCACTGTGTTTCTCATCCTATATAAATGTTCAGTTTTCTGCCCGACTACCAAAGAGCGCAGCCATCAGCGCTATTGATCTACAGCGCAGTTTATTGGTTAATGGTGAATATAAACTTGTCTTGTAACATTGAGAAATATTTTCAAATGTTAGTGCATATAGTGAAGGTGACAAAAGGTTTTATATATGTTATTTATTACGAGTAAAACACAGCCTGAAGCAGAATCGATAAGTTATTGTCTTACGTTAGCCGCCATCTTAGTGAAATATTGCAGCGGTAGTTTTAAATTGACTTTCTACACAGACTTAAATGTTGTTGGCTATAATTGCAATAATAGTTGTGTAGTAATGGCCGAGGACCCACTCTGAGGTAATAAATTCCAGTTAGACTGTGAATACGTCGAACTTCTATGAAGCAAACAGCATCTGACATAATATAAATTCTTATATGCTGACGCATGAAGCCTGGTAATTTCTACATCAACATCTACATCTACATGGTTACTCTACAATTCACACTTTAGTGCCTGGCAGAGGGTTCATCGAACCGTTTTCATACTTCTTCGTCCGCAGCTCGTGGTCGTGCGGTAGCGTTCTCACTTCCCGCGTCCGGGTTCCCGGGTTCGATTCCCAGCGGGGTCAGGGATTTTCTCTGCCTCGTGATGACTGGGTGTTGTGTGATGTCCTTAGGTTAGTTAGGTTTAAGTAGTTCTAAGTTCTAGGGGACTGATGACCATAGATATTAAGTCCCATAGTGTTCAGAGCCATACTTCTTCTCTGCCATTCCACTCTCGAATGGCACGTGGAAAAAGGAACACCTAAATCTTTCCATTAGAGCTCTGATTTCTCTTATTTTATTATGATGATAATTTCTCCCTATGTAGGTGGGTGTCAAAAAAATATTTACGCTTTCGGAAGAAAAAATTGGTGATTGAAATTTCGTAAATAGAGCTCGCTCCAAAGAAAACCGCCTTTGTTTCAGTGACTGCCACCCCAATTCGCGTATCATATCAGTGACACTCTCACTCCTATTGTGCGATAACACGAAACAAGTTACCCTTCTTTTTGCACTTTTTCAAAGTCCTCCGTCAATCCTACCTGGTGAGGATCCCACATTGCGCCGCAATATTCCAGCAGAGGACGGACTAGTTTAATGTAAGCTGTCTCTTTAGTGGGTTTGTAGCATCTTCTAAGTGTTCTGCCAACAAAGCGCAGTCTTTGTTTCGCCTTCGCCACAATATTATCTATGTGGTCTTTCTAATTTAAGTTGGTCGTAATTGTAATTCTTAGGTATTTAGTCGAATTGACAGCCCTTGGATTTGTGCGATTTATCATATACCCAAAATTTATCCGATTTCTTTTAGTACCCATGTGGATGACCTCGCACTTTCCTTTGTTTAGTGCTTATTGTCACTTTTCGCACCATACAGAAATTCTCCCTAGATCATTTTGAAATTGGAATTGATCGACTAATGATTTTACTAGACGGTAAATTACAGCGTCATCTGCAAACAATCTAAGACGAGTGCTCAGATTATCACCTAGATCATTTATATAAATCAGGAACAGCAGAGGGCCTATGTCACTACCTTGAAGAACGCCAGATATCACTCGATGATTTACCGTCTATCACTACGAACTGTGACCTCTCTAAGAGAAAATCACGAATCCTGCCACACAACTGAGACGATACTCCATATGCACGCTATTTGACTAATAGTCGTTTGTGAGGAACAGTATCAAAAGCCTTTTGGAAATCTAAGAATACAGCTTTTATAAATATTTTGACAGAAGAATACACTAGTGTTGTGTACGTGTTGTATTGTTTGACAAAACTGTTCATTTTGCCACGGTTTTTTTTTTTATTTTCTCAGTCCATTACTGTAATTCTTTTAAGAGTCTTAGACAACTATTGAAAAGAAGATTTGCTAGTATGGAACTAAATATGAAATGTCTTATCATGTTTTACAGCAAACCGCCACAATAAAGTTTTCCATGAGCTGTTGACACCCCCAGTCGCCCATTTCATTTCAATAATATTCTGTTGCAAAAGGTATTTGAAGGTACATATGTGCATTTTTACCGTATTTTAACAAAAAAAAAAAAAAAAACTAAACGTGCCATTGAGAAGAAATGTAGCCGTTCCTCATTACTGATGATGTTTCTTCGAATGAGACATAGTTAAAAATCCTGCCAAAAATAAACCACAATTCTGTTAGTGTTGTGGTGGAATCCAGTAACCCTCTGTATTTTTAATAGTGAACGAGTGGAATGCAAGTTTACCAACGTATTTTCTCCCTGTTTTTCGTACGAGAAATACGAAAATAATTTGCAGCAAATAGTGTACAATATTTCTGTTCCTATACCCATGCAGAGTGAAGTGGTGAACTTTTCTACCATAATTATATTCTAACGTGTTGAAGGTAGACTATATGTGTTTAGAGATAGATTATACATATTTATAACCTACTGTAATCTTAATGAGTAGTATTGAAACGTCCCCTTCGAAATATTGTACAAGACTGTGCTTAAACTGACACACAATATTTTTTAGCGCAACGCAATCTGACTTTCAAAAATCCCTACAAAAGAATGGCCCTGACTAACATTAACCTATACGTTTCACAAATCACTTACCTCACAAAAATCTTCGTTACTCGAACTACTGCAATACAGCGAGCGCCACTACTGCCAGCTAAATAAAAAATTCAAACTACTGAAGGCACTAACTACTAATAGGCATAGTTAGCAAATGAAAGATTTTTAATACAGAACAAACAATGTATTTAACTTAATAGTGTTGAAAAATCATAATATAAATAGCAGTTCATGACATCCAATCATACAAATTTCAAAACTCCGCCATTTCTCTCCCCACATCCACCACTGCTGGCGGCTCACCTCCAACTGCGCAACGCTACGCGCTGTTCACATCCAGCTGCCCAACACTACAATGGCAGACAACAATGCAAACTAGCTACAGACTGCACACAGCACAGCCAGTGATTTTCATACAGAGCGCTACGTAACGTTGCCAATAAGAAAACATAGCCCCTATGCTCCCCACAAAAAAATTTACAAACTGTTTTGGGCGGTGGCCAATAATGATTTGATAAAATTTTTCATAATTACAATAACAAAGATATCAAATGCACAAATTTATTGCTACAATGTTGGTCAAAAGCTAAAATTTTCTCACAGTCCATAAAGACAGTCCTGATCATTCATCACAGTAAAATTGCTGTGTTTTTCTCAAAGTCTGAGCAGTAAAAGAAAATGCACACGGAAGTAGTGGATTTCCATGCAGTCTTGAAGAAGTAGTATTGTCCTTCCAACGGAAAGACAGTGCTGACTCTCAACATGCAGACAGGTAATGGTCCACAACAGAGCAAACCCACAGTAAGTCAGTCAAAGTTGAAGAATATTGGTAGGTAGTAGGTAGGTCATCACAGAGCAGACCCACTGTAGTCCTGGTAGAAATTACAGTATTGGTGGGCCACCAGAGGTGCAGGCCCACTGTAGCCCTTGTAGAAATAATGGTACTGGTGGGCCATCAAAGATGCAGACCCACCGTAGTCCTCGTAGAGTTGGCCAGCAGCCATCTGTTGCGACTGTGCAGGTGCACAATCACCATTGAAGTGTCTTGCGGACAATATAGCAAGTCCATAAACCACCACTTGTGCACTCACAAACATTTTTTTTTGAAATGCCCTTAGAACCAGCAATGCTGTTATCCAGTCCCTTGCAGAATTATCAACACATGTGCAAGCACTAACAGTCCCAACTTCTCACATACTGTGCATATATTATGACCAACAGAAACGTGTGCAGTGAAATGATACTTAATTTGAAGAACTGGTAACAATTACAATTTGATAACGTAAAAATACAATAACAAAGGTACAAAATACATCATTAAAGAACATAACAATACAGATAACATTTGTAGTAATACAGGCTTTACAGAAGATTAGAAATAAACATATATATCAGTGATACAAAAATAATGACATAAGTACATACATAAAAGATCAGAATAACTTTCGAAACATCAACTTCACACATGAGCATTAAAACAGAACAGAATAAATAATGTTTAAGCATCTTTACAAAGAAAATAACATATTATCAGAAAATTCTACAACATAACTCTTATTAGCTAAACACATTAAGACAGGAAAAACACAAAATCACATAGTGTAATAACACAAAAATACAGGACAGGGTTTGTTTCCAGTGTGACATTTGGTACTGCAGTCCACCCCAAAACGTCATTCCATAGATCTTTCCTCTTATTTCAACATTTGTTTCCACCAAAAAAATCCTATCCAAGCACGCTTTCTGTATTTATATGTTCACATATTTCTTACCTCATTATTTATTTTCCATTATCTTACCTCATCATTTATTTCCAAGAAAATCCTACCTAAACCTGTTGTCCCTAAACCCTACTTTTTTTTGGTCATATCCTGTTTCAAAATACTGTTTTTGCCGGACCATTTTCTTATAGTTTCTCTATGCATTTCTTCCAATTCATCACAGTTCGTTCTCACATATAGCCTACCCCATCTTAAGCTAACTTAAATCTACTGAGTTCGGATGCTACACTAAGGGACAAGGCAATGCAGCAGCACAAAACAATTAATACAAACAGCAATGACAAAAAAAATGGAAATTGGCAAAGCAAGCTGCAATATTACAACTAATATAAGGCAATGAGCAGCAAACAAGAAAAATAAATCAGTAGTAAAACTGGCTTAACAGAGTAATGTAAAGTGAAATTTTGTAGCACTATGCCTGACAAACAGCAGCAGCAAATGCAATAGCTTATATCTAAACATGACATAGCTCAAACAGAAAAAATATTACATTAAAGTCAACAACGCAGACAAGGGACATGCATATTCACATCTTAATGTCTATGTAATTAAAGTGGTGCACCACAACTTATTCTACGAGAAATATTACCAAGTAGTTGAAAAGAAAATTATGTATGCAAATCCTGTGAAGGGAAATGATTATTTGTGCTCTTTTTTCTACTAAAGTACATCATAAACGTATTCTTTACTGGGTCTGTAGACAGAAAATCTACACCTATTAAATTTTATTTCAACCAATGCTGCAGTGCAGCTAGAAACTTGATATTAAA
Source organism: Schistocerca americana (assembly GCF_021461395.2). Classification (NCBI taxonomy): domain Eukaryota; kingdom Metazoa; phylum Arthropoda; class Insecta; order Orthoptera; family Acrididae; genus Schistocerca; species Schistocerca americana. The sequence continues at coordinate 349,682,224 of NC_060124.1, forward strand.
CAAAAATGAGCAAATACATATATAAAGCAACATATGAAACGTCATTCACTAGGCAAATGGCGTCTCCAAAGACAAAAAAATCTCTCAACTAGAAAGACAATAGATGTAAAATGTTTCTCATCATTTCATTAGACATTTTAGTAAATATCATAAATTAAGAGCTCCACAGTGTAATCATATGTTTTCAAGTTTGAGCGTATCGTATTTGTGATGCTTTCTACAAAGGAATGTCAATAGTGAGGATAATGGCCCCTTTTTTTTCCACCTGTGCCTCTGAAAGGCACACGTTAATGGCTTTTTTCCAGGTGACTGTCGCGCAGCTGGGTGCCCACAACGCATTATGTGCAGGTGGTCACTTAACTTTCTTATAGAAATATTTACGACGCCAGTTTGCACTACAGTGACAGTCTCATATAAAAAATTTCACAGGTCGAGAATTTGCGTTGCAAATGTGTAGAAACAAAATCCTATGAATATAACAGTGTTCAAAAAGTTTTCGTCGGCATTGTGATACATTCACGCATTTACACACGTTTCACAACTCTTAAAGTATGATTCTCGGTTTCCAACATCCTTTTCCACAAATCAGAGTCCCTAACCACTACTCATTATTCATATATGTATTCGTCAAGACTTCTTCAATATTTCATCATAATAAATACTTAGCATAATCAAATTCCTCATATACAGTGGCATCATCTTATTGATCATAAACATACCTCAACAGCATAATACACATCGTCGTCATAAAAATAACATCATAACACCTCAGTCAAATCTCAAAAACGTCGTAGCTTTCTGCAATAATGTCAAAACCTAAAAAAAATTCTCTGCTCATTTCAATAGTGTCATCTACCTCAAATGTACTTCAAAATCATGCTCCCTTACCAAATACATCATTCAATGCTCTCATAGTATCACAATGGTTCCGAAAAAATATGAACAGTTCAAAAAGTGCAGAAAAATACAATTTCATAAGTGTGAAGTTACCCAACTGTGTAATTGCGTAAACATGTGTCACTGATGTAGTAAAAAAATGTTTACCTCTCAGTTAAATGATCAGATAGCTGTGTAATTTGTGTATTAGAGAAATATGGTACTGATGTGTAAAGTTGTATAAGCAAATACCATATTAGCTAGGGCTCCTTGTGCCTGCCAAACACATGGTACACAAAGTAAACGTGTACCCCCCCGAGGATTAATGAATAATACCCTCAGGTGTTACAGATTACAGCAATGGCATGAAGTGTATCACGGAAAACCTTTGTATCATTGTACTTCAAATATCTTTAAAAATAAATGTTTTAAGTACAAAATTAATCACTCAAATACACTCCTGGAAATTGAAATAAGAACACCGTGAATTCATTGTCCAAGGAAGGGGAAACTTTATTGACACATACCTGGGGTCAGATACATCACATGATCACACTGACAGAACCACAGGCACATAGACACAGGCAACAGAGCATGCACAATGTCGGCACTAGTACAGTGTATATCCACCTTTCGCAGCAATGCAGGCTGCTACTCTCCCATGGAAACGATCGTAGAGATGCTGGATGTAGTCCTGTGGAACGGCTTGCCATGCCATTTCCACCTGGCGCCTCAGTTGGACCAGCGTTCGTGCTGGATGTGCAGACCGCGTGAGACGACGCTTCATCCAGTCCCAAACATGCTCAATGGGGGACAGATCCGGAGATCTTGATGGCCAGGGTAGTTGACTTACACCTTCTAGAGCACGTTGGGTGGCATGGGATACATGCGGACGTGCATTGTCCTGTTGGAACAGCAAGTTCCCTTGCCGGTCTAGGAATGGTAGAACGATGGGTTCGATGACGGTTTGAATGTACCGTGCACTATTCAGTGTCCCCTCGACGATCACCAGTGGTGTACGGCCAGTGTAGGAGATCGCTCCCCATACCATGATGCCGGGTGTTGGCCCTGTGTGCCTCGGTCGTATGCAGTCCTGATTGTGGCGCTCACCTGCACGGCGCCAAACACGCATACGACCATCATTGGCACCAAGGCAAAAGCGACTCTCATCGCTGAAGACGACACGTCTCCATTCGTCCCTCCATTCACGCCTGTCGCGACACCACTGGAGGCGGGCTGCACGATGTTGGGGCGTGAGTGGAAGACGGCCTAACGGTGTGCGGGACCGTAGCCCAGCTTCATGGAGACGGTTGCGAATGGTCCTCGCTGATACCCCAGGATCAACAGTGTCCCTAATTTGCTGGGAAGTGGCGGTGCGGTCCCCTACGGCACTGCGTAGGATCCTACGCTCTTGGCGTGCATCCGTGCGTCGCTGCGGTCCGGTCCCAGGTCGACGGGCACGTGCACCTTCCGCCGACCACTGGCGACAACATCGATGTACTGTGGAGACCTCACGCCCCACGTGTTGAGCAATTCGGCGGTACGTCCACCCGGGCTCCCGCATGCCCACTATACGCCCTCGCTCAAAGTCCGTCAACTGCACATACGGTTCACGTCCACGCTGTCGCGGCATGCTACCAGTGTTAAAGACTGCGATGGAGCTCCGTATGCCACGGCAAACTGGCTGACACTGACGGCGGCGGTGCACAAATGCTGCGCAGCTAGCGCCATTCGACAGCCAACACCGCGGTTCCTGGTGTGTCCGCTGTGCCGTGCGTGTGATCATTGCTTGTACAGCGCTCTCGCAGTGTCCGGAGCAAGTATGGTGGGTCTGACACACCCGTGTCAATGTGTTCTTTTTTCCATTTCCAGGAGTGTATGTGTACTGTAGCGCTAACCTGTGCGTCTTGTTGTAAGATAATCTCTGTGGAAGTGTCGTAGTTATCGTCCTCAGAAAGCTGAGTTCTGCAGAAGTCAATGTACTTACCTCATGATAAACAAAAGTGAAATGCTCTGCGTATAGATATCTTAGTTATTACGCTTATTGCCGTGATGAAGAAAGTACTGTGCTGTAACGTATTGTTGTGCTACGGAAAAGGCTGTCTCATTGTAGATATACCACAAAAGTTACTACTAAAACATGTTTTACTTTCCAGAATAATTCAGAAAAACTGTGCAGTTATGAAACAGAAACACCGCAAAAGCAACAATGTAAATTGTCACTCATTAGTACCGTTGTGATGCAATCGTGCAGCTGTCACATAAACTAACCACTGTGTCATCTGGTATCTCACAGAAAGTACTTTAAATCCAGAATGTATTTTCAAGTAAACCAAAATGGTGCATTAAAATCTCATTAGCAGTACCAGTGTATGTTCTAAGTATGTAAGCCTTATAGTCGTTTCGTAATCGTACAACTAACAAGCAAGAATGTACACACACAATAACACTGTGTCGTCTGTTCACTATAACAATGCATTCGTAATTTCTGCTTAAAAATGTTCCCTAGGTTCTAGACTGGATAGTTAACTTCAAAACATTGTTGCATGTTAACAGTTTCTCAGTGTGACAAATTGTACTAGTAGTGTGAAGTGAAAAGTTTTATGGCAAAGATTAAGTTAAAAAACAGATCATCTCTCAAGAAACGGTATTACATGTGAAATGTGGTGCAATCATTTACCCTTTCTAGTGCGCAGAGTTTCAACTTCCAAGTAATTATCATGTTGTATACGTCGTTGCGGAATGCTAAAATTTTTCTCAAGTTTAGCGTCTATGTTATTTTTTGCTGAGCCAGCCGGCGCACGTGGCTGCCTGCGGTGTGAGTCATTTACTGTCTCTTTGTTGGCGCGCGTCGTTTTTGGGATTAGGAGACCTAACTTCTACAAATTAACCTTGTCGAGAGTGCCCTGCTCTGTTTGAATCTCGCCAGTTCTCATGCAATTAAAGTTTGTCGTTACGATTATATCGTCTGTCGTCATGTCGGTAGTTCCTGTAGTTTCTTTCTTGTTGGTTAAGTGGTGGAGAATTTCTCCCTGAATTATCACTGCACGGTAGACCATTGCGTCTGAAGTTATTCTGTCTCCTGTGATAATAATAGTTCTGGTTGCCATATTGTCTGTTTCTATGATTGTCTCTGTTATATTCATTACTACGGAAATGCGATCTTTCTCTGTAACTCTTACTACTTTGCCAATGGTTGTCATACGGGTGGTGTCTGTTTTGGTCACGATTTGTGTTGTAAGAATAGCATTGTCGTGTATTATTTCTGTCATCGCGGAATTGTGACAGATGTGACCCGTAATTGTTGTGCTCCTGTTTTCGCGTTCCGCGATTGTCAGTGTCAATTTCCAGTTCTTGTAACAGTCCCTGAAAAGCTTCAGTGTCGTCTTTGTAACGTACTGCTAAAATAATATGTCGTAAATGTTCAGGCAGTTTGATTAAGCAAATGCGGATGAGTTCTGAGGGACTGTATGGATTACTGATTCTTATGGTACATAAATTTCATAAGACTGGAAAATTCAGATTGTTCGAAACGTTTCATCATTATGATGCTATGTTTTACTCGGTCTTGTGTAGCTTGAGACCAATACGCTGAGAGGAAGGCATGATAAAATTCTCCTTCACTGTGACAACCATGAATGACCGATCGCATTCTTACAGCTGGTTCATTCTCTAAATAGCCACGCATAAACTCTAATCTGTGCTCCAATGACCAGTTGGGAGGAAAACAATGAGAGAATTGATGGAGCCACGCTTGTGGATGAATATCGTTGCCAGAATTCTTAAATGTTTTGAATTTACGTGTAGTAAAAAACAGCTTATAGTCAAAATCATCGTGTCGGCGAGTCGCATATCGGTCATTGTTACGTCGTGTCGGCGGTTCCATCTAAAAATTCGGTGCACATTGCCAATTTCTTTCATAACTTCCGAAATGCCCTGTGTTATTATTTTGCGGCTATTCCGTGTTTCTAAGTCCCTCTTCCCGTGTTGGAGTACGAGTGTCCTCTGAAATTTGTAATTTTTGTATTACTTGTGCCAACTGATCTTGTACTTCCCGAATTTCTCTTTTGTGTTGCGTATTAATTTGATTCTGATTTTGCCTGAATTTTCTAATTTGTTCATACCCTTCTGTGTCAGTGAAGGCTACAGGTCTTGTATCATTCAGATCATCATCTACCTTTGTAGATAAGTCAGTGAACTGATCCAGAAGTTCTGCTACTTTCTCCGATAGTGAACACATTTCCTCAGTGTGTTTCTCTGAACCAAGTTTCAGTGTGTCCATTTGTGTTGAAATCGAATCTACTGTGTCCTTTAAGTTTTCCTGAGTTTTTGCAAGTTGCGTAACCGAATCGGTAGATGCAACGGAGTCAATTTTAGCGAGCAAGGTGTCGTGATTTTCTTGAACAATAGTTTGCAGTTCCTTTATGACTGCTTCGTGATTCTGTAATGCATTTTCATGCCGCGAAAAAATAGGTTGGAAATGCTCACAAATTTGTGTTTTTACGTCATTACAGACTTTTTGACATTCCGATTCAATGTTATGTAACTCAGTAGTTAAATCTTCACGTGTTTGTTCAAGTGTGGTGTCTAACTTCCGAAGATTTTGTTCCATTGTGTCTAACTTTTGAAGCTTTTGCTGTGTTTGTCTCTGATTTTGTTCCACTGTGTCTAACTTTTGAAGATTTTGTCCCATTTGTTTCTGATTTTGTTCAAGCGTTGTGTCTAACTTTTGTAGCCTTTGTCCCATTTGTTGCATTAACTGTAATAACAGTGCACTGGTGTCTGAAACATGTTCCTCAGTGCTATTCGGCAGTGCATTTGAACCGGCAGTATTCGCATTTTGAAAAGCAGAAAATGTGTTTTGATTTATTTGAGAAAACGGTGAGGACGCAAAACCTGAATCTACAGTATTTGCAAGATTGCGTCCTCTCATTTCGGAGTACTGAGGCGAGCTGTTGCCGACCGATCGATCGATAATGCTTCCCTGTTCACTAATTGTTTCACTGCCTACACCATTATTTGCAGCCCGCTCCATTTCCCTACGCGCAATTACCAAATTACTACTTTGAACATTAGTTAATTCATTACACGGTGGCGCTAACACACTGCTTTCGTCTTCGCTGTCATGTCTCAGTTTACTTTGGAGCCTAGTATTACGTTTTTCACACACCATTATTGTCACAAGATTTCACACGACAACACAGAAAAACACAATTTGAAGAGCAAAAATAAGAGAACACATTAACATAGCACTGAAAATAATATCTAGTTAATTGCAAGCGCAGCTGCGAAATACTTGGTGCAAATCTACATGCACGCCAACAACAATGAAAGACTGCAACTACAAAGGAGATTCTCTCTACAATTATGTGCTAGCAATAAACAATAGCTACACCAGTTACACAAACTACAAGAAAAAATCAGAAGATTCCAGTGAGGTATCCTCGGCAAAGGGTCGACATATGAAACGTCCCCTTAGAAATATTATACAAGACTGTGCTTAAACTGACACACAATATTTTTAGCGCAACGCTATCTGACTTTCAATATTCCCCACAAAAGAACGGCCCTGACTTACAATAACCTATACCTTTCATGAATCACTTACCTCAGAAAAATCTTCGTTACTCGAACTACTGCAATACAGCGAGCGCCACTACTGCCAGCTAAATAACAGATTCAAACTACTGAAGGCACTAACTTCTAATAGGCATAGTTAGCAAATGAAAGAGTTTGATAGAGAACAAACAATGTATTTACCTTAATAGTGTTGAAAAATCATAATATACATAGCAGTTCATGACATCCAGTCTTACAAATTTCAAAACTCCGCCATTTCTCTCCCCACATCCACCACTGCTGGCGGCTCACCTCCAACTGCGCAACGCTACACGCTGTTCACATCCAGCTGCCCAACACTACAATGACAGACAACAATGCAAACTAGCCACAGACTGCACACAGCACAGCCAGTGATTTTCATACAGAGCGCTACGTAACGTTGCCAATAAGAAAACATAAACAGCCTACTTACAGTATCAAGTGGTTAATAAAGTAATTACTGTCATGTTTTTGTAATATTGTTATCCACAGATACACAGGCATCTAATTTATTATTTCTAACAAAACAGCTGCGCAGTTTTACTGCAGAGTAAACCAGACCCAAAAAAAACCTCTTTCGTGAACTCTGAAGCTGTGAGCACGTTAACGACTTGTGGAACCTTGCCAACTATTCGTCACAATCAATGTCACTGATGAATTAAAAGATATTTATAGTAAGGTTCACTCCATCACTCTGTACGGGGATAGGAACGAAAATATAGTACATTATTATTTGCTATGCCTTTTCATATGTCGTATCTAACTGAGGAGTAGAAAGAAAATCCTTTTGTAAGCTTCAGTCCCAGTTGTTCGCTCTTAAGAGACAATGCGTTACAGGATTCCCCTGAAATCGTAACAGAACTGGCGATTTGTTTTCTTCAGAGTTGTTATATTTTGCAGCAAAAAATCGCCATTAATTATGCATTTCAGAGAGAGAGAAGTTTGACAAGTTAGGCCAAAATAAATCATTCTTTAGCTGCAATTTCGGAGTAATTTTGTAACCCACTGTCTTTTCAATAAGGAACAGGTGGTATTAAAACTTAGTAAATGATTCTCTTTCTGCATCTTAAACCCCTTGAGCGACGAGAAAATGAGGACAAATCAGGTCAATAACTTATCAAGAAGTACATCCTCGATATGAAAATAAATGTGTAATTCTTTCACTTATGTTGTTGCAAAAACTCGAAGAAAATCTCGTTTCACCGTTCATTGTCCTTAAAAATTGCATTGTTTCATTAGTTTATGAACCGCTAGAAATTATTTACTAAGGTTAAAATGGTTTATAAATATATATAATCTAACTTTAACACATTAAAAATATTTATGTTGAAATATAGAAATAAGAATAATGTTCAGAATTGTTTAATGTCACATACTTTGGTCCAGAAGAGTGGCCATTATTCACGAACAAACATTTTCACTAACTTTCCAGTAGCTGTAAAAAGTTTAAGTACTAATGAAGTTCAGTTTAAGTGTATCCCAAAGGATTTATTTGCAGCCAACTCTACGCAGGAGATGACCTTTGTAGAACCAACTGATATCTACAAATTATTACAATAAGAAAATAACCTGAGTGTTATGTAAAATCTGACTTCAGTACATCTTGTGATGGAGACTATCTCCAATGCTAATTAACGCAGTGTATTTAGAGACAGTCTATACAGGAACGTTAATTAATGTAAAATTATGCTATTCATCTTATTTTATATGTATCGACACAAATGTAAAAAAATGTTCATAAATATATGTCCGTCATGTTTTATACATTTTCAGCCGAATCTTAATGTAAAATAAGGTGCTTCGTTCTTGTAGCTGAGATGATTAAGATGGAAGGGTAAGACGAAAACGAAAGTCGAAGACTGATGGCTGATCTGTGAAGACACCCTGGGAGAACGAGACTGATTGTTATTAGAGTTGAAAGGAGTGCAATTTTGTGGAGAGAAATTAAATTCTTTGTGGTAACATTTGGATGGTGTAATACGAAGTGAGTAGTTAAAGTATTGAGGCAATGGAAGCAGTTTCTTAGAGTGCAGAGACCAGCGGAATGAAGAAGTTGCCAGAAGCGTATCATGGTGTCATTTCTGGAGTGAATCACCAAGTTTTTGTGAAGAGACACCGATATTTGGAAATTCACAACAGAGAAGAGGTCTTGAAGAGAGGATACAAAAGGCAGAAGATACAAATACTGAAGATTTAGCAACAAGTTCTATGCAGAACAGGTGGTCGAAGATTACAAGACATCGGAAAGAAGAGAATCGTAGGCGGCTTTCATCCCAAAACGGAATTGTAAAATGCTTTAACAAAGATTGTGATGGAAGTAGATAAAGGCGTTATTTGGACTAATAAAAAAAGGAACTGTGAACTATAGTGGAGATATGTAGCCTGTTATAGAATTGACTGTTTATCGATCTTTCGTTTTTGAGAAAGTAGACTACGAAAGGCGTTAAATATTGTTAATTTATTTGCTGGGAGGGCCAAGTCACTGTTTTATTCCGAAAATTAATATGGCTTAGGCTTCCACTGTTGTACTTGAAACGCTGTATCTCTGAATCTCTCCAGCAAATTCCATTTCGGTTTTCTTTCTAAAGAGTTTTGAAAAAGTTTTATCAACTAGATGGTAGAGCGAAGCGGCAGTTGTACTAAATAGCATTTTGCAATTAACTTGTTCACGTACGAGATGGCTTATCACAATCTCGGCATCTTCGAGTTACAGTGAAACATCTGCCGCTCTACAGGTTCAGTCTAACATACAAAGTCACGACACTCTTTGCTGTAGAAATTGTTACTATCTGACATTTGGAAAGAAACTATGGCCCCAAGCGGCGAGAAAGCGAGCAGTAAGACTAATATTTGTGTTTTAGTTATTTTTCTACTTCATTAACGAGGTAGTTATTAATTTTAGCATGTAATGCGTTAATAAATTATCACGAGACTTAAATGGTCGTAAAATAATTGTAAAAGCTCCCGAATCTCACTGACTCTTTGACATAAGCTACAACTCATACAAGGAGAGATACTTTAGAATATGCGTATAACTGTAGATTACTCCACTGGAAGCAAGAGAATATAAACAGATATTTCGTGTACGAAAGCATATATTTCTGTTGTTGTCTGTTCTTTTTATGATAGGTACTTTCCTTGACATGTGACAATTTTGTATGGAGTCTAATGATTCACATATTCTTATACTTCACTTGACTTTCTTACATACGAATACTTTTGGAAATGTAAATCATTTTGCTTCAAAAGGGAATGTATTGAACATTCTTAACGTTTGTAGCTCAAGTGTAGCAACAATTGTGAAATTGGTTTCTTCTCAACTGAGAAACAATTTTATTACTTTTGGCGTTTTATTACCGTGCCTCTATGGTTGTCCTTTCAGCAACAGTTGTGGTATGAAATGAAATGTCGTGTGGCAAGGGCCTCCCGTCGGGTAGACCGTTCGCCTGGTGCAGGTCTTTCGATTTGACGCCACTTCGGCGACCTGCGTGTCGATGGGGATGAAATGATGATGATTAGGACAACACAGCACCCAGTCCCTGAGCGGAGAAAATCTCCGACCCAGCCGGGAATCGAACCCGGGACCTTAGGATTGACAGTCTGTTTTGCTGACCACTCAGCTACCGGGGCCGGACACAGTTGTGGTGATGTGTTCGGAACGTTAAATAATGTGAGTGTTTCATTGCATACCGATTTCCTACGTTTTGCATTCACTGATTTTACAAGAACTTTTGTAGTGATGAGAACTGCACATTGCTGAGTAGATACGGCAAGACTTCCTGCAAAAGATCATGTGTTCTGCTGCTCTGTAGCCCTTTTTTCTTAAAAAATATATGTAGGTTACAAGAGAATCGTAAGAAATTGTCCTATAATGTACCATTTCACACGTCCCAGAGCCCTTAGTAACTAAAGAAAGACACAGTGTTCTCATTTTTTAGCCAGTGCCGATTTTTATGGCACTACATACTCTCCCTACTGTAAAAAATACGTTACAAATCGGTATAGACAATACTATTTGCACACATATTCAGAAGTGTAGCTGTCTTTAGGCTTGCAGTGGAGGTGTCGTAATGTATTACAAAAATGAGCAGGAATGTCGTGGCTGTATGTGTCGGGGTATACACAGAACGAAAGCAGGTTACCTGCATACAGGGGCCCAGTGCGAGGCTGCTTGATTCAATGTGGAAAATATCCCCTTGTTATTTAATGACGTAGTACACAATGGTAGCAGTTGGCGGTGCTAACTGGTGCGGTTCTGCACCTGTCGGTGAGCTCTAATAACAATCAGCCTCGTCCTCCAAATTTGTCTTTACAAATAAGCCATCAGTGTTCAACTTCGGTTTTCGTCTGACCCTTCCATCTTAATCGCCGGTTGGCGACATGTTGCACTCACACCATGGAGGGAAATAATCAGCAAAAATTCGCAAACGATTTTACAGAAACTGTTCCGTAAGAAGAAGTGATTTTTACGTTACTACTACATTTATATGTCAGCTTCATGATGATGAATCTATAATATCACTAACGGTCATACTTATTCTGATATTTGCATTTAAAGTAAGACGCCGCACAAAACAGGAAACGATTGTAATGAAAAATAGTGGTCGCTGTGATCTTGCGTTTCGTGCATATTACTCCACATGTTGCTGTGTAGGAAATTTAGCTGACGTATTGGATTTTTCTTTAGATTTGGGAGAAGGTCTTTATCTGTCTCCAGTCTGGGGAGAATAGATTTTATGTACCGTGTTCACGTACGTTTACATCCTCACAGGAACGAAACATTCATAACATCCCTCATATCTCCCAAAGTAGTCGAAATAATGATATGAAATTATGACAAATCATAGCACAAAAGAGGAGAATATATTGCCAAATGATTCACTTACAGAACTTTCTTAGTTATGGTAGTATAGCACAAGATACAGTTTTTATTTTGGTTTTTTTAATCAGCACCGTAATTTTTAATATCCATTGACAGCTAGTCGAAAACTAACTCTAGTTTGAAAATAAACATGAAATTTCTTTTCTTACGTTACTGCAAACAAACACAATGAAGTTTTCCGTAAGCTATTGACCTCTGTGGTCGCCAGTTACTTGTTTAATAAAATACACTGTTTTAGATTCTGTTTGAATAGCAACTGCAAGATGAGTTTGCGCAAATTGTACTCTGTTGTGGCAAAAGAAGCATTAAACCTGTCAAAAATAGAAGTGTAACCGTTCCTCATAAATGATGATGCTTCTTGAAGTGAGGAAAGTTCAACAATTCAGAGAAAAATAGATCGCCAATTCTGCTGCAATTTGGTGGAGTCCTGGAACCCATCGTATTCTTAATAGTTAGCGACTGGATTTGAAATTTAACCAAGTATTTTCTTCCTTGTCTCCTTCTGAGCAATATGAAAATAATTCACAGTAGATAGTGTACCATACTTTTTTCCTATACCCATTCAGAGTAAAGTGGTGAACTTCTTCGCTTTAATTACCTTTTGATGTGTTGAAGACAGATTATGTATATTTATATTTTCTTTCAACCATATTGAGAACTCTCTAACAATTCATACATTAAAGACTGTAATTTTTTGTAACCTTGTTATCTACAGATAAGTAGGCACCGAATTTGTTATTTTTAATAGAACAATTCTGCATCTGTAATGCAGAATAGAGCTAACCCAATAAGTCTCTTTCCTACCTCTGTCGTATTTTGGGAAAAGAAGCAAAATTTAACGTGGTAAATGTACCATATGAGTAATTCAAAACTTGTCACTGATGCGTTCACTGAGAAAAAAATGTTAAGCAGTCAGATAAAAGTCAATCGCCAATTCTGTTGCAGTTTCAGGGGAGTCCTGTAATCCAGTGTATCTTTAAGAATGAAAGGCTGGGACTGAAACTTACCTAATGATTTATTTCTACATTTGCATATGAAAAAGTATATTAAGTAGTGTACCAGATTTCTGTTCCTATCCCTGTGCAGAGGAGGGATTGAATCTTCTTACTACGAACATCTTTTAATTTATCAGTGATACTGACTTTGACGAATAGTTGATAAGATTCTGCAAGTCGCCATTGTGTTCACAGCTTCAAACTTATGAGATTTATTGGGTTAGTTCTACATCAAAATACAGCATTGTTCTCTAAGAAATAACAAAATAGATGCCTGTTTATCAGTGGATAACATGGCTACAAAAATGTGGTAGTCATTACTTTATGAACCACTTGAGACTACTCATTAACGTTAAAACAGGGCATAAATATATATATAATCTTCATTTATTACATCTAAAGATGAAGCACCCTGGCCAATTAAAACTGTGTGAAGAACAGAGAGTAGAACTTGGGAACTTTGCCGTTCGCTGGCAAGTGATCTACAGACTGGGCGATCCAAGAACAACTCAGGAGCCGTCCTCACAGCTTTAGTTCTGCCAGTACCTCATCTTCTACCTTCCACACTGCGAAACTTGCAGGAATAGAACTAATTGGAGGAAGGATATTACAGAGACTTGGCTTAGCCGCAGTGTGGGGGATGTTTCCAGAGTGAAATCTTCGCTCAGAAGCGGATTGTGCGCTGAGATCAAACTTCCTGGCAGATTAAAAGTGTGTGCTGGCCCGAGACTCGAATTCTGGACCTTTGCCTTTCGAGAGCAAGTGATTCACCGACAATCGGTACAGTATTTGCCATCGCAAGATAAAGGTCCCGTCTCCGAGTGTCATTAATGCATCCATCTGAAGTTTCATATCGATGCACAGTAATCTGCAGAGTGAAAATTTTATTTTGTAAACATCAAAAGATGATTAAGGTGGCGAAGTTACCCTCTTCACTCTGAATTGGGTTAGGAACAAAACATGGTACACTATTCACTGCAAATCATTTTCATATTTCTCAAATGAAGAATAGGAAGAAAATTCTTTGGGGTCGTTCACCATTAATAATACGATGTATTCAGGATTCCAAGATAACTGCAACAGAATTGGCGATTTAGTTTTTTCCTGGCTATTACAACTTCCTCATTTCAAGAAGCATCATCGTTTAAGAGTAATGGCAACATTGGTGATAGGTTGAATTTTCCTTCTCTTGCCAAAAAACAGTATAATTTACACAAATTCGCCTTTCAGTAGCTATTGTGAGAGAATACTGAAACAGAGTATGTAAGTAGACTGTTTAGGTTTTTATGTTGGTAACGCCACGTAGCGCTCTGTATGAAAATCACTGACTATGCTGTGTGCAATCTGTGGCTGGTTGCCATTGTTGGAATATTTGCTATTGTAGTGTTGGGCAGTTGGGTGTGAACAGCGCATAGCGTTATGCAGTTGGAGGTGAGCTGCCTGCAGTGGTGGATGTGGGGAGAGAGATGGCAGAATTTTGAGAGCGGACGATCTGGAAGTGTGTCCGCCAGAAAAAGGAAATTTGTAAGACTGGATGTCATGATATGTATCTGTAATGTAGGATACATTGTTTGTTCTCTACTAAAATCTTTCATTTGCTAACTATGCCTATCAGTAGTTAGTGCCTTCAGTAGTTAGAATCTTTTATTTAGCTGGCAGTATTGGCGCTCGCTGTATTGCAGTAGTTCGAGTAACGAAGATTTTTGTGGGGTAAGTGATTCATGAAAGGTATAGGTTGTTGTTAGTCAGGGCCATTCTTTTGTAGGGATTATTGAAAGCCAGATTGCGTTGCGCTAAAAAAAAAGTGTGTGTCAGGTTAGTGATGATCAGAATAAGTAAAGAGAGAAATGTCGGAGTACTTTCAGTTTTGCTCAGCTGTTTGAAAATCAAATAATGTAGAGGTTTTCCAGCACTGTCATTCTTAATTTTTCAAAGGGGACGTTTCAAGTATCCCATTAAACAAATAACTGGCGACTAGAGGGGCCAGTAGCTTATGAGGAACCACATTATTTCGGTTTGCTGTGAAATAAGAGAAGAAAGTTCATGTTTCTTTTCAAACTCGAAAATTCTGTTTTGACTAGTTGTCAATGGTTCTTAAAAATTTCAGTACTGGATTGAAAAAAAAACCTTTATTTTGTGCTATATCGCCACAGATAAGAAAGTTCTGTATGATAACCATTAGACAATACATTCTCCTCTTTGTGTGCTTTATTGTGCCAATATATCATTTCGTTATTTCGACTAGTTTGAGAGAGATCAGAGGTGTTATGATTATTTCACTCTCGTGAGCGTGTGACCGGAACTGAATGCGGTACATAAAATCCATTTTCTCGAGACTGGAGACAGATAGAGACTTTCTTCCAATATGATAACTAAATTTCATATGCAGCAACATATTGTGTGATATGCACCAAACGTAAAATAATAACTTCCACTATTTTTCGTTGCAATCTATTTGAATTTCGTGCAGTGTCGTACTTGATTATCAGAATAAGTATGACCATTACCAAGATTAGGGGAATATGACGTGAAACTGACATTTAAATCTACAAGTAACGTAAGAATCAAAGTTTTGTAATGAATAGTTTCCGTAAAGTGATGTGAGAAAGAGCTCACGGAGTGTGTGTGACGTTCTGCTCGTAGTGGGACTGCTGCTCCTTTACTAGACTGGCCGTCACGAAGTTCGACACCTCAGCGTCACACCCGACACCTGAAGTCCACAGGCGTTAAGTGCTACGTCATAGCTTTGTAGCCACATACATACTTAACAGTGCAGTAGATAAGCGCCAGTTGTATGTTCAGTGTTTTCGTGTGATATTGTGTGTTCACGTGTGATTTTGGTCTTACATGAAATGGTCTACTGACGTGTGTTTGGTAATGAGCGAAATGCAGGAGCAAGGGCCTACTTGTTGTGCCACTCCAGTCGGTGTGCGTAAAGGGAGGAAGGAAGTAGTACTGAATGTGCTGAAGAATTTTTACTGATCTGGCCACTAGTGAAGAAATCATGGAATATATAAACTTTGCGCAAGTTCATGCAATGACATCAAGACCCTGTGGTGTCTAGGAATCGATTGAATTTCATATTAAAAGTGTAATAACTTCGGCAGAATCTATAGATGTGAATATGTGCTTTGGTTTTCCAATAAATGTATCTAAATGAAAACGAAAATCTACGGAATCTGGCGATTTTGAAAAAAAGTTAGCGTGTAGAACTGTACATAGATACTGCGACAGAAGAGAGTGTCCGACGGCAAGATATCACAGGGTGATCTCGGTGAAAAAAAGTAATTATTCTAGGAGACTTCCATTCCTTGTGTTCTCCGCTCCCTCTCTTTTTGATTCAGAAAGTGTAATGGAACGTAGAGATCTTGAAGCAGCAGGAAGAAAGTTTTTCGTACAATGCATTATTGCATTGCTCTACTTCAACAGAAATATTGGCCCCAAAGTAGCCAGATGTACTTTTGTATAGCGAATATTGGTGATGGGTGCAGTGGCAAAGTGTCACCGAGAGCTGTAAATAAAACATTTTAAGGAGATAGGAAATACATTAAGGCGAGCCGTCGAACTAAAATCTTGGTGCTGGTATGTAAGTACTCACAAATAAGATGCGTTCATAAATGGTACGATACAATAATGATGTCTCAGATGTTGCCGATATTAGTTTTGTAACTTTCTTAAAAACTATTTCGCTGGCAATTTCTGGGAGGTGCAAGAGAACGCCAATTCGTAACTGAAGACATTTTTCGTTACACAGGCGGGACGGTTTCACAGCTCTTACGGTATTTTATTTTTTATCTCGCAGTACTTTTATATTTTCACCATAAAATATTTATCACATGCATCTATAAACTTTCAGAGTGTTTGAACTTTTATTTTGTCCAAATGTATCAGTTGTTATGCTTTTTCAGCAAGCCGAAATAAAAAAAAAAACTGAAATGTAACACATAGAAATGTGACACATAGAACCTGTTGCGGGGAAAGCAAAGCAAAGACTGCGTTTTATTTGGCGGGACACTTAGAAAATGTGACAGATCTACTAAAGAGACTGCCGTCATTACGCTTGTCCGTTCTCTTTTGGAATACTTTTGCGCAATCTGGGTCCCTTACCAGATACGATTAATGGAGTACATCAGGAAAGTTCAAAGAAGAGCAGCGCGTTTTGTATTATCGCGAAATAGCGGAGAGTGTGTCACTGACATGATACAGGATTTGGGGTGGACATCATTAAAAGAAAGACGTTTTACCTGGCGGGGGAATCTTCTCACGAAATTTCAATCACCAACTTTCTCCTAAGAATGAGAAACTATTTTGTTGACGCCGACCTACATAGGGAGAAACGATCTTCATAATAAAATAGGGGAAATCAGAGCCCGCTGTTCATGACTGGAATAATATGGAATTACTGTGAAGGTGGTCCGATTAATCTGCCACACACGTTGAGTGTGGATTGCTGGGATGTAGATTATCCATGTAGATGTAGATGTAGATCAATCTGCCTTCAGTGGCAGTTTGTCTTTCTGCATTTGTTCCTCACCGCTCGGAAATTGCAGACTGACCTCAACCCCCCGGACTTTTTTCTACCCTGTGTTCGGACACAACAGTTGCTTCTCAACATCTGACGCAATTCATGCCCCACAAATACTCTACCACGCCTGGTAACAACACTAAATGCGAACAACACTAACGCACTCTGTTCGTCGTCCCATGTGCTACAGAGAATTGCAACTCTGAGCATTTACGAACATGATGTGTATGTAAATTTTCGTCTACGAAGTTACATTGACATCCAGTCATGTGTTCCAGGTGCTTCACTTTCTTTGTCAGGCAGTGTATATCGGTGACAAAATTTATACCTCCTTACATATTCTACGGAAATTTGAAGGTAAGACAGAAGATATATCTAAATGTAAAATTATAATTTTTTGTGAGATGGACCTAAAAATTACAATTTAAGAGGCATACAAATTTCCTAGTTTCATTACTTCAGATTGACCTTCCTTCTTGTGTGTGCTTTGTGCAACAAATTTGATGACTTCCAGTTCTTAAAAGGAATTTTCAGTACTTAAAATTTCACGTGAGGTGATGTTGCTTCATTTTGAGAAATTAGAAAGGCTACAATAAGCGACTAATACTTTCAGAACAAATCTTATTCCCTTTATTACATTTGTAATTATTGGACCCACTGAGTTTCGTAATTCTGTATATAAGATTTTTTAAAAGAACGAATTTTAATAGCAAAAAGTTTCGTTTGATGCGTAAATATGCAAGGAAAGAAGTAATTTATGAGCATATAAATATATTTCACTTCGGGATTATTGTCTCGTTAGGAGAGAGATAACTCATTTTCTGCTTATGCGAAATAGAGAATCTCCTTGGCTTAGCATTTTCAATACTCGACGTCCATTTCCGTTACTTTCGAGTCCTTTTTGTCTGGTTTACGCGATGTGAAGGCAACCGAGAGATCAGCACTGCTGTTGTATAGGATGCTTTTGATATCGTAACTTCGAGAAATGGTTTCCTGCTGCCGTGGTTCTGGCGGCCGTGTGCGGACAAGCATAATGCACTGCAAACATTGTGAGAGCAATGACATTAGCGGAGTAACGTTCGACATAGCGCGGCCTTCATCATAGGACAAATGAACGTAGGCACCACATAATCGTGGGCGTGCTGTCGTCGGTCCCCATCGCTTCAATATCCATATGGCTGTAAGGCAGTCAGCTCTGATGAGCCAAACCATGCGAGGGACTGTATCGTAGTTCTGGTTTGGGCAATTTTCTATTGAGGACGGACATCTGACATCTGTGTCGAAATTAGTATGAAGTTGTACTTCATTTACTTCTCTCCCTACTTGTCTGTGTATGGATCCTAATCCTTATTTTCTTGATGCCTACAGAAAATATATGATGGTGGAAGCAGAATTGATGCACAACTTGTCTAAATTTACCTAAGAGAGTTTCTTGACCAAGGCGTTGCCTCTCTCACAAAGATTTCCGTTTAATTCTGTAAGCATTGTAACCTCCCCACAAAAATTTTAATGACAGAAATAATAAATGAATAGGAGCCAAACGTCCAAACGTAACCTCCCTGCAATTAAATTTAATGACAATAAAACTGATAATCGCAATCTGACTCAAATATAAATTCCTCACAAAAAATTAAAGTCTATTCAGTGATAAGAAAATTCAATTAAACCGAAACATCGGTCTTTGGCCCTGTGTAAATCAATCAGAATTAAAGTCTTACCTCAGAATAACTGGATGTCAAATTTCTGCTCTTATCTTTGCGCACGGCTTGGAGGAACTGCATTGCAAATAATAATATTCCTTTTTTTCTGTCATTTTACTGAAAATTTTCTTTAAAAGAAGTGGAATGAAATGGGAAGTGCAACGAAATCTTTAGTTCAATAAAAAATAAAATTTTTGAAAAAATGCTTTTGAAATTAAAAATTATTATTGGGGCACTTGTTGGAGAATAATTACAATAAATAAATTTTTACATTATCTAATGATTATATTAATTAACAGTATACCTCATTCAGCATCTTGACCAGTGTTGCCAACCGCCTACATCACACAACCGCACTGGGCTGCTACTACTGACCGACCGCTCTGCATGACGACTATTAGCGTACTGCACTGCACGACTACTACTGACAGAGTACTGCCCTCAACTAGACAGAGCTACAGACTCGCAACGACTACTGACAGACTCGCAACGACTACTGACAGACTGAGAACCGCTCGCAACACTCGCGCGGTCAAGCGCATACTCTCTGGTCACAGATGCTACAATGCCTCGCCATCGCTGCTATGTTACATACGTGTTTCATAACCCTCCACTGGGGGGGGCAAAAATTTTGCAGCGATGGTGAGTCATTTGGACTTGACAAGCGCGGCAAAATTTTTCTTTAATTAACAAAATTCTACAACTCACAGAATATTTAAATGTTGTGCACACGCACTAAGTACAAAATATATCAGACAAAGACAAAATGTGAGTACAAAACATAGTAGCAAATCAGAAAAATGTATATACAAATTATTTGACAGATAACAAAGTGCACAGGCACTGAAAAAAATTCGTTAGCATATTCAGAACAAATAAACAGACTGGCAAAAAATATTATGTTGACAAGTGACATGAGTGCACATGCACTGCAGTTGAGAACATATCAGTAATTGATGGAATGTATGTACAATTAGTAACAAATGACATAAGTGCATACGCATTAAAGTATTGAATATACAGAATAGTAGAAATCATATTGAAAAATGAGAAAAGTGTACAGGCACTGAAGTTCAGTAGAAAACATATTAACACCTAACAGAAGTGCACATGCACTGTAGTTCAGAAAATAAAAAATGTATATACAATATAAAAGAAAAAAGTGCACTTCAGAACAAATAAAAAAAAATGTCTTTAGCATTTTGGCAATAAATAAACATAATAGCAAAAAAATCATGTCCAAAGTGCACATGCACTGAAAAATGTCTTTAGCATTTTCACAACAAATAAACATAATGGCAAACATCATGTCGACCAGTGACATAAGTGTACTCGCACTGGAGTTCAGCGAATCGAAAAAAATGTATAACCTACGAGCAGAAATGATGTTACCAAAAAAATGATTTTCATTATGTGACAAGAATTAGGATAGGAAAGGGAAGGATTGCATCATGGTTGTAGCACTTTAGATTGCACACAGCTGTTCTGAAAGTCCATATCTTTCCACAGAAGTACAACACCAAGTGACACAACTTGAAGTTCTTTTCCCATCAGAATTTATCAGTGTAGCCAAGACACAGAACTGTCGTAGTAATGTTCCATGTTTTCATTTTGGCAGTACATTAGGTACACCAAACAGTGGGACCATAATAACGTCTTCATCGCTCACAGTGGTGGACAGCATGTCGTGTCAACACCACGCTCTTACACGGCACATCAACGTAGAATTAGTGCAAAACCAAAGATAGTGCTCCATGATCACTAGGATAAACAGGACAAATGGACATCGCAGTAATTCAGGGTAGTTAGCTCATGAGGTGAAGGACATTAAGTCACATAATATTGTCAATTACAGTAGTAGTTTGCGGCATTCATAGCCCAGTTATTGAACATTTCTGTACCATGTATGTAGTATTACAGAAAAATGTTCATTAATTGTTGTACATAGAATCAGTAATCTTCTTTTCCTAGTTACAAAGCATTATTAAATAATCGCATTCTTTTCCAGTTACAAAGTATAGCATAGTTAATTAATCATTTGTCATTCCAATATAGTATTAATCATTAACCTTCTCCTAATTACAAAGCATCATGAAACAATCGCATTCTTTTCCAGTTACAAAGTATGGCATAGTTAATTAATCATTTGTCATGTCAATATAGTATTAATCATTAACCTTCTCCTAATTACAAAGCATTATTAAACAGTCACATTCATTTCCAATTACAAAGTATGAACATTGAAAACAAGAGCTAATTAATGGCATAATTAATAACATAATTCGTTGAGTGATATTAATTATTGGCACTCAGTGGCCAGCAAGTATTGAATAGAATAAAACATAGTTCATCATTCAGTATTATTCAGATTATTACTAAGTCATTATTAAAAATCAGTTAATTACAGTCATAGCATTAATAATCACAGGCATTATAAGTAGTCTTATTACAATAAAACATTGTTCCTCATTCAGTAGTATTCAGATCATTACAAAGTCATTATTAAAACAGTTAATTACAATCATAGCATTAATAATCATGGGGATTATAAGTAGTCTCATTACAATAAAACATTGTTCCTCATTCAGTAGTATTCAGATCATTACAAAGTCATTATTAAAACAGTTAATTACAATCATAGCATTAATAATCATGGGGATTATAAGTAGTCTCATTACAATAAAACATTGTTCCTCATTCAGTAGTATTCAGATCATTACAAAGTCATTATTAAAACAGTTAATTACAATCATAGCATTAATAATCATGGGGATTATAAGTAGTCTCATTACAATAACAGTGGCAATTACTAGCCTGTTACTAAGCATTATTTTATATATATGTGTATTTTTGTTGTCTCATTAAGAAGTCATTACTCAAGTGACATACTATTCAGAGTTGATCAGTATTATTCAGAATTATCATAAACTAGTGACATTATGTGGGACTGGTAATACCTCTTTTAGCAATGCATTGCGTTGGGATCGATAATTAATTGGTGAGGCATAACACTATTTGCTTTTGACCTATTGCTGCAAACGAGGATAGGTAACGTCATTCGTCATGAGTCAGCTGTAGCAAGATTATGTAACAAGGCAGTATGTGTGATCACATTTATAAACGATAAACACAAATGGGTAAAAAAAAATGCAAGTACAAGAACAGGTATAATAACTAACAGGTTTAGTAAGTATCATGAAAAGCTTCTCTTGGAAAAAATACAAAATGGATTATTGACCTGAAAGAAGAAACGCACACTATGCTGAAAAGTAGTGAACTTCGAATTAACAGGTAGTGAAATGTGTATAAAAATGTGTTCCATAGCTGTCCTTTCCAAAACTTTCTGTCATCCTACTATGCAATATAACACCTGCTGTCAAAACAAACTGCAACAAATACTTAAATAACTACGTAGCATAAATATAACTTCAACATTATCCTCATCTGTAAAGAAAAAATTTCATTATCCATATCATCATAACTTCACTATTATCATCACCTGTAAAGAAAAACTTCATTATTCATAATACCATTTCCTTTATCATTATTCATCAGTATTCATTATCATCTGCAAAAAATAACTTCATTACTCATTACATAACTATTCCTTATCTCTAGCATATTTCATCACTAAAACTAAGATGTGTAGTTCTGTCTGACAGCCTGCATCAATCACCTTGTATTCTGAAAGAAAAAATTAGTTAAGACTGCTATTCTGTGATGAGTATAGTATATTCTTGTTAATGCCTGCCAATCCTGATCCATTTACTCTTCCCCATAAAGTTATTGCATCTTCTTTCGTTTATTCCGTAGTTGAAATTCCCATTTATGTTAAATTTATTTCTTAGAATCATCATTCCTTTCTGAAATTGATGAACAAAGATTAATGTCTTGCATATAAATCATATACCCACTAGATAACGACTGGTTTATGGTAACATAATTAACCATACAGTATAACATGACAGAAAACGTAATATGTCAAAGACATTGACAGTGTTCAAAGCCAAAATGTACAGAGAATATCACAATGCAGCAGCAAAAAAAATGTAAAACAGTCACGATGTTGAGATGTCATAAGGCAAAAAAAATGTCAAAGTCGACTGGTGTGTGTTATATCTTAACTATTGCACAGTGCATACAAACAAAACTGGAGTACAATCATATACACAAAAAAGTGGAAAATGTGCACGGTCTGATGTGTAACGACAAGAAAAGCGACCTGCTAACCTTACCTTGCCGGGCACTTGCCAAGAAAAAATACGATAATCATCAGTAATTAGTAAGGTGAAATAATTGCGTTAGTAAATGGCATCATAGTGTGTTGAATCATAAAGTGTCTTCACTCAATAAACGGTTTAATGTTTGAGATATGGTGATTGCCTTTCGATTTTTTTGTTCTCAAAGTTTCGACGTGTACAACATTGGGGTGAGGGATGCTGCGAATCCGATATGGACCTGCGTATAGAAGTTCAAATTTACTGCACTTACCTTTTAATTTGCTGGATAAATAGTGTGTACGTATTAATATCTTCTGTCCAATGTGAAAGTCGCGGCGTGTACAAACCTGTTTTTGCTGTCTTCTCCGGCGCTCTGCGGCACGTTTGATGTTGTTCAGCGCAATGTTAATTATTTCGTGGTGACGTAGGCGACGACTTTTGGGAAATTTTACTAATTCTTTAATTTTGTTTGGTGGTTCAACGTTTTTCAGTATAACAGACGGAGATAGCATAGTGGATTCATTTGGAATGGAATTAATTACATCTTTGAATGAGAGTATGTGTGTATCCCAATCAATATGTCTTTTGTGGCAGTATATTCGGCACAGCTTACCAATTTCTTTCATTAATCTTTCACAGGGGTTCGAAGAAGCGTGGTACTTGGATATATAGATCGGAGAAATGTTTCTGGCTCGTAACATGCGTGTCCATACGCTACTACGAAATTGAGATCCATTGTCAGAAATTACTTTCATTACATGCCCTACATGAGATAGAAAATGTTTTACAAATGCTTTAGAAACAGTTTTATCAGTAGCTTTGCGTAACGGAGTGAAAGTAACAAATTTTGAAGTGAGCTCAACAGCGACAAAAATGTAGCAAAAACCTCTGTTAGTTCTCGGAATCGGACCAAAAATATCTACTGCGGCCATATGTCTTAATTTAACAGGTACAATGGGATATAAAGGAGGAATATGTGAAGTGGTGTCTGATTTAGCTTTCTGGCAAATTTTACAAGACGCTAAAACTCGTCGTATACGTTTTTCCATGTTAGTAAAATAACAGTTCTGTCTCAGTATAAGAAAACATTTTCGTGCTCCGTAATGTGCGTAGCTTAAATGAGTGTACCAAATTAATTTGTTGACCAGTTCGTCAGGAATGCATAATAACCAATTGTTCGAAACAGTTTTAGCAGTAGCTTTGCGTAATGGAGTGAAAGTA
Organism: Schistocerca americana; assembly: GCF_021461395.2. Taxonomy (NCBI): domain Eukaryota; kingdom Metazoa; phylum Arthropoda; class Insecta; order Orthoptera; family Acrididae; genus Schistocerca; species Schistocerca americana. Next base: position 349,706,244 of record NC_060124.1, read on the forward strand.
ACAAATTTTGAAGTGAGCTCAACAGCGACAAAAATGTAGCAAAAACCTCTGTTAGTTCTCGGAATCGGACCAAAAATATCTACTGCGGCCATGTGTCTTAATTTAACAGGTATAATGGGATATAAAGGAGGAATATGTAAAGTGGTGTCAGATTTAGCTTTCTGGCAAATTTTACAAGACGCTAAAACTCGTCGTATACGTTTCTCCATGTTGGTAAAATAACAGTTCTGTCTCAGTATAAGAAAACATTTTCGTGCTCCGTAATGTGCGTAACTTAAATGAGTGTACCAAATTAATTTGTTAACCAGTTCGTCAGGAATGCATAATAACCAATTGTTGCTGTCAGGATGAGAGCGGCGAAACAGAATGTCATTGCGTACTGTGTAGTGGTTCCTAATCGTAACATTATTCTTATCTTGCCAAAGGTGTTTAATTTCTTTCCACACATTGTCTTTATTTTGTTCTTGTGCTATGTCCTGTAATGACGATGAAATAAAGTTTTCAAATGCAACTTGCTGAATGTACATGACACTGAAATTTGTTTTGCAGAAGTTGGTTGCTACGTCTTGCTGATTGTTGCCGAGAGAACGCGATAGTGCGTCTGCTATAACATTTTGTGTGCCGGGAATGTGAACAATCGTAAAATTAAATTCCTGTAAATACAGTTTCCATCTACTTAATCTATCGTGAGTGAATTTGGCCGAAAGTAAAAATTGTATCGCTCTATGGTCTGTGTAAACTGTGGTATGTCTGTCATAAAGAAAATGCCTAAATCTCGTGAAAGCCCATACAACACATAATGTTTCCAATTCTGTAACGGAGTAATTTCGTTCAGCAGGTGACAGAATGCGGCTTGCAAATGCGATGTTTTTAATTACTATTGAACCATCTTCTTCAATTTCCTGGAAAATATGTACGCCCAAAGCGGTGTTCGAACTGTCAGTGGCAATGGAAAAATTTCTAGTAAGATCTGGGTGCGATAAAAGTGGTGCATTCAACAGAGCATGTTTCAAATAACATTCTCGTGAGCAAAATTCTGCGTGTCAAAACTAATGTTTGCGTTACTGTAATATGCAATCTGTGCTGTATCTGGTTAAAAACTATCGTATGTGTTATTATTTACGGGAGAATATTGTGGCATATCCACTATATGAACTGCTTTGTTATTTCTTACTGACGTGTGACGCTATGGATGACACCTATTGTCTGTTTCATTCATGATTATTTGTTGTTGCTGATGTTGTTGCTGCTCATAAGATCGACTGTTATTAAATGTACGCTGAAATATGTGCTCATCATTTTTTTTTTTTTTTTTACGTCTGTCATGACAGTAATTTCTATACGGCGCATTGTGATACGAGTTGAAATAGAGTGTTGTCTGTACGTAGTTATTTCTTTGCTGCCGTGCGTTACTATTTGTTGTAGCTGAGACTATACATGCACGCGGCGAAACATTAAAGCCTGGTTGACCTTGTAGACTGCATTGTTGGTTAAGTATGCTAAGCGGTTGACTTTCATGCTATTGTGGTGGAAAACGTCTATTGTTACCAAAAAATGCATTTGCTGTTAATTTTACACATACTGATGATTACGATTTTTATCTGTTATTTAAAATTACGGCGGTAGTTGTCGTTACGAGAGTGCCTGCTGAAAATTGTCACATTCGGTAAAAGATTTGTCATATCGGGTTTTCAGTACAATATTTCTTAATTCTAGATAGAGCAATAGTTAAAGAGCAGTTTTGATAGATATAAAGGATAGTAGAAGAAAAGGCAGCAGTGCAGAAAACTAAAGATGAAATAGCACTACTACAGCTCGGGGCCCTATGCTCGCTACGGCACATATTCATTAAAGCGTAATGAATCCCCTGAGGTCATTTACGCACTGCAAATAAATTTTAGCTTTTGTGTTACAGGCAATAGCGGTAAAATTTCAAAGGCAAATTGTTGTATCCGTGCTAATTCAAATTTCTTCATTACAGACAATGCTGATGAAAATGCAAAAATAAATTGTCGCATCTGGTTCAAAGCTAGTTTCTGCATTACAGGTAATAGCGGTGAAAGCATAAAAACAAATTGTCGTATACAGCTCAAAGCGTATACCTGTGTTCTGTCATTATTAAATTCTTTACATTTTCTGGCGGATAAAAATTGCTCGTACTCTACGTTCTCGTCATTGAATTTGAAAACACGTTCGGGTTTATGAGTGAATCTGTTCGTCTGTGTCATTTCGTACTTCAAATCGCGTAGCTTTTCAGATTTTAAGCCGCGTAGCTTTTCGGATTTTAATTCGCGTAGTCTCTGTAAATTGTTCACATTATACACGCTGCGTGAGTCAGACAAATGTTCATAAAGTGGCGTCTGTTGTGGCATGTTATTAACTGAAATGTTTTTCATCTCTGTTACTTCTTGTTGTAAATTTGATAACTTCCTACGTAACGTGTTGTTAGATGAATCGATCTCATTAATTGTCTGCTGTAAATTTTGAAATTCAGGTGTTTGGATAAATGAAACCGGTGCAGTATCGTCTGATTTATTGTCATTAGTATTTTCGATAACATCAATACGACTGGCCAATTCATCACATTTCTCAGTCAGTATTTTAACCTGATCATCGGTTTTAGAATCAGACGCATTAATCTGTTTTTGCAACTTGCGCGTAGTTTCGCTCAGTTTTTTAACATCAGCTTTGATAACATCACAATCCTGTGTTAGATCTAATTGTTCGAATCTATCTGTCACTGTTTGAATATTTACTGTGTGTGTATCTGTTTTTGATTTAAGGTCAGAAATTTCATCCCGTAATTCCGCGTTCAATTGTTCTATGGTATTAATTTTGTCGGACACTGTAGTAATATTATTATCTACATACGTCTTCGCTTTCGCGAATATTTTACGTTTGTCCTCTTGTCCTTGTGCAGTGATTGTTTCCATAACCTGACGTTTGACTTTATTTTGATCTTGAATAAATTTGCGGAAACGCGTATCACTGTTCTGTATGTGCTGATTAAAGCGCTCGTTAATCTGAGTGTTCTGCTGTTCGAATTTCGCGTCTATCTTTGCGTCCATAGTGCGCGAAAGTTCTACCGTCATTGCTCTAAACTCGTCCCGTAATTGTGCAGCTTTTTCAGAGCATTGTTTAGCGACTCCGCTAATTTCGTCTCTGAGTGTATCTGTTGCGGCTGTTTGCATTTCTCTTAATTCCTGCGCAACAGACTTAATTTCTTCGCTATTTTTTTTTGAACAAGCCTCAATTTCCACGCGCAACTGTTCCTTAGTGTCATGGCACTGCGCGGCAACGGCTCTAATTTGTTCACTAAGCTGTCTGGAATTGTCGTCTAATTTTTCATTCTGTTGTCTGACCTGTTCACTAAGTTGTTTGAGATTTTCGTCATTATTGTCAAGTTTTTCATTTAAGTGTTGTTTGAGTTTTTCATTGTCTTGTTTGTTATCAACACTCTGTTGTTTGACCTGTTCACTAAGTTGTTTGAGATCTACACCAAGATCGTTTTTAAACTGTAGCATTATTGTCATAAATTGATCCAAACTTAAAGTAGCTGTTGCATTCTCAGTACTCTGTGATGCAGTACATGCAATTGTCCCGCTTTGTGTGACCAATTGGTCATTCTGCAACTTACAAAAAGGATTATCAGTCGGATGTACACTGTCAGACATTATTTCGGAATTAAATGGATCCGTCATACTCTCACTACACTGACCATTTTCATTCGAAAAATTTGTCTGTACATTACTTGGATTTTCTAAATCGGGTGTGTTAAACTCGGCACCGTCCATTACTATAGACCGCTCCGCGTCATCAATTGTCGTCAAGTTAACAGACGAGACAATTGAGTTCGTTTGTTCATCATTAAGGTAAAAGTCATCATTAGTGGTTGGAATGCACTGATTGTTAGTGAACGCAGGATTGTCATCATTACACTGCGTGTCACATGTCCTATCGGTAAAGTTGTTTAAATCGGTAGTTTCGTTCGTAATACCTCGCGATACACTATTCACAGTCTTTCGCGGCATTTTTACAATCGTGAAAATTTTTCACAAAACAAATAAGCACAACGCAAAAGCAACACACAAATACAACAGAGCAACGAATTGCCGTTGACCTGTAGAAAGAAAGTCACAAGTTAATAAAAGCGTAGCGCCAAATCCTAATTATATCTAAGCAAATAAGAGCAGATATCTGACAGTTGCTCAAAAGACTCTCAACGAAATTCGATCCTGGACTGGGTGTCGCCAAGTGTAACCTCCCCACAAAAATTTTAATGACAGAAATAATAAATGAATAGGAGCCAAACGTCCAAACGTAACCTCCCTGCAATTAAATTTAATGACAATAAAACTGATAATCGCAATCTGACTCAAATATAAATTCCTCACAAAAAATTAAAGTCTATTCAGTGATAAGAAAATTCAATTAAACCGAAACATCGGTCTTTGGCCCTGTGTAAATCAATCAGAATTAAAGTCTTACCTCAGAATAACTGGATGTCAAATTTCTGCTCTTATCTTTGCGCACGGCTTGGAGGAACTGCATTGCAAATAATAATATTCCTTTTTTTCTGTCATTTTACTGAAAATTTTCTTTAAAAGAAGTGGAATGAAATGGGAAGTGCAACGAAATCTTTAGTTCAATAAAAAATAAAATTTTTGAAAAAATGCTTTTGAAATTAAAAATTATTATTGGGGCACTTGTTGGAGAATAATTACAATAAATAAATTTTTACATTATCTAATGATTATATTAATTAACAGTATACCTCATTCAGCATCTTGACCAGTGTTGCCGACCGCCTACATCACACAACCGCACTGGGCTGCTACTACTGACCGACCGCTCTGCATGACGACTATTAGCGTACTGCACTGCACGACTACTACTGACAGAGTACTGCCCTCAACTAGACAGAGCTACAGACTCGCAACGACTACTGACAGACTCGCAACGACTACTGACAGACTGAGAACCGCTCGCAACACTCGCGCGGTCAAGCGCATACTCTCTGGTCACAGATGCTACAATGCCTCGCCATCGCTGCTATGTTACATACGTGTTTCAGCATGGATGTATAATAATGGAGATGGCACCACAGATTTCGGTTTTAAGTTGGTTTGAAGCCGGCGCTGCCATACTGGATGTCCCAAAATGTTATTGTACAACTTTTTACGATTTTTTCTTGTTCTTAATTTCTGTCAAGTGCGCGCGATAGGTCTTTCAAATAGTAAATATAAAAGTGCTTTCGTGTATAATAAATTGTCAGGAAGAGTTTTTCAGACGTTTTCCTCGTCTTAAATGCATATTTTAACCAGTGACACGATGTATCTAGCCTCGTTGCCGTAACTTTATTCTCGTTATACATTTCGAAAAAAGAAACAAGAAGAGAAGTACAGGGTGATTCAAAAAGAATACCACAACTTTAGGTATTTAAAACTCTGCAACGACAAAAGGCAGAGCTAAGCACTATCTGTCGGCGAATTAAGGGAGCTATAAAGTTTCATTTAGTTGTACATTTGTTTGCTTGAGGCGCTGTTGATTAGGCGTCAGCGTCAGTTGATGCTAAGACAGAGCACTTCATCACTGGCCTCCAAGAAGCCCTGATCTTACCCCCTGCGATTTTTTCTGATGGGGTTATGTTAAGGATATGGTGTTTCGGCCACCTCTCCCAGCCACCATTGATGATTTGAAACGAGAAATAACAGCAGCTATCCAAACTGTTACGCCTGATATGCTACAGAGAGTGTGGAACGAGTTGGAGTATCGGGTTGATATTGCTCGAGTGTCTGGAGGGGGCCATATTGAACATCTCTGAACTTGTTTTTGAGTGAAAAAAAAAACTTTTTAAATACTCTTTGTAATGATGTATAACAGAAGGTTATATTATGTTTCTTTCATTAAATACACATTTTTAAATTTGTGGTATTCTTTTTGAATCACCCTGTATGTAACGTGATAAGGCTGCTTTCGTAATCCAAAATTTTCCTTGGCATAGACTGATGAAACTGATGTTCCGTGTATATTCCTTCCCGACAATACTGAGAACATATTTTTGCTATGTGTCGTCGGTTTCCAGTCGTTCGTTCTCATAGAGTTCACTCAGAGAGATTTTCGAGTCGGATTGATAGGAAGTCTAAAGTTTGAATGACAGAAATGAAACCACTACAGTAAGTCACCGCAACTGAAATTCATGTATATAAGAGAAAATACCATTTGAACACGACCAGTTATGAATGAAATGTGATTGTTTTACACATTAAACTGTAATTAGAGCGATTAGTACACTCGCAACTGATACGAGCTGGCATTTTTTCTTTTTAAACTCTTCCACCAGACGCTAATGTTTGGGGCAACTGGCATGGCGAACGTCACCTTCAGCTACAAGTTTGTGACGGTCTAAAGACTACACTAACTACACCTTCATGTTTTTAAGCATACTGTAACATCGTTGCTCACCCCTCCGTCGAGTAGTGACGGAAACAGCAGAATGAAAACAGTCAATTCTGTCGGTTGTTGAAAACAGTAGACTTATTCGACTGCAGCTTTGCGTATCGAATTTTTCATCCATTCTTTTGAGTGAAACCAGTCCGAGGGAAGAACCGAATAGAAACAGTCCATTGAGTCGTTTGTAGTTTTATGTATCTGGAGGATTAATATTCATTCATTTCTTTCAAGTTAAACCAGTCTGTCAGGGCAGCCAAATAAAACAATCGACGGTATCCTGCTCGTACAATTCCGAGCGGAAACATTCGCCTGTTTTGCCGTTTAAAGATCATTATTATTGAATGCCGCGTGTTATCGCCTATCGTCAGATTTATTGCTTTTCCGATATTTCGTTTTTATTCAGTGCCAGTAATGAGCTTTTAGTTCAGGTTTTCGTCCATATTTAATACAAACTCAGTACTATAGGTGATAGATGTCAGCCTTATCTCACTACGTTCTCAACCACTGCTTTCGTTTCATGTCCTTCGACTCATATAAAGGCCGTCTGGTTTAAATAAAAGTTGTGTATAGTCTCTCGCTCCCTGTATTTTAGCCCTGCTACCTTCAGAATTTCAAAGAGCGTATTTTATTCAACATTGTCAAAAGTTTTCTATGAGTCTAAAAAGCTATAAACGTAAGTTTGCGTTTTTCTAACCTATCTACTAAGATAACAGTATTGTCACACGTGTCTCTGCATTCCTTTGGAAACTGAACTTCCCCGTGGTCGTCTTCTACTAGTTCTTCTGTACATAATTCGTGTCAGTATTTTGCGACCATGACTTACGAATCTGATAGTTCAGAAATATTCTTACCTAGCAGCACCTGCATTCTTCGGAATTGGCATTCTTAGATCCTTCCTGAGATCTGAGGCTATTTCCCCTGTCTCATGTATCTCGCACACCAGGTGAATCAGTTTTGCTCTCAACTATATCAGCAGTTCTAAGTAAATGTCGTCCGATCCAGGAGGCTTGTCTCGGTTTAAATCTTTCAGCATTCTCATAGTATCACATTTCCCGTTTTATCTTCATCTCCTTCGTCTTTCTTTCAATAATATTGTCTTCAAGTTCATTTCCCTTGTATAGGCTTCCCATGTATTCCATCCATCTTTCAGCTTTCCCTTCTTCGCTTATGACTGGCTTTCCATCAGAGCTCTTCATATTCATACATGAAGCATTAGGGAGCTGGTTGGGGAGTGTTAAGGTGCTGGACCACAAAATAAGGTATACTTGGACAGCAGTTTATTATCAGAACCAATTAAACTCTTTACAGTGATAAAATACACAAATAATTACAATCGTTGAAATACATAGAAGCCACGTTGGCAGGCCGAAATAAAATATTTGAAAGAATTCAAAGTACTATAAAATTGCAGCGAAATGATTAATTGCCACATGGCGTTGTTAGTTAACGGATAATTACAGGTCAAGAACATCAATAGAGCAAGCAAATAACTGTACTTAGCAACTGCACAGGCTTAATGATAAATGGATACCTTGGTGAAGACATTTCAAGTAAGAGAATTTCTCGAACAATTTCAGTAGGCAACACAATGTCTCGTCCATAACGACCTGTTTACGGCAACACAGCCCAGTATTAAGTGAATAGAATTTCAGTACGAGAAACTCTAATAGCATTTAAAATATGTTCAAATGTATGTGAATCCCTAAGGGGCCAAACTGCTGAGGTCATCGTTCCCTAGATTTGTACATTACTTAAACTAACTTACGCTAAGAACAACACACACACCCATGCCCGAGGGAAGACTCGAACTTGCGGCGGGAGGGGCCACGCAATCCGTGACATGGCGCCTTAAACCGCGCGGGCACTCCGCGTGGCAATAGCATTTAAGACAGCTACAAGATAACGGAATTAACGGCGGCTAGCCGTGCAAACTAGATATATTGTTGTTGACAGTGCTTTATGATTTACATGAAATTTGGTTAAAGTACAAGAAATCCGTTATTATATATTTTGAAGGATCTTAAGGCTATATCTGAATACGCCTCCACAGACAGGTTGGCTATTAGACTTATAAACACAGTGAGCTTTACGGCGCAAAAGTCATCCAAAACATCAGGTTAAACTTACACTAAAGACCGCCTCTAGACGGCGTTGCTTAGATTTAATGAAGAGGGATGAAAAGAAGTAAATTCCATTGTATCACATACAGTAGAAATGTAAAACATCAAAGTGAGGCAACGCTTACTCTCAGGGGGAACGTGTAGACAAACAACGGCAGTTAGCGACCAAATGTACAGTCGGAATGAACTAAGGCCGGTATGCAGAAACGGTAGATAAACAAATCACAAGACAGTTATTACACAGGTGGGTCGTACGAAAAACGCTTAAAGACAAGAATCATATATTCACTAGAATCGGCTGGCCAGCTGTCATATCAAACCAGATACCTTTCCCGCAAATTTATGAGGACTACAAAATTATTTGGTGACTGCCACAAGATCAACCAAAGTATACAGCGAGACCCATTTCTGGATTTGCCCCTGCATTCTATAAATAAGGTATTAAATAACGGCTAATTTATCCTGTAACACAAACATATAAGCAGAATTAAACACTATTCTAACAAAATAAAAAACACTAAAGAATAAAAGAAGTTCGGGAAGCACTGAAAGTGTTAAACACTATTGTAATAAATACATTACACTAAAGAATAAAACAAGGCTGTTTAGTACTGAATATAAGTAGCTTACAGTTAGCAGTAAGTGCGTTAAACAATATTCTAACGAGAATGAAAAATCCTATTATAGCACAAAAAACGCGAATGTGTCTTGGCCAGAGTTTGGGATGTAAAAGAAGTATACAAGTTTTTCGACTTATCTGGCAGCTTCAAATTTCAATCAAAACATCTTGACATATTCACGTATTTCTACTTGTTAGTATTAGTATACATGTCATGTAATATAATGCATCGTATCAAGTAAAGTAACATGATACATGACGTCATGTCGTATAATGACATCGCGTCATGTCATCCAACTAGGAATTTGTCGCGTCGTTCAATTAAAGTTTAGGATGCATCCCCACTCTGCGATTCTTCCTATTACAGATGCACGCTCACTCTCTAATCCTTTCAATCATAGATGTATCCCACTCTCTAGAAGCATATTAATTTGTATCTATTTTTTTTTTACGCTCCTCACCATTCATGTAACAGGCGATGAATTTGCAGGAGAAATGGTTTTCTCCGGGACCACTATATCCTGGAATAGGATAAAACTGTTACAAAACAATAGGACGATCCTTAATTACCTGGATTTGTCTATTTTCTTACAAAATTTGAATCGATTCGCGTAAGTATGAAACATAGAAGTGGTTCTTGTAAAAATATAAAAAAAAACAAAAATCTGAGTGAAGCTATATTTCTCAAAGCATTTTTCAAATTTATCGTAAGAATGCATTTTTATTAATTTGATTCTCTTTAAACCGTTTACGCGTATTCATTTCATTTAAGAACGAATTTTTCATGTTGGATTTAGCTCGACTTTGAACAATGGTATCTCGACAAGAGATACATATTACTGGATACAAAAAACTTGGTTTCACTTTATTAATTTATCTACCTTCGTGTAGAGTTTTAACCGATTATTACAAGTTTAAAGTACAGAAGTGGCGTGCTTCAAATATCTCCCAGAAAAACGTATTTTTGCATGTAAAATCCGAACAGTGCACAGAATTGGTGTCATTAGCTGAGCATTAATTTCAGCCTAATTAAAATTTTTTGCAAAAGGACTTAATCGATTCACACAATTTGCCTAGGCACCAGCTCCGGGTAGTCTTTCAATCCTTGCTTAATATACCGTAATATACACTCCTGGAAGTTGAAATAAGAACACCGTGAATTCATTGTCCCAGGAAGGGGAAACTTTATTGACACGTTCCTGGGGTCAGATACATCACATGATCACACTGACAGAACCACAGGCACATAGACACAGGCAACAGATCATGCACAATGTCGGCACTATTACAGTGTATATCCACCTTTCGCAGCAATGCAGGCTGCTATTCTCCCATGGAGACGATCGTAGAGGTGCTGGATGTAGTCCTGTGGAACGGCTTGCCATGCCATTTCCACCTGGCGCCTCAGTTGGACCAGCGTTCGTGCTGGACGTGCAGACCGCGTGAGACGACGCTTCATCCAGTCCCAAACATGCTCAATGGGGGACAGATCCGGAGATCTTGCTGGCCAGGGTAGTTGACTTACACCTTCTAGAACACGTTGGGTGGCACGGGATACATGCGGACGTGCATTGTCCTGTTGGAACAGCAAGTTCCCTTGCCGGTCTAGGAATGGTAGAACGATGGGTTCGATGACGGTTTGGATGTACCGTGCACTATTCAGTGTCCCCTCGACGATCACCAGTGGTGTACGGCCAGTGTAGGAGATCGCTCCCCACACCATGATGCCGGGTGTTGGCCCTGTGTGCCTCGGTCGTATGCAGTCCTGATTGTGGCGCTCACCTGCACGGCGCCAAACACGCATACGACCATCATTGGCACCAAGGCAGAAGCGACTCTCATCGCTGAAGACGACACGTCTCCATTCGTCCCTCCATTCACGCCTGTCGCGACACCACACGAGGCGGACTGCACGATGTTGGGGCGTGAGCGGAAGACGGCCTAACGGTGTGCGGGACCGTATCCCAGCTTCATGGAGACGGTTGCGAATGGTCCTCGCCGATACCCCAGGAGCAACAGTGTCCCTAACTTGCTGGGAAGTGGCGGTGCGGTCCCCTACGGCACTGCGTAGGATCCTACGGTCTTGGCGTGCATCCGTGCGTCGCTGCGGTCCGGTCCCAGGTCGACGGGCGCGTGCACCTTCCGCCGACCACTGGCGACAACATCGATGTACTGTGGAGACCTCACGCCCCACGTGTTGAGCAATTCAGCGGTACGTCCACCCGGCCTCCCGCATGCCCACTATACGCCCTCGCTCAAAGTCCGTCAACTGCACATACGGTTCACGTCCACGCTGTCGCGGCATGCTACCAGTGTTAAAGACTGCGATGGTGCTCCGTATGCCACGGCACACTGGCTGACACTGACGGCGGCGGTGCACAAATGCTGCGCAGCTAGCGCCATTCGACGGCCAACACCGCGGTTCCTGGTGTGTCCGCTGCGCCGTGCGTGTGATCATTGCTTGTACAGCCCTCTCGCAGTGTCCGGAGCAAGTATGGTGGGTCTGACACACCGGTGTCAATGTGTTCTTTTTTCCATTTCCAGGAGTGTAGATACGGTAAGACACACATTCGATTGGCTATAGAAATGGCCGCTGGTTCGTATTAAACCAAAACCTTTTACCCCATGTTACTAGCTCAGGATAGGAACCGAGCACCAATACCCCCGCCTCCCCAAAATCGCGCTCTGTGCGCAGCCTTTTGAGACGTATTTGTTGTAGCGACTGCATAGTGTAACGATAAAATGCAGCATCACCAGTGAATTTAAGAAGGCTGTCGAGTACTGAATAGATAATACGCCAGACAGGTAGCTTGCATTTATATGAATGCGTGGTGTCTGTTCTTTTGGACATTCATATAACTTATTCGCCTAGATGAGCAATGGATAAAAATGGTTCAAATGGCTCTGAGCACTATGGGACTTAACTGCTGAGGTCATCAGTCCCCTAGAACTTAGAACTACTTAAACCTAACTAACCTAAGGACTTCACACACATCCATGCCCGAAGCAGAATTCGAACCTGCGACCGAAGCGGCCACGCGGTTCCAGACTGTAGCGCCTAGAACCGCTCGGCCACTCTGGCTGGCAGTACATATTAAAAAACCTTTAAAATTCAATTGTATTGTATTTGTAGCGTGCAGGAATTAACCCAGGAAGAACACTGTTACAGAAATGTAAATAGTCCAGTAAAGTACACTGATGCTTCATAGATGGCACATTTACAGGCAGAAACTAATCTTACCTCCACAGCCTAAGGACGCCTGCACGGAGTTCGCATAAGGGGCAGCCTGTTCTAGTGCTGGCGGTGAAACGAATTTTCATCGTCAGCATTCGGCCGGCAAGGGGAAGACACGTAGCTGCGTAAAGTTCCAAGGCTCCAACCATTGTGTCGATGTCTTGGGTTAAATTTTAACCTGTATACAGAGTGGCACTTTTGATGGTGACCAATTTGTGGATTGGTGACGCGATGATCGACGGGGCACCTGGCGCTGTTTGACAGGTGTGGGTTATACACTGGGGAGCCAAATCGTTATGACCCCCTGGTCCACTTTTCAAACAGAATACAGCAGCGATTCTGCTTGGTATAGATTCGAAAAGTACTTGGTAGGTTTCCGGAGCCATGCGACACCATGAGTCACCGCTGACATCAGGCAATCCCCGTAAATTACGGACTGGTGTTTCATGTGTGCACAGCTGACGCCCGATTTTTGTTCCAACAGGTGCAGATCAGGTGCATCTGCTGGCCAAGGCATCAATGTGAGTTTACTGTCCTGCTCCTCAAACCACTGCAGCTCGATTCTGACATTGTTACAGGCACAGTTAACCAGCTGGGAGATGACATCGCCGTAGGGGAAGACATCAAGCATGAAGCGATGCAGGTGGTCCTCAATAATTTTCACGCAGTCCACAGGTGTCATGGTGCCTTCTATTACTAGCACAGGTCTCGTGGAAGCCAAACTCAACATATCCCATCGCATAACTCTGTCCTCACTGGCCTGCAATTTCAGAGCATAAGTACATATTAAGTGGTTCAAATGGCTCTGAGCACTATGGGACTTAACTGCTGAGGTCATCAGTCCCGTAGAACTTAAAACTACTTAAACCTAACTAACCTAAGGACTTCACACACATCCATGCCCGAAGCAGAATTCGAACCTGCGACCGAAGCGGCCACGCGGTTCCAGACTGAAGCGCCTAGAACCGATCGGTCACACCGGACGGCCGGCAATGGATACACCTACTTCAGTGCGGGGTACGTCCGACCTCCTGCATGAATCACAGAGTAGCGAGCGTACAGGAAATGGACAGGGACTACCGATAGGCGGCGCTCGGTGGGAATGTGGGTCGTCCATGAGGCGTGCAGAGATAGTCCAGACAGTTGCAGACTAGAGGGCCCAGTCAGTCAGCCATCCAGTGATTCACTCAGTCAGTCATCCAGTGAGTCAACGAGTAGAGTCGTCAGTCGCAGCCCAGTGGAAGTCGCAGTCACAGTTAGTACAGCCTCTGCCTTAGACCCAGGCAACACATAGCGACCAGAGTAGTGTACATACCGGAACTTTACCAGCAGTGAGGTGAATGTGGACTATTACGGAAGAGCTGGTACCACAACACCTGGACTATCTTAAGTTTACTAACTTCTTATTTTTATGAATAAGGAATGCTGTTTATACATGCATGCAGTTTATGTTATTGAAGAGGATACCAGCCACCAAACAACATTCTCTCCTTGCTTCCCATGGTACAAGCCTACAGTGACAACGAGACGACATAAAAGAATGAACAGGCTAGTGAGCATAGAATACAGATTGAGAGTAAATCGAAAAAATACGAAATTAATTGGAAGTAGGAGAAATGGGAAGAGCGTGAAAGTTAACACGAAGATTGGTGACCACAAAGTAGGTGAAGTTAAGGAATTCTCATACCTAGGCAGCAGCATAATGCATGATGGATGGAGCAGGGCGGACATAAAAAGCAGATTAGCAGTGGCAAGAAGAGCATTCCTGACCAAGAGAAGTCTACTGGTTTCAAACGTAGATCTTAATTTGGGTAAGAAATTTCTGAGAATGTACGACTGGAGCACAACATTGTGTGAGTTTGACACATGGACTGTGAGAAAAACGGAAGAGTAGAGAATTGATGCATTTGAGACATGGTGGTACCGAAGAATGTTGAAAATTAAGTGGTGGACTGATAAGATAAGGAATGAGGAGGTTCACCAAAAAATTGTTGGGGAAAGGAATACATGGAAAAAAACTGACAACTAAAATGGGCATGATGGTAGGACAGCTGTTAAGACAACATGGAATAACTCCCATCGTACTAGAGGGAGCTCTAGAGGACAGAACTATAGACGAAAACAGAGATTGGAATACATCCAGCAATTAACTGAAGACGTAGGTTGGAAGTGCTACTCTAAGGTGATATTGTCACTGGAAAGGGAGAAAAATGTGCTAAGGGTGATTAAAGTACGCTCTCCGCAAAATTCTACCAAGTGGCTTCCTGTTTCATTCCCTTCTCTCGGTCCATATTCTAAAACTAGTCTTTTTCCTCTTCCTACTACCGAATTTCAGTCACCCATCACATTTAAATTTTCCTCTCCCTTAACTATTTGAATAATATTTTGTAAGTCATCATATATTTTTCTCAATATCTTTTCATCTTTGTAGCTACTTGGCATATATACTTGCGTTCCTACTTTTTAATGCGCTTTTATATGAACTTCTGCATTACCTCTATTTTATCTTTTATTTATAGGCTTGTAGGCACCTGACCATAAGTTCCATTCATCCTGCCACCATACTCCACAAATCCTCACTATACTTAACTTCAATGTATCCATTTCTATTTTTAAATTTTCTAACCTACCTACCCAATTAAGGAATTTAATATTCCATGCTCCTACCTACACATATCAAAAAAAGTTCATCACCTCGGTTCCGAGAGTTCCGTAACCTGTACAGAAAACTGGAATAGAGATCAACGTAAACATCATTTCCGCCCGTTTTATTGCTCATGAAAATCATACGTTGCATGTTGTACCATCATACAGCGAGACCTTCAGAGGTGCTGGTCCAGATTGCTGTACACACCGGTAACTCTGATACCCAGTAGAACGTCCTCTATCATTGATGCATGCCTGTATTCGTCGTGGCACACTATCCGAAAGTTCATCAAGGCACTGTTGGTTCAGATTGTCCCACTCCTCAACGGCGATTCGGCGTGGATCCCTCAGAGCGGTTGATGGGTTACGTCATCCATAAACAGCCTTTTTCAATCTATCCCAGGCATGTTCGATGGGTTCATGTCTGGAGAACATGCTGGCTACTCTAGTCGAGCGATGTCGTTATCCTGAAGGAAGTCATTCACAATATGTGGACGATGGTGGCGCGAATTGTCGCCTGACCGGGTTGCCTCCAAACATATCTCCGACGATTGTCTGGTTGAAGGCGTATGCGACACTCATCGGTGAAGACAACATGATGCCAATCCTGAGCGGTTCATTCGGCATGTTGTTGGGCCCATCTGTAACGTCGTGGTTGTAAATATGGACCTTGCCATGGACGTCGGGAGTGAAGTTGTGCATTATGCAACCTATTGCGCACAGTTTGAGTGGTAACACGACATCCTGGGCTGCACGAAAAGCATTATTCAACATGGTGGTGTTGCTGTCAGGGTTCCTCCGAGCCATAATCCGCAGGTAGCCGTCATCTTTGGTGTGACGTCATAAGCGAGTGACTGCGTGTCAGATCGCTCTTCAAGTTTTTATATGTTTTTAGGTTTCAGATACATATTTTAACGGTTTTTGTGCTAATATTTACTTTATAAGTGACTCATTAGTGGTTTCTTCATTCACCTCTGCCTTTCTTGTGTTGTGATCTGATATTTGTGAGTGTTTCGTATCGAGCAACGTAACCTCTTACCTGTGTTTACGTTCCGCGCTGACCAGTTGCAGCTGTAGCGGCGCATCGAAAGCTAAGTACTAATTAATTGTTTGTGTATAGTGGTTTATTTAGGAAGTTTAGTAGTCTTCAACCGAAGTTTTTTGTGCTTTCTGGTGAAATAATTTCAGAAGAACCTTTTGGGAACCGTTTTCAGCTTCGTTACTGTATCATTAGACGTTTGATTCTCTTTCTGTATTAGTCTTTTGTTATATTCACATTTGTTGCTTATTAATACTGTTAATAATAGTAGTTACTTCCCTTGTAGAGTAAGTTTGTGATTATTGTAGTCAGGTTTTTAACATCTTCTTATTGTAGTAGCGGAACTTAGAAAAAAAATTTTACCATGAGTGAGAAGTGTGGGCTTTGCCGTAGGTTCGTGAGTAGTGGATTGCGGTGTGAGACTTGTTCGAAGTATTTTCACTGGGGGGAATGCAGTGGGGAAGCCAGTGGGCATTCTGGTGACATCCTCTCCTGGAACTGCAGGTTATGAAGCAAGAGTAAGTTGATAGAGGAGCAGGAGCGTAAAATCTGTGCCCTTCAGGTGCAGCTGAAGAACGCACAGGAGGAGCTAGATAGGATGAGGAGGGGGAAAGGGGTTGGGGAATGGGAGCTGGCTGTTGGCAAGAGATCTGCTAAGAGAAGAAGATTTTCAGATAGTTTTACTGTTGGTGTTTACAATAGATATGACCAACTGTCAGAGTCTAGTGGAGAGGAATCTCTAGTAGCTGTAGATGTAGGAAGTATGCAGCAGACCTCAGTAGTTACGGCGGCTAGAACAGTTGCAAAGTCGAAGAGGAAGAAGAAGGTTCTGCTGTTAGGTAGTTCTCATGGCAGAGGTGTAGGCCAGCAGTTTCAGGAAGTGCTGGGGGGTGAGTACCAGGTCACCAGCATTGTGAAGCCTAACGCAGGATTGGCTCAGGTGACTGTTAACATAGGGGAGTTATGTAGGGATTTTACTAAAGAGGATCAGGTAGTGATTGTGGGTGGGGCTGGTAATAGTATTGATAGGGATGGGGAGCATGATATAGATGGTGACCTGGAAAAGATAGCCACTCAGACTGGCAACACGAATGTGCATTTCGTGGAACTGTTTCAGCGTCACGATCGGCCTCATCTTAATACAGCCGTCAGGCGTAATAACATGAGACTTGGGGGTGCGCTGATGACAGAAAGCGTGGGTCACATTTCAGTGGTGTCGGTGGAGACTATCAGCAGGACGGGTTTCACTAGACATGGCCTGCACCTCAACAGGTATGGGAAGGGGAGGTTGGCAAAGCTTATAGATGACAGCATAGGTGGGGTTGGTGGGATCACTCATGGGAAAATTCCTGCAGTAGTGGGTGTTAGAGCTGCACCTTTTTTAGATTGAAGTCAACTGATAGGTATTCCTGCTTAAGGGAAGTCTCTCTAACAAAGGAACCACTTTTGACAAAGCTTAGGTATCCGAGTAATGAGGGAATTAGTATATTTCATCAAAATATACAAGGCATTAGAGATAAAGTTGGTGAACTGCTTATAGATGTTGACTCTGAAATTATTGGTATATCTGAACACTTCTTAAATAAGGAGATAATTCAGAGGCTTCCTTTACCAGGATACAGGTTGGCTGGCAGCTTTTCGAGGAGCTCTTTGCGGTGTGGCGGAGTAGCCATGTATGTGATAAACGGCATCCAATTTGAGTCAATTGATGTTTCAAAGTACTGCACTGAAAATGTGTTTGAATGTTGTGCAGGTGTGGTTAAATTTAACGGAGCTAAACTTCTAACTGTTGGTATTTATAGATCCCCAGACTCCAATTTCACAACATTTTTGCTAAAGCTAGAGGAGGTTCTTGGTTCACTTTATAGGAAATACAAAAAGTTAGTTAATATTAATTGTATAAGTGATTGTGCAAGGAAGAGGATGCTGGTGGACCTCCTTAATTCATATAATCTTATGCAAACCGTATTCTTTCCAACGAAAGTGCAAGGGAACAGTAGAACAACCATAGACAACATTTTTGTTCATTCCTCATTACTAGAAGGGCATTCTGTTAGCAAAAAGGTGAATGGCCTTTCAGATCATGATGCACAATTTTTAACTCTAAAAGATTTTTGTGCTGCAACATGTGTTAAATATAGTCATCAGCTGTTTAGAAAAGCTGATCCAGTTGCTGTAGAGACCTTTGTAAACCCTTTCAAGGAACAAGAGTGGCAAGATGTTTGTAGCGCTGATACAGTAGACGATAAATTTAATGCTTTTCTCAAGACTTTTCTCCTGCTCTTTGAAAGTTAGAACGTTCAAAACAGGGTACTAGCACAAACAGGCAGCCTGGGTGGCTGACTAGAGGGTAAGAATATATTGTAGAACAAAGTGGCAATTATATCAAAACGTTAGAAACAGTCAAAATCTAAATGCAGCAGCCCATTACAAACAGTATTGAAAGGTGCTTAAAAATGTTATTAGGAAGGCAAAAAGTATGTGGTATGCAGATAGAATAGCTAAGTCTCAGGATAAAATTGACACCATATGGTCAGTCGTAAAGGAAGTGGCTGGTCTGCAGAGACAGGTCGAGGATATAGAATCAGTGCGTAGTGGGAATGTCCGTGTTACTGATAAGTCGCATAAAATGTACAGTATTTATCATCACTTTCTGAATATAGCAGGTGAAATTAATAGAAATCTAGTCCCAACAGGGAATCATATAGTGTTCTTAGAAAAAAGTGTTCCGAGACGGTTACCTGAAATGCTCCTCCATGATACTGACAAGAGAGAGATTGAGTTAATAATTAAATCACTAAAGACCAAGAACTCTCATGGATATGATGGGGTATCTAGCAGAATACTGAAGTATTGTGCTATGTATGTTAGCCCAGTACTTAGCCATATCTGTAACTTTTCCTTTAGGAGTGATCGGTTTCCTGACCGATTAAAGTACTCGGTAGTGAAGCCACTTTATAAAAAGGGAGACATTGATAATGTTGACAATTTTAGACCTATTTCTATGCCATCGGTGTTTGCTAAAGTTATCGAGAAGGTTGTATATACAAGGTTACTGGAGCATTTAAATTCACATAATTTGCTGTCAAATGTTCAGTTTGGTTTTAGAAATCGTTTAACAACTGAAAATGCTATAGTCTCTTTTCACTGTGAGGTTTTGGACGGATTAAATAAAAGGTTGCGAACGCTAGGTGTTTTCTTTGATTTAACGAAGGCTTTTGACTGTGTTTACCACAAAATATTACTGCAGAAGTTGGACTATCATGGAGTAAGGGGAGTAGCTTATAATTGGTTCGCCTCTTACTTTAAGAGAAGAAAGCAGAAGGTAATTCTCCGCAATATTGAGAGTGGTAGTGATGTTCAGTCCCAATGGGGCACTGTTAAGTGGGGCGTTCCTCAAGGGTTGGTGCTGGGGCCACTGATGTTTCTTATTTATATAAATGATATGCCTTCTAGTATTACAGATGATTCAAAAATATTTCTGTTTGCTGATGACACCACCTTGATAGTGAAGGATCTTGTGTGTAACATTGAAACAGTATCAAATAATGTAGTTCATGAAATAAGTTCGTGGCTTGTGGAAAATAATTTGATGCTAAATCACAGTAAGACTCAGTTTTTACAGTTTCTAACTCACAATTCAACAAGAACCGATATTTTGATCAGACAGAATGGGCATATTATAAGCGAGACGGAACAGTTCAAGTTCCTAGCCGTTCGGATAGATAGTAAGCTGTTGTGGAAAGCCCATGTCCAGGATCTTGTTCAGAAACTAAATGCTGCTTTATTTACCATTAGAACAGTATCTGAAATAAGTGACACTTCAACACGAAGAGTAGTCTACTTCGCATATTTTCATACGCTTATGTCGTTTGGTATTATTTTTTTGGGTAATTCTTCTGATTAAAAAAGGGTATTTTTGGCTCAAAAACGGGCTGTTCGAGCTATATGTGGTGTAAGTTCGAGAACCTCTTGTCGACACCTATTCAATAGTCTGGGAATTCTGACATTGCCCTCACAGTATATCTTTTCTTTAATGTCGTTTGTTGTTAGCAATATTAGCCTATTCCCAAGAGTTAGCAGCTTTCACTCAGTTAATACTAGGCAGAAATCCAATCTGCATGTGGAATGCACTTCCTTGACTCTTGTGCAGAAAGGAGTGCAGTATTCTGCTGCATCCATTTTCAATAAGCTACCACAAGAACTCAAAAATCTCAGCAGTAGCTCAATCTCTTTTAAGTCTAAAGTGAAGAGTTTCCTCATGGCTCACTTCTCCTGTTCTGTCGAGGAGCTCCTGGAAGAGTTAAAAAATTAAGCAAATTTCAGTGTTACATTGTTGATTTTCTTTATTTAAACTTACGACTTGTCACCTGAATATGTTTTTTTTATATTTCATTTTGTCTGTTTCTAATATCGTGTTATAATTTCATGTATTGACTCGTTCCATGACCATAGAGACTACTCCTTAATTTGGTCCCACGGAACAATAAATAAATAAATAAATCCCGTCTCTCTGTATCCCCTCCATGTCCGAACAACATCGCTTTGGTTCACTCCGAGACGCCTGGAATCGCGGTATTGACCGTCTAGGCATGGCTGAACTGCAGACAACACGAGCCGTGTACCTCCTTCTTGGTGGAATGGCAGGAACTGATCGGCTGTCGGACCTCCTCCGTCTAATACGCGCTGCTCATGCACGGTTGTTTACATCTTTGGGCGGGTTTAGTGACGGCTCTGTACAGGCAAAGGGACTGTCTCTGTGATACGATATCCACAGTCAACGTCTGTCTTCAGGAGTTATGGGAACCGGGGTGTTGCAAAACATTTTTTGATGTGTGTATAATACTTTGGTTTTCCTGATGGCGGCAGCCTGCTGAATGTTCCCCGCCCAGAGATACAAATGTGGCAGTATTCTACCTCCGGAAAATTTTTACTAACGAGATCCCATCATCATTTAACAATACAATTAAGCTGCATGTCCTCAGGAAAAGCAACGGCTGGAGTTTCCCCTTTCTTTCAACTGTTCGCATTACGACCACAGCAAGGCCATGTTGGCTGATCTTAAAAGACAGGTCAGTCAATCATCCAGATTCTTTCCCCTCCATCTACCGAAAAAGCTGCTGTCCTTCATCAGGATCGACATGACTGTCTGGCCTCTCCGCAGATAACCCTCCCATGTGGCTGCATGAACAGTATGCTATCTGTATAACCTGAGGCCTGCAGTCCGCCTCACATGGACAATGTCTGTGGTTCAGGGGCAGAAATGAATACACAAATCGAGGTTGAGTGGCCTCATATACTTTCTGAGCCTCTTCGGTTACACTTGTAAATGATGTTTTTACAGACAAATATTGTATCTGATTTCTAGGAAGTGAATAAGAAGTATGTTTCTAAAAAAGAAGTATCTGGAAAAATAAATATACAAGTTTTGAAAATACTTCACTTACAGGAATATAATTGTTATTCACCTGTCCTTGAAATAAGATACGTTATACGTCTTTGAAAACGTTGGAAACCCTAGCCATGATTCTTGTATAATAAAAAGGCTGAAAAAGTATGTAAACGAAATCACTCAAACCCAGCGACTGAAAACGTTCTTATAGCTGACATGGCTGCAGAGAATTCTCGGTTGTCGCATCACTACTATGAAGAGCATGAAGTGAGGCGTAATTAATAGAGTGTGCGTAAGCTCGGCAGTGGACTCCATAAACGGTGCCAGAGCCATGGCCCGCAAAACAGCAGACTGCTACATTTTTGGTGAATAATGGTCAGCTTGTCAGTATAGAAGTTTTGTATATCACAACAGTCTCAACAGAATCCGAATCCGTGGTTTTTTTTACGAAAAATGTAATTTCCACAATCGTGTGCCGTATCATCGAGGTAGCAATCAGCGACGTCGTTATGGTTACCGGGATCATAGTTAAGCTATCATTCGAAGGGAGTGCGATTTATTTTAATTATTATTTTTTGGCTCATTCGTAACTGGATCGAAACAATACAATGATTTATAGTAAAGAATATAAAAAAAATCATACAGACTCCCGGTTCTTGAGCATGGTATTTTTGTTAAAGGTCCGTTCATGTATTTTTAACCGTGTTTCTTTTCTCTGTGTTTTGATTTAAATCGGACTTCGTAACAAGACGGCAGCCGAAGACGACGGTGGATCGAGGTGGACGGCTTTTTGCTTAGAAGGACGGAACCTTTTGCCATGTCCAGTAACCCAACAATCTTACAATGACTAAAGATATATAATAAAACATACATAGGTTGGTGATAACAGTATATTCTGAAATAAAACACAAAATACGACACCTACATTGAGACTTGCATTATGCAATTACGAGTGCCAATTGGTTGCAATTCGTGAATGTATTAATAAAGTAATGTTGTATTAATGGTGGGGTGCCAAAATACGTCAAATCTGGAAAAGATCTAGAAAACAAAACGTGCCTCTTATTCCACCAATAATCTGACTACAAAAAATGTTCAAATGTTTCCAGCGGCTGCGTACAATATTTCTACAGCCGTGTACTATATCTACGGCTCAAATTATTTCTTTATTTAATTACTTATAATTACGTTTTCTGGTAAGAAAAGCTCAGCATGCAAATGGCCCTTTACATTATAATGCATAATTAAATCTGACCAGTGAAGACACTTTCGTCTGTATGTCGAGTCTAGAGACTAAGTGCTAGCCCACCGTGAGACGGTTACGCGTGCACGGTCTAAGGGTAGAGATATCGATGTTTTACCTGACGGATAGAATCTGTCCTTGTTCATCTTTGTCCCGATTGAACAGCATCGCTGGCGTGCGTATGCTCCATGCTAGAAACAGGACGAGATCCGGTGCCCTCCGAAGGTTTTGGCATGTATCTCTTTAAAGTCAGTACCGCCATTAGACTGTTGTTTATTTACAGTGTTACAGTTACACTTACATATTCATGATTTCGGCTTCAAAGTGCCATCATCAACTGTTTTAAGAGTTATAAATTGCCTAAGATGGTATACTGTCGTATTAAAAAACATTTCAAACGGCTCTGAGCACTATGGGACTTAACTTCTAAGGTCATCAGTCCCCTAGAACCTAGAACCACTTAAACCTAACTAACCTAAGGACATAACACACATCCACTCCAGAGGCAGGATTCGAACCTGCGGCCGTAGCGGTCACGCGGTTCCAGACTGTAGCGCCTAGAACCGCTCGGCCACCTCGACCGGCGTCTTATTAAAATACACTATTAGACACATTGCCTGAGAGTCGATATTTCTCGCAGAGCCTACTGCTTTGTTTTATTACTGAGTGCACCATCTTGACATTCAGTCAAGAAATATATTCAGTCAGAAATATATTATGACTGTGGCCCCGCATTATGAAAAAATTATTTTGGCGTGTAAGTCAGTGGAGTCTGAGCCATCATACTGGGCGGGTCACGGATGCGCGTGCGTGTGTTTTCAGGTATAAAAGTGAATATTTTGGAAAACGGATATAATTTCGTCACTGACGAAAGAAAATTTAATTCATCGCGATCGTATAATACCGAACAGAAGTGGCAAACTCAAACACAAATGGGTTAAGCAAATTATTGTGGCCATAGTACAAGTGTGGTTTAGGTCAAATAGGACATCGAGTGTTTATTGAAATGGTGTTCACATCGTTCAACGTTATCACCATTATTTTATTAAGTTAGTGTAAACCAATGCGTAAAAGTTGCCGAAGTTGAGATAGCGCACGTCTCAGTAGGCATACAACTAAGAACTTCGATATATTGGCAGGGCAGGCAAGTTTGTCACGTTTCTGGTTGGCTAGACCTGACCACCACAAGGCAGGATCGCCATATTGTACACCAGGCACACTGTTATACCTCGACATCTGCACCTGCCATCTGAGAACGTGTACCGGTCTCCGTCCAACATTATGCGCCACCCGCACCGTTAATAGTATTGCTTACGCACTATCTGACGCATTTTGTTCACAGTGGGTATTCGGGCATACTTTGTTTACGTTTGTGATGACATCATAATAATCATGAAGTGACAAGCCACGCCCTCTTTCTCCCTCCCCTCCTCCTCTCCTTCATTAACCTCACCCTTCCCTTTACTCCCTCTCGCTCTCCAGCTAGTCACAGCGTAGTACTAAAAAGTCGTTTAAAATTGTGCTACATTCGAAACTATTCAGGAAATAAATTATGTAACCGACAGATGCCATGGTCGAATACGACGTGATTTTCGAAGGCATTTGCCTCTGAGTTGTGTCCACACACACGACCTTTCGCGCCCCTCCCCCCCCCCCCCCCCTCCCAAACACACATATTTCATCAGTTAATTTTATTCTTTTGCACTCTACTTATTTTCGTGCTTAGCATTTATGTGAAACATTGTACTATCTTGGCGCCAAGATTCATCCCTCCCTCTTTCTCTCTCTCTTTCTCTCTCTCTCTCTTTTCATACTATACTACTGTGTATGTCAAAATACTGTACCTACAGATTCATTGTCAGGATATTCCATGTCTCCCCTTTTACGTCAAATATTGTACTGTCTAATTACCAGTAAATTACATTCCTGTCTTTGTAATAAGTTACAGGGGAACAAGAAAAGGAAAACGAAAAAAACTCAAACAAAATAATACCTTAGATATAAAATTTATTATAAAAATGACTGTACTCCAAAGAATACACTTAGTTGACTGTACACATTTACATACGACAAGGAATATTCAGAGTTTAAATTGTACAGTTGTTTTTTACTGAAACAGATTCACTTCAGTGTAATAATTACGTTCATACTTATCATAAACTTCAAAATCTGTAAAGCGCTCGTTCTTGTGCGACGGTAACTTCCACTTCACTTCTGAAAAACACCTTTAGGTTCTAAGCAAATACACTGACTTTATAGCCAAGAGCTAAACATTCATGCGAATCAAACACAGACCCACAACAATGTTCTTTTAGAAAGTGAATATCATTATCACTTGTAATTCCACTGGGTGATACCTTAATAACAGGAACTGACATTTATAAGTATAGAGTTTTTGTGGTAATTACATATGAGAAAAATCTACGTTAGTTCGAATCGGTATTTTCGAAATCAGCTGTATACACGTCGTTCACCCTTTCATGTGGTTCTGTTGCTGAGAAGCTTCTCCAATGCCTAAAGTCTTTCGATGCATATTAAATTTCTACCATCACCCAAATGCTTCAAGTTTTGAAACTTTAAAACCGAAAAATTCCTTCTTTCTTTAACTATAACAAGTAACTGATAATTAGTATTCATGGTAGTTCATATTAGACCTACAACTTTTTTTTCTAATTTGATGATCCACATACAGGCACAGCAGCAGCAAAAGTAGCAACAGCACCAGTAGAAACTGCACCAGTGACTTACTTCTATTGGTAGTTGTCTTCTATTTACTAGATACATAATTTCCTGCTGAAATGGCAATATTGACTGGTTGTGAAAAGTTCTGACAACCAAAGTGCTTAATGATAATGTTCATACGTTTTAGAATCTCCAAGCAGGGAGTAAAGACTTACTGATTACAGTACATATGTGTCATATTATGCCAGTCCGAAGTAAATGCATGGTTGATATCATGTATGTTCGATGGCTATTGTCGCGTAGTTACATATTTTGTGTTTTATATACTGAAGAGCCAAAGAAATTGGTACACCAGCCTCATATCGTGTAAGACCTCTGCCTACCCGCACAAGTGCCGCAACACGACGTGGCGTGGACTCGACTAATGTCTGAAGTAGTGCTGGAGGGAACTGACACCATAAATCCTGCTGGACTGTCCATAAATCCGTCAGAGTGCGAAGTGGTGGAAATATCTTCTGAAGAGCACGTTGCAAGGCATCCCAGATATGCTCAATAATGTTCAGTTTGGTGACCAGCGGAAGTGTTCAAACTCAGAAGTGTGTTCGTGGAGCCATTCTGTAGCAATTCTGGACGTGTGGGGTGTCGAATTATCCTGCTGGAATTTCCCAAGTCCGTCGGAATGCGCAATGGACATGAATGGATGCAGGTGATCAGACAGAATGCTTATGTACTTGTCACCTGTCAGAGTCGTATCTAAACGTATCAGGGGTCCCGTATCACTCCAACTGCACACACCCCACACAATTACAGAGCTTCCACCACCTTGAACAGCCCCTGCTGACATGCTGGGGCCATGGCTCTGAGCACTATGGAACTTAACATCTGAGGTCATTAGTCCCATAGAACAGGACTACTTAAACCTAACTAACCTAAAGATATCACACACATCCATGCCCGAGGCAGGATTCGAACCTGCGACAGTAGCGATTGCGCGGTGCCAGACTGAAGCGCCTAGAACCGCTCTGCCACACCGGCCCTGGGACCATGGATTTTTGAGGTCGTCTCCATACCCGTACACGTCCATCCGCTCGATGCAATTTGAAACGAGACTCGTCCGACCAAGCAAAAGGTTTCCAGTCATCAACAGTCCAGTCGGTGTTGACGAGCCCAGGCGAGGCGTAAAGCTTTGTGTCGTGCAGTCATCAAGGGTACACGAGTGGGCCTTCGGCTCTGAAAGCCCATATCGCTGATGTGTCGTTGAATGGTACGCACGCTGACACTTGTTGATGGCCCAGCATTGAACTCTGCAGCAATTTGCGGAAGGGTTGCACTTCTGTCGCCTTGAACGATTCTCTTCAGCCGTCGTTGGAGCCGTTCTTGAAGGGACTTTTTCCGGCAGCAGCGATGTCACAATGTTTTAGTAGCAGCAGTGCGGTTCCAGACTGAAGCGCCTAGAGCCGCTCGGCCCCAACGGCCGGCCAGTTTTAACAGTGCGTTAGGACAACACAATGTGCAAGTAGCAAGACGTCCTACTGAGGCTATTTAGAGGAAATCGCAAAACAAATTTTGCGCGTCAGTGATGTTCCGGTACGTTACAGTTTTTTCAAGACTAGTCGTATGACTTCGTATATATTACGTTTGAAAGGTAATTTGATGAAAAGTCACGTGTGTCTGGATGATATTTTATTGAATTTTCGACGTTATTTCGCTATTTACTAATATTTATTACTATAAGAAATATTACGTGACTTTTATTTCCATACGCAACGTAAAAACTTCAGCAAGAACTATTAAACGAACGAGAGACTACTTCTCGTGAAGATGCTATTAAAATACATTCAGTCGTACGTAGCTAGTTTTAGGCGTCGATATTTACGAAAATGTTGTATTACGCTGCCATTTGCATCTAAATTATTGTCGGAATAAAAAGAAATTTTCGAACTGTCAACGAACTTTGTTTTTCCTGACTAAGTCTGAAGATTCCTTGCGCATGTAGGGAATCTGCATTCATTCGATGTAGGAGATGGCGTATTAATTTGTGTTTCCGTGTCTGTATGAAAAATATCATCCTGCAACTTCTAACGTCGAAACACATCCGAAGATTAATCGTACATCACCCTCATATTCTGGCATATTGTAACTCACTGTGTTTTTTAATAAATTTATTTACACCTTTTGTTATAGGTGTTTGACTTGGACTTTCTAGACCTATCCCTCGTCCTTGGAACTTGTGTCTGTAGATAGAAGCACCCAGGTGCAAAGCAGTTCTCGGTACATTAGCCGGCTGCAGGTATAAGGGATTTCGGAAATCGCGACAGGTACGGGTATACATTTTCAAGGAATGATTATGGGTTTGGTCGTTTACTTGTCGATAGGTACGGATATAATATTTGTTGCGATAATAAATATTAGCAAACTACGAAATAACGTTGGAAATTCAACAAAATGCAAATATACGTGTCTCTTCATCATATTATCTTTCAAATCTAATATGTACGACATAATATGACTAGATTTGAAAAAAATATAAATTAAAAAAAAGAAACATTAGCGAGACTCGACCCAGCGATGTACCGATTACGGAGCTTGAACGTTAACCACGTGACCGCCACCGTATCACATCAGATTGCTGATGCGTAAAACTTTACTTGCGACTTCCTCGAAATCACCTAAGCGATAGGCCTAACTACTTGCACATTATATTGTCCTAATTGACTACTAAAAGTGTAAAAACCTTTAAGAGGAGCCGCGATCCGAACGTCGTGGCCTCCCCCTGTGAGTGGGACTATTTACTATTAAATGATAGCTGCGGAATTAGTCAAGAAGGGAGAATATGGTAATGTTATTGTAGTTTGCAAGTGACGATTCACTGGAATCATGTTTCTACGACGAAGAAAGAAAAGTTCACTGGGCTAAAAACCGAATACCGTTTAGGTTAAAGAACAGGCTATGAAGCTTGTGGTTTAAGCTGAAATAGAGAAAAGGAAGAAAGGAATGTACTGAACATAATTGTCAACTGGTAACATGTAACTCGAGACTTTGCAGAACTGCCATGAGATGAGATCCCGTGGGCCAGACCTTCTGACGAAGGGAGGCGTCTTGCTCTGCAGCTTATTTACTTGGGACGGCTGAGTAGAACTGAGATGCCGCGCACGGTTAAGGTAAGAGCCTCGTAGAAGCGGGTCACATGGGGCTCGCCGGGCGCAGTCACAACAGAAACTACCTTCTGACACAGCAAATACTGTCTCCGAGGTGTCGGGCAGTTACCAAATGGCCTGCCCTCTCAGGGAGGCCAGAACCGTAATATCGCTTCCGCAGCGGAGAGTCAGAGCCGCTGTGGTGTTGGTGACCTGACTGCTTCACGCCCGAGCCGTCGCTTTGTTGTACAGTACGTGGCGGGAGCCGATGCCTTGGCAAAACAGACACGAGCCAAGGTTGTATGAACAGTACTCATTTGTAGACAGGAGTATACAGTTGTTTGTTTCTCTATAACTGCATTTCGCATAACATCATTCTGTATTTTGACACATTTTCTCCTTCAAAACTCCTTATTCTTCCCAACTGGCTTTGTCGCCACTTGTATTACCCATGCTTTTGTGTTTTCCCTTTCTATATCTGTATTATTTTCTGCGGAGCTTACATTACATATCTACACCACAGTACAGAAGAAAACAAAGTGCAGTATAAAGAAAACGTCACTTTTAAAAGGAAATTAGCGAAAGAAGCCCATCAAGAATTTTGAGAACCTAACATTGAAGATGATGATCTAATGGTAAAAGAGAAATGGCTTGTAAACTCCTGAAACAAAGGAACAAAAGTAAAAAAGGCACTGCACGCTTATGGATAGTATACAAACAAACTTGGATGAAACACTGTCAAGGTATACATGTATAAAACAAGGATGTAATTAAACTAATGAAAACAGACCAGGACAAAGAACAAGCTGATGAAATATGCCAAGGGGACAATATTACACTGGAGGACATACATGAAGCAGTAAAGCAGATGAAGAAGGAGGATTATTGTTGTAAGCTGTCACACTTACCGAATTGATATTGGAAATAGAGGGTGATACCAGACTCTTGGAGAGCGGCAGAAGTAATATGATCCTATAAAAAAGCAACTAGAAATACCTATGAAAATTACAGAGGAATAAGTCTATTGATAGGTGGCTATATAACTTATAGCCACCTATCAATAGACTTATTCCTTATAAGTTATATACATGAATAATTAACGTGAGACTGAAAAGTATAACTGACGCACTCTTACCGGAGGAAAAAAATGGTTACAGAAGAAGGTAATCACGCAATGCTGATATTGGAGTAGTGGAGCATGCTAGCTAACAACCCAAACATGTTCGGGCTCACAGGTGGTTCCTCTTCGTCGTAATATCTTGGCCCAAATTCGTCTAGGGGTTGAACCGCACGTGTCGTATTATACGTCCTAAATTAGACACTTGTGCCCCTTTGGTTAAATTGTCTGGCTGATGGGAAGTTTGCGAAATACAAAGTTAATATAACATATAACAACAGTAATAATAATATCGGGAACTACATTAACGACCCATAAATGATATTGGCCACACAGTTGCGATTTGGTTAGAATAATGTTTATTCAGAAAGCATACTAATAGCGAAAGTGGTCGTATTTAGGATTACTATTACACTCGGGCGCAGATCCATTTGACACAGTTCGATCATTCACAATCTCATCGCGAATTACAAGTTCGATACTCCACCTCGTTAACTAAGGGAAAAATTACAGTTCCCACCAGGCGCGATACCACACATCTCGAATTTTTGTAAGTCGTTCCACTTCCTAGCTGGCTGATGACCTACTGTCCGTTTTCGCCTCTCCGTCTGAACTGTCCCCTTTGGTGCCTCGACCAGAATTGCCCCTCTCTGCCTGTCTCCGGCCGCGTTTTCCCACCCGCCGAACATCATGACTCAACTGACTAGGGCAGTTCCCTTTCATGAAGCCGTCCATCTGTTTGGATACAGCTTATTCGACATTATTTTACATTTTAACATATTTAAATAGTCAAAGCCTGACCACTTTCACGTTCTAAATAAAGTAACAACAATATAAATTACATAATAAACGTTAAACTGTTTTACATAAAACCAATACAATTTCCTTCTTATCTTGGAATGCCATGGCCAGTAGCCTTGCAGCAATGTACTTTCTGATAAATGAACAAAGAAGAAAAGTAATTATTATGCACTAATCGTTACACCAAATATTCTACATAATGATTCCACAAGTTGTCATGCTGTCATCATTCAATGTCTTTTGTGTGGAGGAAATGATGATCTGATGCTTAACTGTTAATAATGATAATTTAAATTTACTGTATCTTTTCAACAAATAAAGTTACGGAATTGATATTTACAACGTTTGTCATTTTAATGATGAGCTTCTATATGAAATGTCGATCGTTAAGATCGACCAAAGCGTTCAGATTTTAGCAATCAGGTCTTTGTTACAAAACTGCATAATTTCATTTTAACAGCAAATCCTAAACTATTATAGACATGATCAATATTCAAGTTTTATTGGGAACACCATGAAAATTTATGGAGGATGGCAGATTAAAATTACTGTGGCTTGATTCCCTGCATTACTACAGAATTAAATAGTTTTCATAAATGTTTCGCTTTATGGCCGATCTTAGATACGCCATATTTAACATTGCTACGTCTCCTCGGCCACAGAAGGATTCTACTGGGTTTCCCTGCGACGTAGGCTCTCGTCTGTCTCACTCGCACACTGCAGCGCTTAGGCCTCAGTAGACAATAGACGGCTGTGAATTTCCCCATCTCGTGGTGAATCTGCGCCCTTTGTGGCACTCAGTCCTCAACGACAGAGCTCGTTTCAAAATTCCTGTAGGCTGACTCTTTCGGCCATATATTTAAATGAGAGCGCAATGCTCGTTAACTCACACATCTCCACTTCATAACATGTTGGCGTGCCATATATATTATGAGGTAGCACCCAAATTTACAAGACACAAATTCATCATACAATAATATAAAAATCCTAAGCGCCAGATCAATAGTGTAATTATTTGTAGTGGTGTTGATGTAGCATCCTTTTAATTTAAAGAAAAATATCTAACATAAATGATGAATTTGGGCATATTAATTAAATGCCAAATAAAACTATACATTTATCAAAATCGACTGTCTGTTGAAATGTCGCAGAAATATCAGCGCCACTGCGCTCGCTTTCACAGAACCTTTTCGTCACAATGAAGTCTCCAGCGGCGTACCACAGATTCGGAGCCGAGTACCCTGCCAAAATTCTGTATGGCTCTGTATTTCATCGCCATCGTTTTGCGGGAACAAATCTGTTGATATTCGAATCGGGTGTAGATGCCAGAAAATAAACACTTTCCAAAACCACCCAGGATCTGCCATGAACTCCTCCTCCCCTGTGGAATCGATACAAACAGATCTAAACTACACAGTAAGAAATTGATTTATAGCGTTTGCAAGATGCTCGTAAATTCTTCAATGATTCTGACACATCATTCAAGTCCCACTAGAGACATGCATCTCGTGACAGATTCTAAAGCGACTTCAGCGGCAAATCAATATTTTCTTTTAATTTAAATAACTTCTATTAGACTCAAAACTAACAACAAATATGAACAAATCTCACGCCTCATTTAATTCCGTGCAGTGAAGCTGCATACACAAAAAGTTACCCCATACAACAATAAATTATTTCCCCAAATATTCTCAGATGAGTAGATAAATATATATCTGTCGTCCTAAATAAGCATTATTAATTTTCATTTTTCCAAATTTCTCCGACCTCTATGCACCCAAATTGGCGTGACCATAACTTATAATTTGGAAATTACAACAAACATAAAACCATCCAAAAACTTAAACCTAACACATACATACACGTAAATAAATCCCTTATATACCCCGAAAAATATAATTTATATGCATACTGTGCACTGATTTTCGACTTGGTACTATTCACCAAATAATTGAGTTCTCCAACCTCCTCGCACCCAAATGTGCGTCTAGACTATCTACAATTGCACAGGTCTTGTGCCCAAAACAATATCCTCATGTGACGAAACAACAAAGAAGCTACAATAAACCCTGAAATAAAACATTGCAAATTACCCCTCCAAATAATCTTATAATCTAAACACAGATGCACTTATTTCTTAAACAATTTCATTTTTTCCCCGTCTAGACCTCTCGCTCTCTTAAACTTCTCTCGAGTCCACAAATTATGCAATAACGATCGTAATGTTCTACCAGGCCATCGCCAATCAGTTACAGTAAAATAACATTCCTCCATAAGACACCATTCTGTCCAAATATAACTTTCTATATTGGAATCAAACTCACTGTTTTCTCCCTTAAAATTATCGACATTAGTAGCTGCAACATCATTATCATGAAATCAAGCATTACTTTTTACTTCCATGTCATTACAAACACCTTCACAAACAGCGCTTTCAACAGCCGCTGATACATCATACAACTCGCTGCATAAAAACTCATTTACCTCCGTCGACAAATCACCAGTATAAGAACCGTTCATAGTTTCACCAGCTTCTGCCATTATATCACATAAATTATAGCGTCAGCATCGTGCAATTTAAGAATCAACAGTACCATTAAATTCCTCTGTGTTTTGATTTAAACCTGAGCATAATACCTTTTTCTCTCCTACATGCTCCTGCGCCACATTAATTTCAAATCACACATCAAATTCAGATCCACATTCATTCTCAAACATTCAAGGTCCACAGATCCATCCAGAATTCGGGTTCACCTCCATTAGTAGAAAGATATGCACAGATTTCTTCCTCTGAAGTATCAATACCAGCAGCTTCAACTTTCGTTAACTTCAGCACATAAAACATCATTACTACCTTCCTTCAAAATTAATTCGCCAATATCCGCCGATACACCCACAAATTTATCAACAGCTGACGAGACTAGTGCTACGCCGCACTTAGTAACCTCCTCAACAACTTTTGCCGTCAAAATATCACCTGAAACATCATCACCTTCATCACTATAACCGTTACTGCTCTTTAGCACCTCTTCAGAATTTTCTATACCATATAACTCCACCAAATTCAGTTCCACCTCAGCCTCCTTTTGGCACATAGAATCTTTCATTGTATTAACATCACACACTCTTTTGTCTCACATTCATAAAACAAATCATTTAGCCCTAAATCGTCATCATCGCCTTTATTGTTATCTTTCATTTTCTTAGGATTATGCCTCTTACGTACGATCTGAATTGAAAATTTACCTATTTGAGTCTCATCTATTACTTATTTGATTTCAATATCCTGACGCCTTTCTGCCGATTTACTAACACTTATCACATTTCCGTTTACTCGCGTCCTATTCATAGCCGGTTTATTTTGCCATCTCCGGACCTGAGATGCGGCAAAACTTAGTTTCTTGATCTCCCATTACGCTGGTTCATTTCGCCAGGTCTGGTCCCTCAAATCTACGCTCTTGGTGTTGGTCCCTGTCACGAAAGTATCTGTTCCCATTACGCCTTTAAAATGTATCATTGGATGTGTTCCTATTACCGTTCCCCCTATCAAAACTGTTGTTTGCATTCCGTTGATACCTTTTCGGATGTCTTTCATAGTAGTTACTCGGACTGTAGTTATGATTTCTACTCTGAAAACTATTTGTCTGCTTATTTTGCGGTTTAAATTTCAACGCCCGTTCTAATTTTTCTACAAAGTAAAAAAATTGGTCTATTGAGTTGTAGGACTGTGCACTAGATCCAACTGCAAATTTTCCGGTAACCGCCTTTTCAGCGTCGTAATTTCAGTAAGCACTCCCAATGGACCTTTTACATGCATTAATCTTGCAAGTTCACGTTTACAAAATTCTTGCATCGACCCGTTCCCGTATTAAAATGTTGGCCCGTTCAGAAACTCATTTTGCTTCACTCCAGAGCTTGTTCAGGAAACTGCTTTCAAATATTTCGTAGTTGGTGAACGTATCACTGTGCATATTTGCCTACGATTGCAGCTCACCTTCCAAATGTCTTTTCACGAATTTTATCTTCGCCTCGTTGGACATTGCTGTTATAAAACCATCTCTGCATGCTGCTAGAACATTTGCTGGGTAATATTTCCCGTCGTCTGCAAAACATTTGTCCGATCTCGAGTTCATCCAAGGAACACTGATAACTATAGAGGCTTGATGTGCAGCTGAAGAATTCAGTTCACTTCTTATATAATTGATTTGCTTTTTAACTTCACTATTTTCAATTTTAATGCCAGAGACTACTTGTTCTTTTATTTTATCTGCTTCTTTCTCCCCTTTACCTATTGGAACGGATAAGTTGCTAATAGCCTCTGTCGTCTCAGCCATTAGAGCATCTTGCCAACTCGTACAATTTCTTACGTTGCCTCCCAGGTCTGCCTGCAACTTCTCCAACTTATCAGTTAAATTTTTATCGTCTTGATCTATCTTAGAATCAAGTATCCCAACTTCATCAGAAATTTTGCCTGTTTTTTCCCGAATGGTTTTTAATTTTCCGTCTATCAATTCCTTGATTCCACTAGCAATTTTACCTACTTCGCCTTTCACAAGCGAAGCTATTTCGGTTTGAACCGGATCAATTTTTAAATTTATGTCAACCATATCGGCTTTAACAGAATCAGTCCTGGATCCCAATCCTCTTATCATTTTGATTGGTTGCGACATTATGTCTCCCCCAAATTCATCTCCCTTGGCTGGTTTCGGACTATTTACCCTACTAAATTCACCGTCGATCACGCTCTTCCGTACTGACTTCGAGCTAAGCGGCTCGCTAGTATTTTCGGACCCACACAAACTGGCCGACTGCTTAATATTAGCGACTTCTATTAATGGCGATTGAACAGCAGAACCATACATATTCTCGCTATCGGCGCAGGTACTTAGCTTTGTCGTGCTGGATCCTTCTGCTATGGTATTGCAGCTGAAGCTGAAGATCTCGTAGCCTCTGCTGTGGTACTGCAACCGCCGCATCGCGGTGAATCGCCGTTGAAGATGCCGCTGCTGGCTGGAACCACGTGCTTTCGATGTCGCCTCTTCTTCCGCGTTACTTTTTTATCACTCCTAACCACTGCCAAAACTCGATGCACACAACTGTTGTAAAATTCATAGCCAGAGCAGCCACGCAAACTGCCTAAACTGCCACAGACTTGGGACCTAGGTCACAGAATGTCGTAAACAGTGAGAATTACAATTGTAATTTCACAAACTAATATTCAGTCCTGAACCGGTCTCACAATTTACTTTTGCGAGAGGTCCTGCCTATCGAAGCTAAGATAATACTTTTGGAAACACTTTGCAGAATTCAAATCCAATTATAAACTTCCCAGAGTTCATATTCCGCATCTAACGCTTTCCAAAATCCAATCCTGTTCCAACACTTTGGAAGATTCTTATCCCTCAACTAACACTTTCCAAGTTCCTATCCCGGACGAGCCTCCAATTGCGCTCACATGCGGTTCCTCTTCGTCGAAATGTCTTGTCTCAAATTCGTCTAGGGATTGAACCGCACGTCGTATTACACTTCCTAAATTAGACACTTGTGCCCCTTTGGTTAAATTGTCTGGCTGATGGCAAGTTTGCGAAATTAAAAAGTTAACATAACATACAATAACAGTAATAATAATGTCGAGAACTAAATTAACGACCCATAAATGATGTAGGCCACATTGTTGCGATTTGGTTAGAATAATGTTCATTCAGAAAGCATACTAATAGCGAAAGTGGTCGTATTTGGAATTACTATTACACTCGGATGCATATCCTTTTGACACAGTTCGATCATTCACAATCTCATTGCGAATTACAAGTTCGATACTCCATCTCGATAACTATGAGAAAAGTTAGAGTTCACACCAGGCGCGCGGCTGCTCATCACTCAGATACTAAGTTTCGCGATACCACAAAAAGCGAAAATTTCTAAGTCGTTTCACTTCCTAGCTGGCTGATGACCGACTGTCCGCTATCGCGTCCCACCCGTACTGGTGTCTCCAGCCGAACTATCCGCTTTCGCGTCTCCATACGAACTGTCCCCTTTGGTGTCTCGACCAGAACTGTCCCTCTCTGCCCGTCTCGGACAGCGTTTTCCCGCACGCCGAACATCGTAACTCAACTGACTAGGGAAGCTCCCTTTCCTGAAGCCGTCCATCTGATTGGCAACAGCTTATTCTACATTATTTTACATTTTAACATATTTAAATAATCAAAGCGTGACCACTTTCACGTTCTAAATAAACTAACAATAATATCCATTACATAATAAACATTAAATTCCTTTACATAAAACCAATACAATTTCCTTCTTAGCTTTGAATGCCACGGCCAGTAGCCTTGCACCAATGTGCTTTCTGATAAGTAAACAAAGAACAAAAGTAACTATTATGCACTAATCTATACAACAAATATTCTATTACCTAATGATTCAATGAACGATCTGCTTGCTCTGGTCAATCAACTGATGTCTTATCTTTTCACCGTGTTTAAATATGTCTGTGTAAGGTCACCATTCAGAGTAAATTTGTGACCGGTCTGAATGCACAGGTACTGCGCATTAATCCTGTGGTCAGGCTACATTATTATTCTGAGCCATTATTCTTTTAATATAACCTTTATTTATTAATTAATTCATTTGTTTATGTTGTGTATAGAATTTTCACTGGTTGTGTGTCAAATCAGCCTTGTGAAAGATAGGTGATTCTATAAGGACTTAAGGCAACAGTGCATGACCGATCCACTAATTTACAGATGAGGAATTTACAAATTTAAGGTCGTGTACTCTCCTTTTGGCCACATCCCAACTGGTGATTAATTTGACACGACTTTATTACTCAGCATACCCCCACTGAAGTAGCAAGTCAACCCTGCAAACTTACCAAGAGCACTCTTCCGCAAACTCGTGGACATAATATCGTCATTAGACTATGTGTTTCTAACATGATTTATAAATGCTGTAACGTTACTATTAATCGAGATAAAAGCTTAATGTTTTTTTTCTAATTTCCTACAATTGAAATTATGTTTTGTCATGTGAGCAACTTTGAGGGAGACATAATCAGTGCTATGTTTGTTTCACAGGTATGACTGTAAAGTGAGGAGCTTTTAAAACTGAGATTCTTGTCGGTGTTGTAGCACGTGGCATACTATGCCAAGCATTACTTTAAGCCACTCTCACTTGATATACAGTTTAACTCTACTGGAGAGTATAACTGATGAACTGTTACATGTTTTAGCAAAAACTGTTTTGGATTCGTATTTTCGCGACTGTGAATGTTTGAAACATTTCACGTGAAATAATTTAACTCACACTGAGCATTCGGACTTCTTTAATTAAATGAAGAGCACATTCTAAACAATTGTTACAACTCGTAGTTATCGCGGGGAGATGGCCGCAGTGGCGGCTGTGCAATGTCCGCCTAAGCCGATTATTGCGGTTTATACAACAACACTGAGACATTTTCCACTTGTTAATCTCGGTTGGTAGGACATGTTCTGAGGCATCAAGGGATTACCAATTTGGTATTGGAGGGCAGCGTGGAGGGTAAAAATCGTAGAGGGAGACCAAGAGATGAATACACCAAACAGATACAGAAGGATGTAGGTTGCAGTAGGTACTGGGAGATGAAGAAGCTTGCACAGGATAGAGTAGCATGGAGAGCTGCATCAAACCAGTCTCAGGACTGAAGACCACAACAACAACAATCTGTTAATAACATAGCAGAGAGATTAATGTTAAGAAACAGTAAAACGAAAGTCATTACTGGTATAAAATAGATAATTATTCGCACCAATATTTTTACAATGACACATTCATCTTAACAGACCAAGACCGGGACGAGGATAAGTGAAGAAGGAAATGAAAGGGGGAAGGATGTCAGACAAAAGACGAATATTAATTTTACGAAGATGGTCATGTCAATAAGTCTATTCCTCTGAAGTTTTGATGATTTTACTTTTTAAACCCGTAAGTTCTTTTCTTATTATAGATAACATATTCTGTAGTCAGAATATATTTCATTTAAACAGGGAAGTAAACAAACACACAAAATACCTTCACATTTTTGTCTGGGACGGTTCGTGAGACTGTTAGAATAAAAAGAGCTCCAATTCCGAGCCAAATTTGTGGGCTGTTACACTTGGCTTTGAGGGAAACAGAGAAACTGGTAATGCTGTCTGAAATATTCCCAATTTTTGTATCTCCTGCCCCACAACCAGCTCGCTGGGGTTTCGCTAAAAAATATTAAGCTCTCCGTTGGGCCCAATCTCAAACAAATCGCCCTACTCTTAGGGGTAGGGAAGGGAATAGGAAAAAGAGAAAAAAATAACGCTTTTCCGAAATAGATAATTTTTGCATGGAGCTAATTTGCAGGTGTGTGTGTGTGTGTGTGTGTGTGTGTGTGTGTGTGTGTGTGAATGTATGTGTGTGTGTGTGTGTGTGTGTGTTCTTGTGTGTAAAATAGCCTCTGTACCGCTGCCGAATCACATTTCGATGATCTCTGTCGTCGTCTTTGTCAAGAGCAGCTGACTACGCGGATACCTCTACTTAGAATCTACGATTAGGTTGTGCTTGGATTACAAATGTCATCAGGAAGTCATGAAGACGATAAGGAATCTGTCAGGTGACTACTAAATCTGCAAAGATGGAAAGGAAGGAAGACTGGGTTTACGTCCCGTCGATACCGAAGTCGTTGGAGACAGCACAAGCTCGGATGGTGTCAAGGATGAGGAAGGAGATCAGTCGTGCCCTTTCAGAGGAACCATCCCGACATTTGCCTGGAGCAATTTAGAAAACTCATAGAAAATCTAAATCGGGATGGACGGACGCCATTTTGAAAAGTCGTCCTCTCAAATGCGAATCCAGTGTGCTAACCACTACGCTACGTCGTTCGGTCTAAAACTGCGATGGAAATCTCTCGCTCACTTCTTTCGATTTACTGTTTAATCTGAATGCTACATAACTTCAATGAATTCTTCCACCGACCTGAGTGTGACGTACGGATTACAGGCATGCATTTGCATGCACTGGTGACTTGATTGTAAGAGAGTTTACAGACGTGTAGTTCGTACAGGAGGTTCTCGCAAGAATAACGAGCGGGGACGAGTAGACCTCTTGAATGTGTGGGACGTGACACTGGAAACGAAGCGCTTGTTACGACTGCTGGCAGGTGCTTGGCATTTGTTTTGCAGGCAACGGCTCCAGCTGAGGAGGACGAGGAAATATCAATAGCACCACGGCGGAGCTCTCAGGCGGAATGAAAAGGACACAGCGAGAGAGAGCAGGGGAGCCAGACGGGAAGGAAGAGACGGAGAGAGGGAGAGAGTGAGACAGAGAGAGAGAGAGTAGAAGCGAGGGATTCTAGGGGATGGCAGCGCTGCGACATGACGCAGCTGCCTCGACAGATACTTGGCAGCACAGCAAAACGAGGATGCTTTACATAATACCGCTTCAGCTGGAAAATCTGGGTGCAGAGCCGGCGAGCCAGAAGCTTTTAACCGTTTCAGAGAGAGCCACAGTTAGGGATGTCGAAGGAATATCGCTGGTTCCACAAACCGTGGAAAGAATACAAAAATAACTGTTAAGTAAAATATAATAAATAAAAAATAAAAAATAATAAATAAATAATACAAAATAATATGTCAAGTATGACGAAGCTTTGCCCGAATGTGGATTACGTGTCAGAGCATAAATAAGAGTTGCAGACGTGGTGTCAGATAAAGAATGTGTATATTACTAAGCTTAGCGGACAAACATTAGCAAATACTTTGAGGAATCATTACAAGCATTATTCAAGACCGTGTAATTCCGCCCCTGGATTTGCTGACCACCTGGGTTCGGTTAGGAAGTGAGTTGACGAGGTTGTGCAGCTACGTCGCATACAGGTTAAGCCACTCGCTGAGGATTTGCTAGCGCAATTCCACCAAACTGTGGGGATGCTGGCGTCGGCGTTTTGCCGGCTGTTGAAAAAAAAAAAAAAAAAAAAAAAAGGTTCAAATGGCTCTGAGCACTATGGGACTTAACATATTAGGTGATCAGCCCCCTAGAACTTAGAACTACTTAAACCTAACTAACCTAAGGACATCGCACACATCCATGCCCGAGGCAGGATTCGAACCTGCGACCGTAGCAGTCCCGCGGTTCCGGACTGCAGCGCTTAGAACCGCACGGCCACCGCGGCCGGCCTGGCCGTTACAACATGTCCCACAGATCTTCTGTGGGTTTTAGATCAGGTGATTTTGTAGGCCAGTCGAGATATAGTAGGGCCGGGAAGTGTTCCGAAAAAAAATGGCTCTGAGCACTGTGGGACATAAATTCTGAGGTCATCAGTCCCCTAGAATTTAGAACTACTTATACCTAACTAACCTAAGAACATCACACACATCCAAGCCCGAGGCAGGATTCGAACCTGCGACTGTAGCGGTCGCACGGTTCCAGACTGTAGCGCCTAGAACCGCTCGGTCACCCTGGCCGGCGAAGTGTCACATATTTTTCCAGCCTGATGAACTCCGCCGTGCAACGGCCTCTTGTATAGTGATCGACTCGAACTGCTCGTTGCATGCAGTTCCCGTTGCTATGTTCTCTCGCTAGCAGACTGTGATGGGGCTTCATTCACCGCCTACAGCAGTTACTGGCGGTCCCTCTCAGTCAGGATCTTTTCTCTAGCATTCTGACGTCATGGTTTGCGTTCACGTGTGTTACACCAATCCTGTAGACACGCTGAAGAGTCCGACGCGAAGCACCTACAAATCCAGCACCTTTACATACACCACACACCGTATGGTCATGGGCACGGCCAAACATGACTGCCCCTCTTAGCCTCTCCGTCTTGTCCACACGTTTACTAATGTTTACGTACAATGTGCACTTGAAACATAAATATATCACTGACTGCTACTGCCTTATACTCACGTTGAGGCAGTGCGCGCACGGTTAGCATGTGACTCGAATGCTGCGCCATCTGTAAAGGATTAACGATTCATCTACGCGTGGCGTTGGAGTAACTAATTTTTTGTCTAGTCAGGTGACCATATCTTCTTAGCACAAGAATCCGTTTCTGCTGCTAAATATAATGCAATTAGTTTGTCTGCCATAATCGTTTGCTTCTCTTATTTTGAAGACTTCTACTAGCAGATGTGGCAGTTGAGCGGGACATCTGCGAACGGCACCCTGACCTTGAAAGGAGCAGTAGGGGCGCAAATGGCAAGAGCAAACAGAGACTAGAATATTCATAACAGGCTCTAGAGGAAATTGGGAGTAGTGTGTGTGTGAAGATGAAAAGGAATATACTAATAGATTGAGTTCTGACTCAACTCCAGTAACCAAAAGACTGTATAAAAGACGAGTAAACGGGTTCAGATATTGAATATAGGACCGTGGATGATATTTTGGGGTAGAATCAAGTCTTATGGCCTGATGTTAATGCGTAGAATTCATGGAAGATTTTGATAGGACCCAGTTGGACAAGCAACAGGTAGATCAGCGTGAACAACAGGAGACAGAGCACGTAGAAAAACGCAATGAGACCGAAAATGCAACACATGATGTTCAATATTCTCCAAAGAATGGACATGAGAATGACGTTGCTAATGAATCAGATGATGAGTCTGTAGATAGTGATTTACAGCATATTGAAACAAACGTTGTTGTTGTTGTGGTCTTCTTGTCCTGAGACTGGTTTGATGCAGCTCTCCATGCTACTCTATCCTGTGCAAGCTTCTTCATCTCCCAGTACCTCCTGCAGACTACATCCTTCTGAATCTGCTTAGGGTGTTCATCTCTTGGTCTCCTTCTACGATTTTTACCCTCCACGCAGCCCTCCAATATTAAATTGGTGATCCCATGATGCCTCAGAACATGTCCTACCAACCGATCACTTCTTCTAGTCAAGTTGTGCCACAAAATCCTCTTCTCCCCAATTCTATTCAGTACCTCCTCATTAGTTATGTGGTCTACCCATCTAATCTTCAGCATTATTCTGTAGCACCACATTTCGAAAGCTTCTATTCTCTTCTTGTCCAAACTATTTATCGTCCATGTTTCACTTCCATACAGGGCTACACTCCATACAAATACTTTCAGAAACGACTTCCTGACACTTAAATGTATACTCGATGCTAACAAATTTCTCTTCTTCAGAAATGCTTGCCATTGCCAGTCTACATTTTATATCCTCTCTACTTCGACCATCATCAGTTATTTTGCTCCCCAAATAGCAAAACTCCATTACTACTTTAAGTGTCTCATTTCCTAATCTAATTCCCTCAGCATCACCCAACTTAATTCGACTACATTCCATTATCCTAGTTTTGCTTTTGTTGATGTTCATCTTATATCCTCCTTTCAAGACACTGTCCATTCCGTTCAACTGATCTTCCAAGTCCTTTGCTGTCTCTGACAGAATTACGATGTCATCGGCGAGCCTTAAAGTTTTTATTTCTTCCCCATGGATTTTAATACCTACTCCGAATTTTTCTTTTGTTTCCTTTACTGCTTGCTCAATATACAGACGGAACAACATCGGGGAGAGGCTACAACCCTGCCCCACTCCCTTCCCAAAAACTGCTTTCCTTTCACGTCCCTCCTCTCTTATAACTACCATCTGGATTCTGTACAAATTGTAAATAGCCTTTCGCTCCCTGTATTTTACCCCCGCCACCTTCAGAATCTGAAAGAGATTATTCCGGTCAACATTGTCAAAAGCTTTCTCTAAGTCTACAAATGCTAGAAACGTAGGTTTGCCTTTCCTTAATCTAGCTTCTAAGATAAGTCTTGGGGTCAGTATTGCCTCATGTGTTCCCATATTTCTACGAAATCCAAACTGATCTTCCCCGAGGTCGGCTTCTACCAGTTTTTCCATTCGTCTGTAAAGAATTCGCACTAGTATTTTGCAGCCGTGACTTATTAAACTGATAGTTCGGTAATTTTCATATCTGTCAACACCTGCTTGCTTTGGGATTGGAATTATTATATTCTTCTTGAAGTCGGAGGGTATTTCGCCTGTCTCATACATTTTGCTCACCAGATGGTAGAGTTTTGTCAGGACTGGCTCTCCCAAGGCAGTCAGTAGTTCTAATGGAATGTTGTCTACTCCCGGGGCCCTGTTTCGACTCAGGTCTTTCAGTGCTCTGTCAAACTCTTCATGCAGTATCATATCTCCCATTTCATCTTTGTCTACATCCTCTTCAATTTCTGTAACATTGACCTCAAGTACACTGCCCTTGTATGGACCCTCTATATACTCCTTCCACCTTTCTGCTTTCCCTTCTTTGCTTAGAACTGGGTTTCCATCTGAGCTCTTGATATTCATACAAGTGGATCTCGTTTCTCCAAAGGTCTGTTTAATTTTCCTGTAGGCAGTATCTATCTTACCCCTAGTGAGATAAGCCTCTACATCCTTACATTTGTCCTCTAGCCATCCCTGCTTAGCCATTTTGCACTTCCTGTCGATCTCATTTTTGAGACGTTTGTATTCCTTTTTGTCTGCTTCATTTACTGCATTTTTATATTATCTCCTTTCGTCAATTAAATTAAATATTTCTTCTGTCACCCAAGGATTTCTGCTATCCTTCGTCTTTTTACCTACTTGATCCTCCGCTGCCTTCACTACTTCATTCCTCAAAGCTACCCATTCTTCTTCTACTGTATTTCTTTCCCTCATTCTTGTCAATTGTCCCCTTATGCTCTCAGTGAAACTGTGTACAACCTCTGGTTTAGTCAGTTTATCCAGGTCCCATCTCCTTAAATTCCCACCTTTTTGCAGTTTCTTCAGTTTTAATCTACAGTTCATAATCAATAGAGTGTGGTCAGTGTCGCCATCTGCCCCTGGAAATGTCTTACAATTTAAAACCTGGTTCCTAAATGTCTGTCTTACCATTATATAATCTATACGAAACCTGTCAGTATCTCCAGGCTTCTTCCACGTATACAACCTTCTTTTATGATTCTTGAACCAAGTGTTAGCTATGATTAAGTTATGCTCTGTGCAAAATTCCACCAGGCGGCTTCCTCTTTCATTTCTTACCCCCAATCCATATTCACATACTACGTTTCCTTCTCCTCCTTTTCCTACTATTGAATTCCAGTCACCCATGATTGTTAAATTTTCGTCTCCCTTCACTATCTGAATAATTTCTTTTATTTCATCATACATTTATTCAATTTCTTCGTCATCTACAGAGCTAGTTGTCATATAGACTTGAACTACTGTAGTAGGCGTAGACTTCGTGTCTATCTTGGCCACAACAATGCGTTCGCTGTGCTGTTTGTAGTAGCTTACCCGCATTCCTATTGTTTTATTCATTATTAAACCTACTCCTGCATTACCCCTATTTGATTTTTGTAGTTATAACCCTGTATTCACCTGTCCAAAAGCCTTGTTCCTCCTGCCACCG
The DNA here is from genome assembly GCF_021461395.2 of Schistocerca americana. Lineage (NCBI taxonomy): Eukaryota > Metazoa > Arthropoda > Insecta > Orthoptera > Acrididae > Schistocerca > Schistocerca americana. The sequence continues at coordinate 349,751,115 of NC_060124.1, forward strand.
AACTTCACTGATTCCCACTGTATCCAACTTTAACCTATCCATTTCCCTTTTTAAATTTTCTAACCTACCTGCCCGATTAAGTGATCTGACATTCCACGCTCCGATCCGTAGAACGCCAGTTTTCTTTCTCCTGATAACGATGTCCTCCTGAGTAGTCCCCGCCCGGAGATCCGAATGGGGGACTATTTTACCTCCGGAATATTTTACCCAAGAGGACGCCATCATCATTTATCCATACAGTAAAGCTGCATGTCCTCGGGAAAAATTACGGCCGTAGTTTCCCCTTGCTTTCAGCCGTTCGCAGTGCCAGCACAGCAAGGCCGTTTTGATTAGTATTACAAGGTCAGATCGGTCAGTCATACAGACTGTTACCCCTGCAACTACTGAAAAGGCTGCTGCCCCTCTTCAGGAACCATACGTTTGTCTGGCCTCTCAACAGATACCCCTCAGTTGTGGTTGCACCTACGGTACGGCTATCTGTATCGCTGAGGCACGCAAGCCTCCCCACCAACGGCAAGGTCTATGGTTCATGGGGGGAGGGAAACAAACGTAATCATATCGAATCAGGCAGGCTTGCAATTGCATGAAAGAACGAGTGTTAGCGCTCCTACACTATGTTGGAAAGTGAAGGAAACGGTGCTCGAAAAACGAGATAGGGAACGGTAGCATCAGATGGCAACTGGCGAAAAGGTGTAGATGAAAACGCCAACATATTTGGAATGTTGCGGCGTTTATTACAACAATCGCAGGAATTAGAAAGGCGTATAGATGGGCGCATAACACAAGGGCTAAAGGAATTAGTAGGGCGCATAACACAGGGGCAAAAAGAATTAGAGGGGCGCGTAACACATCAAACAAAACAATTTCAAGAACGAGTAAAGCGTATAGAAGGGCGCATAACACTGGGGCTGAAAGAAACTAACAAGAAAATGAAAAAAAAAAAACGCGTGATAATATTCAAGGCTAATTAGATCAAATACGAACTAGCTAAGCAAGCGCAAATCACGCTTCAAACGTTCGTTACAGGGCACAAACAATTGAGAACAGACATTGACACTGTCCAAACAGACTTGATTACGTTGCGTGAAGTTAGGCAACAAAGTGTCAAAAAGGTTAAACAGTAGGTCAAAGCTTTTGCCATCAAAGAGACGACGAAGGCGAAACATGTTATTGCTGAGACCACGTCTCACAAAAGAACGACAAAGCGGCGTTAAAGAAATTCGATGCTCGTAATTTAAATATACAAGAGAAAAACGAACGACTGAGATCGAAAGTTTTGCGTTCGATCAAAAGTCGTGGTAACGTTAGTGAGGAGTCGCAGACGACGACAGAATCCACTTTAGTGTCGGTAGATACTACTGTGAAGACTGCAGAATGAAAAGTTGCCGAGAATACGACAGTAGGGGTACACGTTATTACGTGTGATGTAAGACGGAAAGGCACATGTGGATGCATGTCCGAAACCGAAAACCGCGGACGAGAAATTAGTCAAAACCGGAGTATGCCAGAGCGTCACGGTAACCGTAGGAAACAGTTGCGACCACTTATTCAAGAAAGAATAACAGATCAATCGGGAATAGAAGAGCGTGGGTTGCAGCAAGGTTCAGTACGTTAAGCACAAAGCGTGACAGACGCTGATAAAACCACAGGTATGCGTTATGCAACGCCACAACCTATAGGACGAATACCGACGGCTTACAGTATGGCGTCAAACGAGCCAGAATTGCTCAAACGTCAAGATACAGAGCTGGTAGCGGGCGTTATGCACGCATATTGCGCAATGTGGCCTGCAAGTGATTCTACGATACAAATGTCACAGAATGAACCAAGTTACACATTTTCGCTTATAACGCAAACCAAGGACAGAATTCCAGGAACGTACATCACAGAGAGAAGCGAGAGGTTTTGATGATAACCACTTCCTTACAGTGCGTAAATACCAGCACTGTAAGGAAGATGCAAATATTCTCCACCTCCGCACATTTATTGACAAATTTAAAGTAGGAATACCGACACAATGGCCATTGAAACATAAGTTAGATTACATTTGCGCATATATGGAGGGAAGTGATTCGTTTAGAGCTGCCTTGATAGCAAGATATTGGTCTCCTGAGGCTCAGATGAGAATAAAATATGGATTATTACAAAAGACTCATTTGAAAATTCGCATGACAAAACAGCAGTCAAATTCTTTGAGAGTATGGCTGCAAGGAACCAATACTTAGATAACCCATATAGCGACGGAGAATTGATTCAAATATGCAAAACGAAACTGCCAATGAAGTATCAACGAACCTTGATAGGACGTGGGGGCGATAATGCAGAAACTTTAAAAGGTGTTTAGAGAAGTAGATTTCATGTATGAAATTGACGCTCAAAGACATAGCGATTTAGGATTGAATAATCCTGAAAGAACATGTAATAGTAAGGAGGAGAATAATAATAATGGTAGCGATGGTAAGCCGGTTGGGATTGAATTCTGGACGAAATCGGAATAATTACGGATATGGGAGTAGTGGAAACACTAGACCTCAGCGTAATGGATATGGTTTTAATAGCGGTTGGAAGAGGCGGAATATAGACGAAAACAGTAATGGAAACTGGAGAACTGGGGATAACCGACAGACTGACTTTAATAAACGATCTCCAGGTCCATGGAGAGAAAGCAGATGGGGAGGTAGTGCGAGAACGCAGCCACAGGCAGATACTTCGGGTAACGGAGAAACTAACCACAGATGGAGGTTGAATTACGACCACCAAATCCTGCGAAGCGTGAGGACTAACTGGTGTTATATATTGCACTAGTTCAAGCAGATAACATACTTTCTGCAGAAGCGAATGACAAGGCGTCCGCAGCAATAAATGGGTTAAGGTGTGACGTACAAGAGTAGGAATTGGGAACAGGAACGACAGAAAGATCATCAAAGATATCTGCACAGAGACTACAAATAGGGAGGAAGTCACAACTGAAGTGTTGAGACAAGATATGTTGGATTGATACTGACGATGAGGATGAACTCCCAGCATTACCTGGTAATGAACCATTTGATTATGACGAAGCATTAATGTATATGGTGCAGATGTTTGACTCTGCAGAGACGGAAAATGATTTTCAGCAGGATAATACATATCCTACTGTAACCTGTAACGCTACGATTTATAAAAAGACGATAGTATTAACAAACAAAATACGACTAATACACGTCATGGAAAAAAGAAGGAAGTACGGATAAGTACACCTGATCAAAAGTTCGACACGGTACAGGATCTACTAAACTCCTTCCACAAAACTTTGGAAGAAAATCACAAAGAAATTGAGGCATTGTGGATAGCGGAAATTGAATAAAATCGCGAAGAACAAGTCGATAAGGGAGATGAAAACGACAGGGAAAATATGCCGTCTGGATCGGAAAACGAACCAGATAATAAAGTATGTGAGCAGTCTGACAAATCAGATTCAGATGTATACAATTTTGGAACATACGAGGACATAGTACGGCAGTATTACCGAGACTATGTAATCACGACACCACAAACAGAAAACAGCGTCATAATAAATGACGACACAGCTGAAAATTTGAATCTGCAACTCTCAGTGGCAGATAATAAATATGACAACGATTTGAATCAGGGTGCGAGTACAGATACACTCAACGTAGAATCTGACGACTCCTCAGAATCTAAGTGTGAAGTACTGATACACTTAAAGAATACTTGCCAGGCTCTAAAATGCAAATTAAACACGATTACTCGGATGTGTGACGAGAAAACAAACTTAAAGGAAGTAGCAAGGTGTGAAAATGAGGATTTAAAATTTAGATTGGTTATTTTAGAAGCTGATTTAGAAGCAGTGAGACTTGAGTAGGACAATTTAAAAAAGGTAAGTACTTCTCCCCAAACTCTTGATGAGGACCATCAAATGATGATGGAAAATGACGTAAGTATGGATGTCCATAGACATCCAATTGTGACGGAACAAACACCCATACATCAGTTAAATTATGAAGTAATTGAAAACATATTAATGGAGGAAGTAGAAGATGAGAGTACTTCAGAGACAGGTCTGATACTTCGCGTACAGTTAACGCAATAGTAGATGGAGGGAGTGAGTTAGCGGCGATATCAGAGCCGTTATTCAATCGTTCCAATAGTGACAATGTCCTTATTAGTGTTAGAAGCACGAAAGATCAAAGTATACGGACCAATTATGGGACGTTCGTCGAATGTCACAAGGCAGACAAGACTTGCATTTCACTGCCGGGGCCATGTATGAAACGAACAGAACAAAGACCCATAGGTGTTATGGGTCAAACATAAGTGGAAAGACAAGAACGCGGTCGCCATTTGTCAGCATTATTTTCTGAAGAATGACGTGCTGTTCTACAGACGCAATGGATAGGTATTCTTGCAGTGGTCATACGGCAATTAGCCATGAAAACTAAAATATAAATGGATCACAGATGATACAGAAAAAGAATGTTGATATGCTTCAGGTAGCAGCAGATCTCAAGAGGCAGACAGGACGAGCTACAAACATGTAAATATTGAATTATAGGTACAATAATACTAATCATTTACATCATCAAAGTAGGTCTGCCATGTGATGTTCGACGAACGTCCCATTACTGATTCATGTACTTTGACCTTTCGTGCTTTTAACGCTAATAAGACATTTAACTAATGCGGCAATTGGATAACAGCTGTGATATCGCCGTTAACTCACTCCCACTATCCACTACTGCGTTACCTTTGACTGTTACACGAAGTACAACACTTTTGTGTCTAGTACTTGTTGTTAAATTCTATTAAAATCGTTCATACACCCTTTAGATTCTCAGTTTACAATAACTTCAGGCACTCCATAATTCTCAAACATTCATGATATTGATGATTGTGAAAGCTGAGTGATGTTAAGGAAGGGCTCATTTCTCTTATATCTACTCTGAACAATTAAATGCTACATCAATATGACAATTTATTCTCATAAACAGACATGTAGTTACTTAAGTGACATCATATATGTAAAATAGTTAATATTTTTGCATATTTTTATACACATTAACACAAACTTCATATTCATTAATAGTTTTGCATATTTTTACACACATTAACACAAACTTCATATTCATTGATATCATTTATCATTAAAACATATGTTTCCAACATATCTGCTAAACACAAATTCCTGTTATCATATATTTAGATTGAATGGACATTTACAAATTACACATGAAATACTAAATATAGAACATGGTACATTTATGAATACTCTTTAACAATTTACAAATCGAATTACAGAATACAAATGAATCACATAATTTGCAAATTCTCAATGATGCAGGTGCGACTGCATATTTACAGGCATTTGAACTCCTTGCTGAAGACCCAGCAAGAAAAATAAAATTCACCTCCAGCAAGACGGTGATTGACTGAAGCCTTACTGGGCGACGCAGACGTGACATGGTGGGGAGATCCCCTTTATATAAAAGCATTTTTAAAACTAAAATTTTCTAGATCTCACTATCTTGTCTCATGGTGTGGAAAATAGTGAGGGCGTTGAGAGCTTTGCTTTCTGCGAAGTCAGGACAACATGCTTCACGTATCGTGTCGACAGATAGCAAACATGTAGATAATTTTCCTGTGGGAATTTTTGCACGCTCCAACTCTTAGCGAGTGTCAATAGCCATTATTTCAATTAGGGAAAGATTAACGTTCTACATAACACAGGAAAGTTGAGACAGTGAATTCAGTCAAGGGTAGAGTAGGGAATTAGCGTTTTAGCTCCAGCACAGAGACAACGCCGTTGCAGATGCCGCTTGGTAAAGCACCATTGCGCATTATGCCACTGTAGCTGTTGAGTCCAGATTTTGCTCACTCCAACTTGCGTACGCTTTGACCATTGAATATCAAAAGCTTGGACACTGACCTACCCTCACATTGAGTACATGAGAGTATTTCCATTGGTTCAAGAAGTAAATGTGTTCTCCACCAGCTCAGCGCATTGACCAGCTATGACAATGAAGATGTAAATGAGTTCATGAATTTTTTTAATCATTCTTTCCTGTTATAAAAATTTTTATGTGTAGAGATAACGATTTTAATAATCGACAATTCAATATGATCAAGAGTTAAACATTTTGTTATTGAGTGTCAAAAGTATTTGAACATGATCGTTGTGTATCACTTGAGCCCTGAAAGCACAGTTGATAAATTATATGTAGAATAAAAAAGGAAATAGCTGTTTTGTCTTTCTAGAATAGTTCCGAAACTTTCACCTTTATTAATTCATGCATTCTAGTTACGTGACAGCAGCAATTCTAATGATTTTTGTTACGATCCACACCTGATATTAGCTGCCTTACAGGTCCAAGTTCAAATTTATTTAGAATGTCTGTTTGACATCCTGGGCTTGAGAAGACAGTTCTGATATTTTGTCCATTTGCGCGCTGACAACTCTCTTTCAAATTCTAAAGGTGGCATTGCTAAAATACAGGGAGTGAATTGCTATTTACCATTTGTATAGAAACCAGAAGGCATGTACAACAGTCGAGGGTCATGAATGGGAAGCAGCATATTCCCCAATGTTTTTGAATCTGTATATTGAGCAAGCAGTAAAGGAAACAAAAACAACTGAGATAGGAATTAGAGTTCAGGGAGAAGAAATAAAGAAATGAAAACTTCGAAGTCTGCCGATGAAATTGGATTTCTGTCAGAGACAGGAACGGAATGGAAGAGGAGTTGAGTGGAACGGACAGTGTCTGGAAAGGAAGATATAAGATGAACATCAACAAAAGAAAAATGAGGATAATGTGATGTAGTCGAATCAAATCATTTGATGCCGAGGGAATTAGATTAGGAAATGAGATACTTAAAGTAGTTGATGAGTTTTACTATTTGGACAGCAAAATAACTGATGATGGTCGGAGAGGATATTAAATGTAGACTTTTAATCGCAAGAAAAGCGCTTTAGAAGAAGAGAAATTTGTTGACATCGGAAATAGGTTTAAGTGTCAAGAAGACTTTTCTGAAAGTGTTTGTATGGAGTGTAGCCACGCATGGATGTGAAACATGTACGATAAACGTTTTAGCAAGAAGAGAACAGAAGTATTTGAAATGTGGTACTACAGAAAAATGCTGAAGATTAGCTGGGTAAATCACATAACTAATGATGAGGTACTGAATAAAATTGGAGGAAAACAAATGTGTGACACAACCCGACTAGAAGAGGGGGTCAGTTGGTAGGGCTCAGTGTGCGACATCAATGGATGATAAATTTTGTAGTGGAGGGAAGCGCGGGGCTAAAAATCGTAGAGGGAGACCAAAGAATGAATGCAGAAAGCAGGTTCACAAGCACGTAGGTGGCAGTTGTTACTTGGATGATTCGAACCTGCGACCGTAGCGGTCGCGCGGTTCCAGACTGTAGCGCCTAGAACCGCTCGGCCAGTTAAGGATGTGAATACTACGACAGGGACTATCACAGTGGACAATTCTGAAAAGGGCAATCACAAATGTTGGTTCTTCATAGGCACAAGGAAGGTTGTTCCGGAGAAACCTTGGGAAACAGAAGAAATACTTCAATTCATGGATGAAAGGAGGGAGTACAAAAGTGTTCAGGGAATGGCTGGAATTCAGAAACATGAATTACTTCCCCCCGGGCGAATTCGTTTGTTGTCGCAGTGGCCGAGCCGCGTCGCTTATCTGGCCGTGCTGACCGCCCGCCGAGCCTGGCCATGCCGCTGTACACGCGCTTCGTACATAATTGCCTTCTTTAACCATGTTGATTGTGAGAATTAAAGAGCTTTATAACCTTAATTCTGTTTTTAATAAGTATTCAAACTTGGTAGGTTAAAATTATTACTTACAAAACAGCAAACTAATGATCCGATTTATAAACTCTGAAAAGGGATACAAAAAGATGTAGCCCGAAGTAAAACAAAAAATATTTACTTGTAACTGCTAACAGTAAGAATGAGACTCTATATCTCTTACATGAAATTATCTCTAAAATAGAATTATGACTCTAGTTCATTTAAGAAACTGATATATTTTTCAGAAGACTCCTATTGTACATAATGACGAGTGTACATGTGCAGAACTATTAGAATGAACCTGTGGGTCAGAAAACAAGTCAGATGTTCTTCGATTCTTGTTTTGGATATTGTTTTCTAAAGCTTTGCGTAGTAATTCTGCCACACGAACATTAGTTGTTCTAAACAGTGAATGGTTTGCTTGTTTTACCGCTCATCGACCTCTTTTACAGAGGTGGGGTTCCCCTGTTACTTTGTTTACGTTGGATATGACTGCGGGACAGTCCAGGGCAGCGCAGTGCTGTGCGGTCTCACTCGCGCCGCAACTCCTATGGCGACACTAGCGACACACGGTCGCGGACGGGGCGCTGAACTACACTGCCTTGCGCCCGCCGGCCGCAATTCTTCGATGAGGCTGGTTTAATGAGTACAGAATATGGATTGACAACGACAAAATTAATGAGAAACAGAAAAGTGAGAATATCGAAACTTAATATCGATTGTTGATCACGAAGTAGACGAAGTTATGGAATTCTGGCGCCTTGGAGGCAGAATAATCCATGACGGACGAAGCAAGGAAACACAAGAAGCAGGCTAGCACAGGCGAAGAGGGCATTACAGGCCAAGAGAAGTCAACTAACATCAAATATGGTCTTAATTTGAAGAAGAAATTTGAGAGAATGTGTTTTTGCTGCACAGCATTGTACATTGTATGGTAGTGAATTATGGACAGTGGGAAAACCAAAACAAAAGAGAAATAAAACATTTCAGATGTGGTACTACAGAGGAACGGTGAAAATCATCTGGACTGATAAGATAAGGGATGAGGAGGTTCTCCGCAGAATCGGCGAAGAATGGAAGAAATGGAAAACACTGGCAAGGAGAGTCAGGATGAGTAAAGGCATCATGGAATAATCTCCATGGCACTAAATGAAGCCATAGAGGGTGAAAACTGTAGAGGAAGGTAGAGATTGGAATACATTCAGCAAATAGTTAAAGATCCTCAATTTTCTATTCCATTCTGTCGCATAATATTTTTGTCAGCAGCTGTCAACGAGTTGTTAACCTGATTGTGCGATAGTTCTCAGACTTATTTTGTATTGCTATATTCGGAAATGGACTGATGATATTTTTCCGGAAGTCTAGAGATATTACACCAGACTCACAGATGCTGCTCAGAGACGTGAATAGTCGCTTGGTTGCAACTTGCCCTCAATGATTTTAGAAATTCCATAGGAATGTTATCTATTCGTTCTGTTTTCTTTTGTCTCAAGTCTTCCAAAGCTCTTTTAAATTCTGGCTCTAATACTGGATGCCCTGTGTCTACTATAGAGGCTCCAGTATCTTCTTCTATCATCAGACAGATCCTCCCCCTCATAGAGGCCCTCAGTTTACTTAGCAGATACGATTGACAGAGGTAGATAAAATACTAAAAAGAGTAGCGCGTTTTGTCACTGGTTCGGTTAATAAGCGTGATGAGGCACGGAAATACTTATCTCACTCAGGTGCCAAATCCTGCGACAGGTACTTTGTCCATCATGATGTGTTTCTGAGTGCGTAAGTGTCAATAAGGGCCGGCCGTTGTGGCCGAGCGGTTCTAGATGCTTCAGTCCGGAACCGCGCCGCTGCTACGGTCGCAGGTTCGAATCCTGCCTCGGGCATGGATGTGTGTGATGTCCTTAGGTTAGTTAGGTTTAAGTAGTTCTAAGCCTAGGGGACTGATGACCTCAGATGTTAAGTCCCATAGTGCTGAGAGCCATTTTTTGTCAGTAAGGGTGAAAGATATTACTGCTTCCTCCTTCAGGTATTTTCTGAAAAGACCTTGAAGATAAAATTAGAGAGATTCGAGATGCTGCGGAGGCTTACCAACAGCGCTTCCTGCGCTGGAACGGAAATGAGGTAACAGACAGCAGTACACCAAGCGCCCTTCGACACACACCGAAGATACCTGCTGGGAATAGATGTGGGTGTTGTCAGAAACATTTGTCGAGGGTCGATGAGAATTGAAAACGCAGAATGTAGTGCTCGGGTTAGTAAAGCTATGAGTGAGGGCAGTGATCGGCCCTGTAGCTGATTGGTCGGCGCGACTGACCGTCATGCGAAGGACCAGGCTCGATAACCAGTACAGCCAGGGATTTTTCTTGGTGGGTGGACTGGAACGGGATGCACTGAGCCTCGTGATGCCAGTTGAGGATCTGCTTCACAGAGGAGTAGCGGCTCTAGCTCACTAAAACTGGCAACGGCCGGCAGAGCGATGTGCTGACCCCAAGCATTTCCACATCGCACTCGATGATGGGATTGACAGAGGATGACAATGTGGTCAGTACCAATGGGCCAGCCTGGGGGCATGGGCAGAGGTTTTTGCTTACTGTAAGAGAGGGATGTAATCTTTGGTCCCTGCTTATTCAGAAGAACCAGTTATACAAATGAAAGAAACATATTTATGATTGAGAGTAAACTGAAGAAGGCTTAATAAGGAAGAGCAGAAATGAGATTAGCGAAGAACTTATTGTCAAATGTGTTCCAGCGTAACGATAAGCGACGGCACAAAGATGAGGAACGCAAGAGCAGAGAAGGCTGTGAGACGATGTCAACCACTAGCCCGCTGACTAGGACCACACCATGACAGAAGCGGCCTCTACAAGAAGAGAATATAAGAGCCGCTCCCGCCAGCCGCGAGGACAGTAAAGGGGAGTAGGACACCAGTAGACGACAGCATAGAAGAGCGTCATCCTAATTGTTATACTGAGAATTGTGCCTTATATCAATTGCTTGCATGGACCGTTTATATAGTGAAGTACACTTAATGTTTGCATGACGCCCATCGCTTGCGACAACTCATTGTAAATCCTAATTTAAGTAATGTCAGTTTTCTTTTTCGTAATAAGAACTATTGATGTGATTTGCTTGAATTGTTGTATAGCTATCCGGGAAAGCAGCGTCCTTTAGGCAGCCTATAAGAGACTAGTGGACAGGACCCCACAAAAATGAAGGAATTATGGTACCTCGGACGAAACAAGGCGAACGTTAAAAGCAGACTAACATGGGCAAAGAGGGGATTACTTGTCAAAAGAAATTTACTAGTATCAAACAGCGGTATTAATTTCAGGAGGAAATTTCTCAGGATGACATTTGGACCACAGCATTGTATGGAAGAGAACCTAGGATCGAGGGCAGATCGTAAAAGAATCGAGGCATTTGAGCTCTGGTACTCTAGAAGGATCTTGAAATTTAGTGGACTGACAAGACTAGAATTGAGGTGGATTTCCTCATAATCGGCGAAATGAGGAATATGTGAAAAACACTGACAACAACGAGGAAGAGATAGGATGATAGTACACGTGTTATAAATTCCATGACAATAGAGGAAACTGTAGAGCGGGCGTGGGCGACTTGCGGGTCGCATCATCACAGTGCTACAGCAAAAGTCCTGGTGCATAAAAGCGCCCGTGACTTAATGTTTATGGCAGAACGCACCGATATGACTGGCAACCCTTCCGCGGGCGACCGGATGCGGCCCATTGGCCTTCAGTTGTCCACTCGTGCTGTAGAGGGTAAAATGTGTAGAGGAAGACAGGGGCTGTAATATATCCACGAAATATGGTGAGTGCAAATGCAACTCTTAGATGAAGACGTTGGCACAGGAGAGAATTACGTAGCGAGTCGCATCAAAACAGTCCGATGACTGATAATTTTTAGATAAATATCAGTGTGTTCCTTGTATCTTCGCCATCCCAAATAACTTTTTGCCAGAACCAAAATAAAAAAAGTGTGTGAAGTAACTGTTGGATCGCTAATAAAGGGGGTCTGGGGCATTAACCGGCATGAATGCCTTTCTTGTACCTATGTTCGTTACCAGGACATCTGAGCCGTGTCACGAGTCGATAGGTCGGGAGTGGGCGTATCTTTGGTGAATGTTCAAATCTGTGTAAATTCCTAAGAGACCAAACTGCTGGGGTCATCTGTCCCTAGACTTCACTACTTAAACTAACTTACCTAAGAACAACACACACACGCATGCCCGAGGGAGGATTCGAACCTGCGGCGGGAAGGGCCGCGCAATCCGTGACATGGCGCCTCAAACCACGCGGCCACTCCGCGCGGCATATCTTGGCCGGACGGCGCGCGCTTATGCTGAGCTAAGGCTCTGGTGAACTCACTCTCTTGAAGAACCGACAAGGAGTGAGGTGGTGGTAGCAGGAAGCAAGCAGCTCGTGTTTCCTGTGGCTGATACGCGGCACGGGGTGTGTTGACCGTTGCAGGAGTCCTGAGTTCGTCACTGTACTGGTCTGTCGGGCAAGCGGGCCGTGTTTCGGTGGAAGTTGGAGGAGAGCCAGTTAAAGGATCTGTTCGGTGCGACAGCGCGGAGCCAGGAGACGACCGTTGGCACTGATGTGGGCCTCAAGTTCCAGGGACTACAGCACTTATTCCAATAAATCTCCATTAAAGATACCGAAGTTTTTGAATGGTTCACTAGACTTCTGCTGTCATGCGATGTCTCTCTCAGTGCTGCTTCCACGTCGTGCAATTCCGCTTGTGCACCTCCGGATGTGTGTTTGCCTAGAGCGTACTTGGTAGCTTATCGCGTTTTCCGAGTGATCTTTTCCAGGCCATACTGTCACTATTGCAACTGCAACCTGTGTTCTCGTTTTGGCTAAGCTCAGTCTTCCATGAGGAAAGCCTTACTCTTGTGTTTTGGTTGTTTATTTAATGCCTCTCTCTCTCTCTATGGTGGCAATAGTGACTATATATATATATATATATATATATATATATATATATATATATATATGAGTTAGTTACTAACTATTGCCACCTAGAATAACTCCGAAATTATGATAGGAGCTGAAAAGTTTGTGGGACAAAAGTTGCATGGGACAAAAGTTGCATGGGATAACGGGGGCCATAATATGACGTCGGTTTTTTGTTGTTAGGTGGAGTGGCTTCAGAGAAATGCAAGTCAACTTACAAAGGTGACATGAACATCCATTTACAGAAGCTGATCGAAGTGATGACCATTGGTATCAACCCAGTGCTGCCATCTTCTTATCATGGATTGAGAGGTATTCCTTATCACTGACCTTGATATTTCTGAAGCGACCCCACCTAGCAACAAAAAACCAACGTCATGTTATGGCCCTGTTCTCCCATGCAACTTTTGTTCCACAAACGTTTCAACTACTATCATACTTTTGGAGTTATTCTAGGTGGCAACAGTTAGTGACTCACCCTGTGTATAATTTTCGGTGGTTTTTAAATGTAATGAGCGTTATTTACGGCCTTTGCACCTAGCTTTTGCATTTCACTACTTGCCTGCGACCGCCTGCGCGGGCAATGTTTGCTGAGTATTTGCCAGTAGCCTTTACGTGCCTCACCTACGGGAAGTGTTCTGTTTGACGTTGTTCTTTAGTATACATACCGCTCCCATTGCGTGAATTATCATTGGGAGAGACAGATTCCTTTACTTAACGTGCGAGGAACTGGAGTTGACATATCACCGTCGCTGGATTATTTGTACATTTTCTCTTGTTTTTAAAATTGTACTTTATGTGTGTTTTTGACGCATCTCACATCAGTTGCCCGGGCGGGATATTGTGAGGCGTCCCGCTTCAATGTGACGTCAGAGCCGTTATTGCTTAAGCACGACTACTTCCGAAGTTACTATGGGAAACTTTTGCCAGATTTAAGTCTTCACTATTTTTGAAATTTGAATTCAATATATGTGTTATTAATTACAGTTTAAACTGTCAATAAAAATTTTCTGGCTCTGTGACCGCATTGTCAATATGTAAAACTACCGACGTTTCTGTCACTGTTGGAAGTCAGGGTGTTTGTTGAACGTGTGACAGTGGCCACGGAACCCAGCGTTTATATTTTATCGTTTAAACTGTTTTGTGTCTTTCCGAGATTAACTAATTTATTATTTAGTTTTTGCTACTCCTGAGATTTACTGTTCAGTTTAAATTCAACTGGTTGTTCCTATAATCTTATAGTGTTTCAGTTCAAAGTAATTGTCCTTTCGTTCAAAAAAGGAAACTACTATCTTGAATCTTATGTTGCTGGGTTTTAAGTGAATCTGTATGTTTGAAATAAATGGCATTTAGTACTGTTCTTGTAACGAGTGATGTTCAATCTCCACTCGCCCAGTCCTTCCTCGTCCGAACTCAATAAGCGTGCAGGGGCACACAACAATATGAACTAAACACAACATTCAACTCAATAAGAAACCTAAGCGTTTATCTTTAGTACTGTAATCCATTATGCTCACAAAAAGGGATAGAACATTGAAAGGAACTCTAAGTGGTGACCATGGCCAGTTAAACACCGGACTGCACGAGAAAGCATAATACGTTCTCCCATATTTTCTGGATTCACTGGAATATCGCAATAGACAATGTCTTTTATTCTTTTATCCGTCCCCCCCCCCCCCCCCCATAAAAAGGCTAGAGGGGTTAATCGGGGAGACTGAGAAGGCTGATACATCTGGCAGGGTACCTTAGGTTCAGAGCACGACGTACATGCAAGGCATTGTATATACCTGTTCTTTGTCCGAGGAGGAACTTTCATGGGTAAAAAGAACATCGGGGAAGAAGTTCTGATTGGCGATGATACGCTGGAAATCCTGGAGATCATTCCCATACAGTTTTTGGTGAAAATTACGTTATCGGCGTGGGACAATGTACATTGGTTTTAGGGATAGCTATTCCCTGTTCAAACTATGGGCTCATTGCAACATGAAAGGGAACAGCAGCTTCATCAGCTCCGTCTGTTCTTGTTCTACGACGATTGCGTGGCCTTGGATTGAATCTTTCCGTTTCCTGAACAGCCACAAGAAGACCATTTAATAATTTTTTCATAATGTGGGACCACAGTCATAATATATTTCTTTAAAGTCAGTACCGTCATTAGACTGTTTTTTATTTGCAGCGTTACATTTATACGATCATGATTTCGGCTTTTTAAAGTGCCATTATCAAGTGTTTTAACGTATAACATTAAAACACTTGATAATGGCACTGTAAAGCCGAAATCATGATCGTGTAAATGTAACACTGCAACTAAAAACAGTTTAATGGCGGTACTGACTTCAAAGAAAAAAAAGACAAGAAGACCAGAAAATATGCGTCGGGATGGTGGGGCCTTGCCTGAAAAGCATTTATTTTATTTATTTATTTATTGTTCCGTGGGACCACATTTAGGAGAAGTCTCCATGGTCATGGAACGAGTCAATACATGAAATTATAACACGATTGTAGAAACAGATAAAATGAAATATAAGAAACATATTCAGGCGACAAGTCGTTAGTTTAAATAAAGAAAATCAAGAATGTAACACTGGAATTTGCTTAATTTTTTAGCTCTTCCAGGAGCTCCTCGACAGAATAGAAGGAGTGAGCCATGAGGAAACTCTTCAGTTTAGACTTAAAAGTGTTTGGGCTACTGCTAAGATTTTTGAGTTCTTGTGGTAGCTTATTGAAAATGGATGCAGCAGAATACTGCACTCCTTTCTGCACAAGAGTCAAGGAAGTGCATTCCACATGCAGATTTGATTTCTGCCTAGTATTAACTGAGTGAAAGCTGCTATCTCTTGGGAATAAGCTAATATTGCTAACAACAAACGACATTAAAGAAAATACATACTGTGAGGGCAATGTCAAAATTCCCAGACTATTGAATAGGGGTCGACAAGAGGTTTTCGAACTTACACCATACATAGCTCGAACAGCCCGTTTTTGAGCCAAAAATACCCTTTTTGAATCAGAAGAATTACCCCAAAAAATAATACCATATGACATAAGCGTATGAAAATATGCGAAGTATACTACTTTTCGTGTTGAAATGTCACTTATTTCAGATACTGTTCTAATGGTAAATAAAGCGGCGTTTAGTTTCTGAACAAGATCCTGGACATGGGCTTTCCACAACAGCTTACTATCTATCCGTACGCCTAGGAACTTGAACTGTTCCGTCTCGCTTATAACATGCCCATTCTGTCTGATTAAAATGTCAGTTCTTGTTGAATTGTGGGTTAGAAACTGTAAAAACTGAGTCTTACTGTGATTTAGCATCAAATTATTTTCCACAAGCCACGAACTTATATCATGAACTACATTATTTGATAATGTTTCAATATTATACACAAGATCCTTCACTACCAAGGTGGTGTCATCAGCAAACAGAAATATTTTTGAATCACCTGTAATACTAGAAGGCATATCATTTACATAAATAAGAAACAGCAGTGGCCCCAGCACCGACCCTTGGGGAACGCCCCATTTAACAGTGCCCCATTGGGACTGAACATCATTACCACTCTCAATATTGCGGAGGATTACCTTCTGCTTTCTGTTCTTAAAGTAGGAGGCGAACCAATTGTAAGCTACTCCCCATACTCCATAATGTTCCAACTTCTGCAGTAATATGTTATGGTCAACGCAGTCAAAAGCCTTCGTTAAATCAAAGGAAACACCTAACGTTCGCAACCTTTTATTTAATCCGTCCAAAACCTCACAGAGAAAAGAGACTATAGCACTTTCAGTTGTTAAGCCATTTCTAAAACCAAACTGTACATTTGACAGCAAATTATGTGAATTTAAATGCTGCAGTAACCTTGTATATACAACCCTCTCGATAACTTTAGCAAACACCGATGGCATAGAAATAGGTCATTACGCTTATCTTCAACCACAATAAAAGAAAAGTAATGATGACGCAGTTGTAAATCAAGGACTGCCTTTACTGAACATGACCTATTACTTAAAAGTACAACAGTAGTGCACTACATGTACCCGTATTGTAAGTAGGACATATTACTTAAAAGTACTACAGTAGTGTACTACATGTACCCGTATAGTAAATAGGGAAAAGTCATTGCAGTTAACGTTCTGGTGAGTTATCCTTCATAAATGAATAGGATTTCTACCTTCTCCTCGTTGGCCTAGATTGTACTTACAAACGTCTTCAACTGAGACGGTTCGCTGAATGACAGACTTGCACTTTCCTTGTGTTTCTGTTTGTTTACCATTAACCCCAGAAAGTGTACTGTTACGTCACCCTCGATACCTGCTATTACAGGAAAGTCAAAATCAGTTTTGTGTTATGTTTTTAATAACGTCATGTTTACGTGAATGGTACACTGTGATACGTTTTTGAACAGGTCTTGTGCAGATGAAATGGATTACCGAATAAAAAGTGTAGAGTGCTGTTTTAAAAAAATTACTGCTGCCCATATCTTCGTAACGAACAACATTACAAGAAAGGCAGTTGTGACGATTGATGTCCCGTGGTAGCTAAACATCATTTACCTGATGTATTGTTTTTTATTTTGCTTCTGGACGAAAAGTTATTTGCGCTGGTCAAGACAGACTGGACATGTTGTACAGTTAGTTCTGCTCCAAACCATATAGTAAAAATATACCTGAGTCCAACGTGATAACTTTATGTGTGTCAACATTTAGGTACGGCGGCCAATATATTTCTCAGTGAAATTACTTCCAAGTAACCAAGTAATCAAGATGTCTGATTCTGCCGTTCCGTAATACAGTGGCCTCCTTACCGAGAAGCGCTGTAAAAGTAATATCAGACTTACCCAATAAAACGTAGAACACAAATATCATTTTGTGGTTTCGTCGTCTACAGGGTGTTACAAAAAGGTACGGCCAAACTTTCAGGAAACATTCCTCACACTCAAAGAAAAAAATATGTTATGTGGACATGTGTCCGGAAACGCTTATTTTCCATGTTAGAGCTCATTTTATTACTTCTCTTCAAATCACATTAATCATGGAATGGAAACACACACCACCAGAACGTACCAGCGTGACTTCAAACACTTTGTTACAGGAAATGTTCAAAATGTCCTCCGTTATCGAGGATACATGCATCCACCCTCCGTCGCATGGAATCCCTGATGCGCCGATGCAGCCTGGAGAATGGCGTATTGCATCACAGCCGTCCACAATACGAGCACGAAGAGTCTCTACATTTGCGTAGACAAGAGCTTCCACATGTCCTCATAAATGAAAGTCAAGAGGGTTGAGATCAGGAGAGCGTGGAGGCCATGGAATTGGTCCGCCTCTACCAATCCATCGGTCACCGAATCTGTTGTTGAGAAGCGTACGAACACTTCGACTGAAATGTGCAGGAGCTCCATCGTGCATGAACCACATGTTGCGTCGTACTTGTAAAGGCACATGTTCTAGCAGCACAGGTAGAGTATCTCGTATGAAATCATCATAACGTGCTCCATTGAGCGTAGGTGGAAGAACATGGGGCCCAATCAAGACATCACCAACAATGCCTGCCCAAACGTTCTCAGAAAATCTATGTTGATGACGTGATTGCACAATTGCGTGTGGATTCTCGTCAGCCCACACATGTTGATTGTGAAAATTTACAATTTCATCACGTTGGCATGAAGCCTCATCCGTAAAGAGAACACTTGCACTGAAATGAGGATTGACACATTGTTGGATGAACTATTCGCAGAAGTGTACCCGTGGAGGCCAATCAGCTGCTGCACACGCTGTACATGGTACGGAAACAACTGGTTCTCCCGTAGCACTCTCCATACAGTGACGTGGTCAACGTTACCTTGTACAGCAGCAACTTCTCTGACGTTGACATTAGGGTTATCGTCAACTGCACTAAGAATTGCCTCGGCCGTTGCAGGTGTCCTCGTCGTTCTAGGTCTTCCCCAGTCGCGAGTCATTGGCTGGAATGTTCCGTGCTCCCTAAGACGCCGATCAATTGCTTCGAACGTCTTCCTGTCGGGACACCTTCGTTCTGGAAATCTGTCTCGATACAAGCGTACCGCGCCACGGCTATTGCCCCGTGCTAATCCATACATCAGATGGGCATCTGCCAACTCCGCATTTGTAAACATTGCACTGACTGCAAAACCACGTTCGTGATGAACACTACGTACTGATGTGCTTGATGCTAGTACTGTAGAGCAATGAGTCGCATGTCAACACAAGCACCGAAGTCAACATTACCTTCCTTCAATTGGGCCAACTGGCGGTGAATCGAGGAAGTACAGTACATACTGACGAAACTAAAATGGGCTCTAACATGGAAATTAAGCGTTTCCGGACACATGTCCACATAACATCTTATTTGTATGTGAGGAATGTTTCCTGAAAGTTTGGCCGTACCTTTTTGTAACACCCTGTATATGACATCGAAATTACTCTTCATTTGCAAATTTGCTGTCAAAAGTAACTTTCAATTAATGTTTCACAGAACTAGGCTCGAAGCATTCTCTGAAAATTATTTCAAGCAGTTAGTTCATGACTCCACGCGAATAGTAAACGGTTGTGGAAACATACTTGACCTCTTATCAACAAATAATCCTGAGTTAATAAAGAGAATCGAAACCGATTCAGGGATTTGTGAACACAGGGCTGTCGTAGCGAGATTGAATATTGTAATCCCCAAATCCTCCAAAATTAACGAAAAATACACCTATTCAAAAAAGCAGATAAAGATTCACTTGACGCCTTCCTGAGAGACAATCTCCACTCATTCCAAATTAATAATATAAGTGTAGACCAGATGTGGCTTCAGAGTCAAAGAAATAGTACCGGCAGCAATTGAGAGATTTATACCAAATAAATTAACAAATGACGGAGCTGATGCTCCTTGGTACACAAAACGGGTTAGAACACTGTTGCAGAAACAACGAAACAAACATGCCAAATTTAAACAGCCGCAAAATTCCAGAGATTGGCGATCTTTTACAGAAGGTCGAAATTTAACACAGACTTCAATGCGAGATGCTTACAACAGTTTCCACAACGAAACTGTCTCGAAACTTGGCAGAAAATCCAAAGAGATTCTGGTCGTATGTGAAGTATGTTAGCGGTAAGAAACGATCAATTCCTTCTCTGCGCGATAGCAATGGAGATAGTATCGAAGACAGTGCTGCCAAAGCCGAGTTGCTAAATACAGCCTTCCGAAATGCCTTCACAAAAGAAGACGAAGTAAATATTCCAGAATTCGAATCGAGAACAGCTACCAACATGAGTAAAGCAAATATCCTCTGAGTAGTGAAGCAACTTAAATCACTTAATAAAAGCAAGTCTTTGATCCAGACCATATAGCAATTAGGTTCCTTTCGGATTATGCTGATGCATTAGCTCCATACTTAACAATCATATACAACCGTTCGCCCTACGAAAGAACCGTACCCAAAGACTGGAAAGTAGCACAGGTCACACCAATATTCAAGAAAGGTAGTAGGAGTAATCCACTAAATTACAGGCCCATATCGTTAACGTCGATATGCATCAGGATTTTGGAACAAATATTGTTTTCAAACATCATGAATTACCTCGAAGAAAATCGTCTATTGACACTCAGTCAACATGGGTTTAGAAAACATCGTTCCTGTGAAACACAACTAGCTGTTTATTCACATGAAGTGTTGAGTGCTATTGACAAGGGATTTCAGATCGATTCCGTATTTCTGGATTTCTGGAATGCTTTTGACACTGTACCACATAAGCGACTTGTAGTGAAATTGCGTGCTTATGGAATATCGTCTCAGTTATGTGACTGGATCTGTGACTTCCTGTCAGAGAGGTCACATAGTTCGTAGTAACTGACAGAAAGTCATTGAGTAAAACAGATGTGATTTCTGGTGTTCCCCGAGGTAGTGTCATAGGCCCTTTGCCGTTCCTTATCTATATACACGATTTGGGAGACAATCTGAGCAGCCGTCTTAAGTTGTTTGCAGATGACGCTGTCGTTTATCGACTAATAAAGTCATCAGATCAAAACAAATTGCAAAACGATTTAGAAAAAATACTTGAATGGTGCGAAAATTGGCCCTAAATAACAAAAAGTTTAAGGTCATCCACATGCGTGCTAAAAGAAATTCGTTAAACTTCGGTTACAAGATAAATCAGTCTCACATAAAAGCCACGAATTCAACTAAATACCTAGGTATTATAATTACGAACAACTTAAATTGGAAGGAACACACAGAAAATGTTGTGGGGAAGGCTAATCAAAGACTGCGTTTTATTGGCAGAACACTTAGAAAATGTAACAAATCTACTAAGGAGACTGCCTACACTACGCTTGTCCATCCTATTTTAGAATACTGCTGCGCGGTGTGGGATTCTTACCAGATAGGACTGACGGCGTACATCAAAAAGGTTCAAAGAAGGGCAGCACGTTTTGTATTATCGCGAGATATGGGAGAGACTGTCACAGAAATGATACAGGATTTGGGCTGGACATAATTAAAAGAAAGGCGTTTTTCGTTGCGACAGGATCTTCTCATGAAATTGCATTCACCAACTTTCTCCTCCGAAAAAAATAGTTCAAATGGCTGTGAGGACTATGGGACTTAACATCGGAAGTTATCAGTCCCCTAGACTTAGAACTACACTCCTGGAAATGGAAAAAAGAACACATTGACACCGGTGTGTCAGACCCACCATACTTGCTCCGGACACTGCGAGAGGGCTGTACAAGCAATGATCACAGGCACGGCACAGCGGACACACCAGGAACCGCGGTGTTGGCCGTCGAATGGCGCTAGCTGCGCAGCATTTGTGCACCGCCGCCGTCAGTGTCAGCCAGTTTGCCGTGGCATACGGAGCTCCATCGCAGTCTTTAACACTGGTAGCATGCCGCGACAGCGTGGACGTGAACCGTATGTGCAGTTGACGGACTTTGAGCGAGGGCGTATAGTGGGCATGCGGGAGGCCGGGTGGACGTACCGCCGAATTGCTCAACACGTGGGGCGTGAGGTCTCCACAGTACATCGATGTTGTCGCCAGTGGTCGGCGGAAGGTGCACGTGCCCGTCGACCTGGGACCGGACCACAGCGACGCACGGATGCACGCCAAGACCGTAGGATCCTACGCAGTGCCGTAGGGGACCGCAGCGCCACTTCCCAGCAAATTAGGGACACTGTTGCTCCTGGGGTATCGGCGAGGACCATTCGCAACCGTCTCCATGAAGCTGGGCTACGGTCCCGCACACCGTTAGGCCGTCTTCCGCTCACGCCCCAACATCGTGCAGCCCGCCTCCAGTGGTGTCGCGACAGGCGTGAATGGAGGGACGAATGGAGACGTGTCGTCTTCAGCGATGAGAGTCGCTTCTGCCTTGGTGCCAATGATGGTCGTATGCGTGTTTGGCGCCGTGCAGGTGAGCGCCACAATCAGGACTGCATACGACTGAGGCACACAGGGCCAACACCCGGCATCATAGTGTGGGGAGCGATCTCCTACACTGGCCGTACACCACTGGTGATCGTCGAGGGGACACTGAATAGTGCACGGTACATCCAAACCGTCATCGAACCCATCGTTCTACCATTCCTAGACCGGCAAGGGAACTTGCTGTTCCAACACGACAATGCACGTCCGCATGTATCCCATGCCACCCAACGTGCTCTAGAAGGTGTAAGTCAACTACCCTGGCCAGCAAGATCTCCGGACCTGTCCCCCATTGAGCATGTTTGGGACTGGATGAAGCGTCGTCTCACGCGGTCTGCACGTCCAGGACGAACGCTGGTCCAACTGAGGCGCCAGGTGGAAATGGCATGGCAAGCCGTTCCACAGGACTACATCCAGCATCTCTACGATCGTCTCCATGGGAGAATAGCAGCCTGCATTGCTGCGAAAGGTGGATATACACTGTACTAGTGCCGACATTGTGCATACTCTGTTGCCTGTGTCTATGTGCCTGTGGTTCTGTCAGTGTGATCATGTGATGTATCTGACCCCAGGAATGTGCCAATAAAGTTTCCCCTTCCTGGGACAATGAATTCACGGTGTTCTTATTTCAATTTCCAGGAGTGTACTTAAACCTAACCAAGCAAAGGACATAACACACATCCATGCCCGAGGCTGGATTCGAACCTGCGACCGTAGCAGCAGGGCGGTTCTGGACTGAAGCGCCTAGAACCGCTCGGCCACAACGGCCGGCTTCTCCTCCGAATGCGAAAATATTTTGTTGACACCGACCTTCATAGGGAGAAACGATCGCCACGATAAAGTAAGTGAAATCAGAGCTCGTACGAAAAGATATAGGTGTTCCTTCTTTCCACGCGCTATACGAGATTGGAATAATAGAGAATTGTGAAGGTGGTTCGACGAACCCTCTGGCAGGCACTCAAATGTGATTTTCAGAATATCCATGTAGATGTAGATGGACTTTTTTCTCATTCTTAAGAATCTGTGGCTTTCCGTTTCACACGGTCGCCGACATGTGTGTTTCCAAGTACCAGTTTTTGTATTTGACGATTCGTATTTGTTTCAGAGCATAAGTACAGGGTTATTACAAATGATTGAAGCGATTTCACAGCTCTACAATAACTTTATTATTTGAGATATTTTCACAATGCTTTGCACACACATACAAAAACTCAAAAAGTTTTTTTAGGCATTCACAAATGTTCGATATGTGCCCCTTTAGTGATTCGGCAGACATCAAGTGGATAATCAAGTTCCTCCCACATTCGGCGCAGCATGTCCCCATCAATGAGTTCGAAAGCATCGTTGATGCGAGCTCGCAGTTCTGGCACGTTTCTTGGTAGAGGAGGTTTAAACACTGAATCTTTCACATAACCCTACAGAAAGAAATTGCATGGGGTTAAGTCGGGAGAGCGTGGAGGCCATGACATGAATTGCTGATCATGATCTCCACCACGACCGATCCATCAGTTTTCCAATCTCCTGTTTAAGAAATGCCGAACATCATGATGGAAGTACGGTGGAGCACCATCCTGTTGAAAGATGAAGTCGACGCTGTCGGTCTCCGGTTGTGGCATCAGCCAATTTTCCGGCATGTCCAGATACACGTGTCCTGTAACGTTTTTTTTCGCAGAATAAAAAGGGGCCGTAAACTTTAAACCGTGAGATTGCACAAAACACGTTAACTTTTGGTGAATTGCGAATTTGCTGCACAAATGCGTGAGGATTCTCTACCGCCCAGATTCGCACATTGTGTCTGTTCACTTCACCATTAAGAAAAAATGTTGCTTCATCACTGAAAACAAGATTCGCACTGAACGCATCCTCTTCCATGAGCTGTTGCAACCGCGCCGAAAATTCAAAGCGTTTGACTTTGTCATCGGGTGTCAGGGCTTGCAGCAATTGTAAACGGTAAGGCTTCTGCTTTAGCCTTTTCCGTAAGATTTTCCAAACCGTCGGCTGTGGTACGTTTAGCTCCCTGCTTGCTTTATTCGTCGACTTCCGCGGGCTACGCGTGAAACTTGCCCGCACGCGTTCAACCGTTTCTTCGCTCACTGCAGGCCGACCCGTTGATTTCCCCTTACAGAGGCATCCAGAAGCTTTAAACTGCGCATACCATCGCCGAATGGAGTTAGCAGTTGGTGGATCTTTGTTGAACTTCGTCCTGAAGTGTCGTTGCACTGTTATGACTGACTGATGTGAGTGCATTTCAAGCACGACATATGCTTTCTCGGCTCCTGTCGCCATTTTGTCTCACTGCGCTCTCGAGCGCTCTGGCGGCAGAAACCTGAAGTGCGGCTTCAGCCGAACAAAACTTTATGAGTTTTTCTACGTATCTGTAGTGTGTCGTGACCGTATGTCAATGAATGGAGCTACAGTTAATTTATGAAATCGCTTCAATCATTTGTAATAGCCCTGTACATATTAAGTGGTTCAAATGGCTCTGAGCACTATGGGACTTAACTGCTGAGGTCATCAGTCCCGTAGAACTTAGAACTATTTAAACCCAACACACATCCATGCCCGAAGCAGAATTCGAACCTACGACCAAAGCGGCCACGCGGTTCCAGACTGTAGCGCCTAGAATCCCTCGGCCACTCCGGCTGTCAGTACATATTAAAAAACCTTTAAAATTCAATTGTATTGTATTTGTAGCGTGCAGGAATTAACCCACGAAGAACATTGTTACAGAAATGTAAATAGTCCAGTAAAGTACACTGATGCTTCATATATGGCACATTTACAGGCAGAAACTAATGTTGCCTCCACAGCCTAATTAGGCCTGCAAGGAGTTCGCATAAGGGGCAGCCTGTTCTAGTGCTGGTGGTGAAACGAATTTTCATCGTCAGCATTCGGCCAGCAAGGGGAAGATACGTAGCTGCGTAAAGTTCCAAGGCTCCAACCATTGTGTCGATGTCTTGGGTTAAATTTTAACCTGTATACAGAGTGACACTTTTGATGGTGATCAATTTATGGATTGGTGATATGATGCTCGACGGTGCCCCTTGGCGCTGTTTGACAGGAGTGGGCTGTACACTGGTGAGCCAAATCGTTGTGAACACTTGTTTAGTAGCGTGTTGGTCCACTTTTCAAACAGAATACAGCAGCGATTCTGCTTGGTACAGATTCGACAAGCCCTTGGTAAGTTTCCGCAGGCATGCGGCACCACAATTCACCGCTTATCACAGGCAATCCCCGTAAATTACGGACTGGTGTTTCATGTGTGCACAGCTGACACCCGATTTTTGTTCCAACAGGTGCAGATCAGGTGCATCTGCTGGCCAAGGCATCAATGTGAGTTCACTGTCCTGCTCCTCAAACCACTGCAGCTCGATTCTGACATTGTCACAGGCACAGTTAACCAGCTGGGAGATGACATCGCCGTAGGGGAAGACATCAAGCATGAAGCGATGCAGGTGGTCCTCAATAATTTTCACGCAGTCCACAGGTGTCATGGTGCCTTCCATTACTAGCACAGGTCTCGTGGAAGCCAAACTCAACATACCCCATCGCATAACTCTGTCCTCACTGGCCTGCAATTGTTGCGCGGTGCATGTTTCAACGAGCCATTCACCTGGATGACGGCTTGTAAGGACCCAACCATAGACCAAGTGCAACAAGAAATGTGATTCATCTGACCAGGTGAACTGTGTCTATTGATCCCCGGTGAACGGTCAGTGATGCTGTGCCCATCCCATCGTAATTATCGATAACGTTGGGTCAATACGGGAAAAAGTAGGGGTCGTGTGCTTTGGAGCTCCGTGTTAAACAATTGACTTTGAACGGTGTGTTCCGAAACATATGTGCCTGCACCAGCACTGTATTGAGTCGTCAGATCCGCCACAGATCGCTGCCTATCCTACTTTACACAGGGCGCAATCTTCCGGTCTTCAAGCTTTGTGACGAGTTGTGGCCCAGTTATTGTTTCATCATTGTTCAATGCCTTTCCGCAGATGCTCACGACAGTAGCACGCGAACATCCCACCAGCTTCGCCGTTTCAGAGATTCTCGTTCCCGACTCAGGGCCACAACAATCTTACCTTTGTCAAAGTTGCTTGTATCAGTGGATTTCCGCATTTGCGGTCCGTATCTTTGCTATAACGACTACCCTTCATCTCTCTTCCCCTAATATTTTTTTCCTTACCGCGTGTAACTAGCCTGTTTATGTTTTCTTATTGGCAACGTTACGTAGTGGTCTGTATAAAAATCACTGGCTGTGCTGTGTGCAGTCTGTGGCTAGTTTGCATTGTTGTCTGCCATTGTAGTGTTGGGCAGCGGCAGCTGGATGTGAACAGCGCGTAGCGTTGCGCAGCTGGAGGTGAGCCGCCAGCAGTGGTGGATGTGGGGAGAGAGATGGCGGAGTTTTGTAATTTGTCATGAACTGCTAGATATATGATGATATTAAGGTAAATACATTGTTTGTTCTCTATTAATATCTTTCATTTGCTAACTATCCCTATCAGTAGTTAGTGCCTTCCGTAGTTTGAATCTTTTATTTAGCTGGCAGTAGTGGCGCTCGCTGTACTGCAGTAGTTCGAGTAATGAAGAATTTTGTGAGGTAAGTGATTTCTGAAAGGTATAGTTTAATGTTACTCAGGACCATTCTTTTGCAGGGATTTTTGAAAGTCAGATTGCGTTGCACTAAAAATATTGTATGTCAGTTTAAGCACAGTCTTGTATAAATTGTTCGAAGGGGACGTTTCATATGTCGACCCTGCCAGGATACCTCACTGGAATCTTCTGATTTTTTTCTTGTAGTTTGTGTAATTAGTGTAGCTATTGTTTATTCCTAGCGCATAATTGTAGAGAGAATCTCCTTTATAGTTGCAGCCTTTCATTGTTGTACAGTGAAATAGTTGTGGCATGCATGTAGATTTGCACCAAGTATTTCGCTGCTGCGCTTGCAATTAACTACATATTATTTTCAGTGCTATGTTAATGTGTTCTCTTATTTTTGCTCTTCAAATTGTGCTTTTCCATGTTATTGTGTGAAATATTGTGACAATAATGGCGTGTGAAAAACGTAACACTAGGCTCCAAAGTAAACTGAGAAATAATAGTGACGACGAGTGTAGCTTACCAGCACCACTGTGTAATGAATTAACAGACATTCAAAGTAGTAATTTGGTAACTGTGCATAGGGAAATGAAGCGGGCGTCAAGTAATGGTGTAGACAGTGAAACAGGTAGTGAACAGGGAAGCATTATCGATCGATCGGTCGGCAACAGCTCGCCTCAGGAATCGGGAATGATAGAACACAATATTGCAAATACTGTAGACTCAGGTTTTGGGTTCTCACCGTTTTCTCAAATGAGTCAACAAACATTTTCTGCTTGTCAAAATGTGAATGTTGCCGGTGCAACTTCACTGCCGAAAAGCACTGAGGAACATGTTTCAGACACCAGTGCATTGTTATTACAGTTAATGCAACAAATGGGACAAAGGCTACAAAAATTAGACACAATGGAACAAAATCTTCAAAAGTTAGACACAATGGAACAAAATCAGAGACAAACGCAGCAACAGTTAGACACAATGGAACAAAATCTTCAAAAGTTAGACACGATGGAACAAAATCAGAGACAAACACAGCAACAGCTTCAAGAGTTAGATTCATTGGAACAAACTCTTGAACAAACACGTGAAGATTTAACTACTGAGTTACATAACATTGAATCGAAATGTCAAAAAGACTGTAATGACGTAAAAACTCAAATTTGTGAGCATTTTCAACCTATTTTTTCGCGGCATGAAAATGCATTACAGAATCACGAAGCAGCTATAAAAGAACTGCAAACTATTGTTCATGAAAATCATGAGACCTTGCAAGCTAAATTTGACTCAGTTGCATCTACCGATTCGGTTACGCAACTTGCAAAAACTCAGGAAAACTTAAAGGACACAGTAGATACTCTGAAACTTGGTTTTACACACTGAGGAAATAAGTACACTATCGGAGAAAGTAGCTGAACTTTCGGATCAATTCACTAATTTATCTACGAAGGAAGATGATAATCTGAATGACACAAAACCGGTAGTCTTTAATGACACAGAAGAGTGCGAACAAATTAGGAAATTCAATCAAAATCAAATCAATATACAGTGCAAAAGAGAAATCCGGGAAGTACAAGATCAGTTGGCACAAGTAATACAAAAATTACAAATTTTGGGGGACACTTGCGCTCCAACACGGGACGAGGGACTTAGAAATACGGAAAAGCCGCAAAACAATAACACAGGGCATTTCGGAAGTTATGAAAGAAATTGGCAATGTGCACCGAATTTTGAGATGGAACGGCCGACATGACCTAACAATGACCGATATGCGACTCGCCGACATGATGATTTTGACTATAAGCTGTTACGTAAATTCAAAATATTTAAGAATTCTGGCAACGACATTCATCCACAAGCATGGCTCCATCAATTCTCTCATTGTTTTCCTCCCAACTGGTCGTTAGAACACAGATTAGAATTTATGTGTGGCTATTTAGAGAATGAACCAGCTGTAAGAATGCGATCGGTCATTCACGATTGCCACAGTGAAGGAGAATTTTACCATGCCTTCCTCTCAGCATATTGGTCTCAAGCTACACAAGACCGAGTAAAACATAGCATCATGATGATGGAACACTTTGAACAATCTGAATTTTCCAGTCTTGTCAAATATTTTGAAGACATGTTGCATAAGAATTAATATCTTTCAAACCCATACAGCCCTTCAGAACTCATCCGCATTTGCTTAATCAAATTACCTGAACATTTACGACATATTATTTTGGCAGGACGTTGCAAAGACGACATTGAAGCTTTTCAGGGACTCTTACAAGAATTAGAAATTGACATAGACAGTCGCGGGATGCGAAAACAGGAAAACAATCACTACAGGTCACATCCGTCACAATTCCGTGACGACAGAAACGATAACTGGACGCGACAAGGCTATTCTCACAACGCAAATCGTGACCAAAACAGACACCACCCATATGACAACCACTGGCAGAGTAATAATAGTTACAGAGAAAGATCGCGTTTCCGTAGTAATGAATATGACAGAGATTGTCTTAGAAACGGACAATATGGGAACCAAAACAATTATTATCAAGGGAGACAGAATAACTTCAGACGCAACAGTTCAGCGCGCAGTTACGATTCCGGGAGAAATTCTCCACCACATGACCGACAAACAAGAAACTATGTATACTACCGACATAACGACAGACCTGAATTTTATCAGAACTGGCAGGATTCAAACAGAGCAGGGCACTTTCGACAACGTGAATTTGTAGAAGCTAGGTCTCCTAATCCCAATAACGACGCGCACCAACAAAGGAACAGACAATGACTCGCACCGCACGCAGCCACCTGCGCCGGCTGGCTCAGAGAAAAATAACACAGACGCTAACCTTGAGAAATTTTAGCATTTCTCACCGACGTATACCGCATGATAATTCCGTTCAAGTTGAACCTCTGCGTACCAGGAAGAGTAAAGGTTTACACCACATTTCACATGTAAAACCGTTTATCGAAAGATAATCTGCTTTTTAACTTTGTCTTTGCCATAAAATTTTTCACTTTACATTGCTAGTATGCTTTGTCAGACTTAGAATCTGTTAACATGCAACTATGTTTGAAGTTAAATATCCAGTCTTGAACCAAGAAAACTTATTTAAACAGAAATTACGAATGCATTGTTATTGTGAACAGACGACACAGTGTTATTGTGTGTGTACATTCTTGCTTGTTAGTTGCACGATTACGTAACGTCTATGAGGCTCACATACTTAGAACATTTACCAGTATTGCTAATGAGATTTTAATGCAACATTTTGGTTTACTTGAAAATACATTCTGGATTTAAGGTACTTTCTGTGAGATACCAGATGACACAGTAGTTAGTTTATGTGACAGCTACACGATTTTATCACGACGCTACTAATGAGTGACAATTTACAATGTTGATTTTGCAGTGTTTCTGTTTTATATCTGCACAGTTTTCTGTTTTATTCTGGAAAGTAAAACATGTTTTAGTAGTAACTTTTGTGATATAGCTACAATGAGACAGCCTTTTCCGTAGCACAACAATACGTTACAGTACAGTACTTTCTTCATCACAACAATAAGTGTAATAATTACGATAGCTATACACAAAGCATTTCACTTTTGTTTATCATGAGGTAAGTACATTGGCTTCTGCAGAACTTAGCTTTCGGAGGACGATAACTACGACACTTCCACAGAGATTATGTTGCAACAAGACGCACAGTTTAGCGCTACGGTACACGTATTTGAGTGATTAATTTTGCACTTAAATCATTTATTTTTAAAGATATTTGAAGTACAATGATTCAAAGGTTTTCCGTGACACATTTCATTCCATTGCTGTAATCTGTAACACCTGAGGGTATTATTCATTAATCCTCAGGGGGGTACACACTTACTTTGTGTATCATGTGTTTGGCAAGCACAAGGAGCCCTAGCTAATATGGTATTTGCTTATACAACTTTACACATCGGTACCATATTTCTTCAACACAGAATTACACAGCTGTCTGATTATTTAACAGAGAAACAAAAGAATTTTTTTTATGTCACTGACACATGTTTACGCAATTACACAGTTGAATAATTTCACACTTATGAACTGTATTTTGTCTGTACTTTGTGAACTGTTCATATTTTTTCAGAACCATTGTGATACTATGAGAGCTTTGAATGACGTATTTGGAATGAGATCATGATTTTTAAAGCACATTTGAGGTAGATGACACTTTTGAAATGAGCTGAGAATTTTTTTGTAGGTTTAAAATATTCAGAAAGCTACGACGATTTTGAGATGTGACTGATCTGTTATGATGTTATTATAATGACGACGATGTGTATTATGCTGTTGAGGTACGTTTATGATCAATAAGCTGATGCTATATGAGTTATTTGAGTATGCTATGTATCTGTTATCATGAAATATTGAAGAAGTGTCGACGAATAAGGTAAGGAATAATGAGTAGTGGTGACTCTGGTTTGTGAAAAAGGTTGTTGGAAACCAAGAATCGTACTTTAAGAGTTATGAAATGTGTGTATATGCTTAAATGTATCACAATGCTGGCGAAAATTTTTTGGACGCTGTTATATTTACAGGATTTTGTTTCTACACATTTGTAACGCAAATTTTCGACCTGTGAAAATTTTATATGAGACTGTCACTGTAGCGAAAACTGCTGTCATAAATATTTCGGTAAGAAAGGTAAGTGACCATGACGTAATTCGTTGTGAGCGGCCAGGTGTGCCGGCCGCCTTGAGAAAAAGCCATTAGGTGGTAGAAAAAAAAAGGGGAGGCCATTATCCTCGCTATCGACATTCCTTTGTAGAAAGCATCGTAAATACGACACCCTCAAACTTGAAAACATGATTACACTGTAGAGTTCTTAATTTATGATATTTACTGAAATGAAATGATGAGAAACATTTTATGTCTATTGTCTTGTTAGTTGAAAGATTGTTTACTGCATTATGAAACGCCATATGGCTAGTGAATGACGTTTGACGCCTTGCTTTGCCTATTTTTTTTAATATCTAGTTTCCAGCTGCACTGCAGCATTGGTTAAAATAGATTTTTATAGATGTACTAATATAAATATTTTCTGTCTACAGATCGAGTAAATAATAATTTTTTTTCAAAAAAATGAGGGAGCACTGAAACACGTATGTAACGCAGCAGCGATGGCGAGGCATTGTAGCATCTGTGACCAGAGAGTATGCGCTTGACCGCGCGAGTGTTGCGAGCGGTTCTCAGTCAGTAGTAGTCTTTGCGAGTTAGTTGTCGCTATGCAGAGTAGCAGTCAGTCAGTCGTTGCGAGTCTGTAGCTCTGTCTAGTTGAGAGCAGTACTCAGTCTGTAGTCGTCATGCAGAGCGGTCGGTCAGTAGTAGCAGCCCAGTGCGGTTGTGTGATGTAGGCGGTCGGCAACAATGGTCAAGATGAGGAATAAGGTATACTGTTAATTAATATAATCATTAGATAATGAAAAATTTTATTTATTGTAATTATTCTCCAACAAGTCTCCCAATAATAATTTTTTATTTCAAAAGCATTTTCTCAAAAGTTTAATTTTTTTGAACTAAAAGATCTCGTTGCACTTCCCATTTCATTCCACTTCTTTTTGAAGAAAAATTTCACTAGAATTACAAAAAAAAGGAGAATATTATTATTTGCAATGTAGTTCCTCCAAGTGGTGCGCAACAACA
The DNA here is from genome assembly GCF_021461395.2 of Schistocerca americana. Classification (NCBI taxonomy): domain Eukaryota; kingdom Metazoa; phylum Arthropoda; class Insecta; order Orthoptera; family Acrididae; genus Schistocerca; species Schistocerca americana. The sequence continues at coordinate 349,783,598 of NC_060124.1, forward strand.
AGAGCAGATATGTGACATCCATTTATTCTGAGGTAAGACTTTAATTCTGATTGTTTTTACACAGGGCCAAAGACCGATATTTCGGTTTAATTGAATTTTCTTGTCACTGAATGGACTTTAATTTTTTGAAGGATTTATAATTGAGTCAGATTGCGAATTTCACATTTGTTGCCATTGTCAGTACATTTGATTGTGGGCAGGTTACGCATAGAGCCATGTCCATCAGCATTTCTAATTAGTATCGTTATTTTTCTTTTAAAATTTTTGTGGGGAGGTTACACTTGGCGACACCCAGTCCAGGATCGTATTTCGTTGAGAGTCTTTTGAGCGACAGTCAGATATCTGCTCTTATTTGCTTAGATAATTAGGATTTGGCGCAACGCTTTTAATAATATTGTGACTTTCTTTCTACAGGTCAACGGCAATTTGCTGCTTTGTTGTATTTGTGTGTTGCTTTTGCATTGTGCTTATTTGTTTTGTGAAAAATTTTGACTATTGTAAAAATGCCGCGAAAGACTGTGAATAGTGTATCGCGAAGTATTGTGAATGAAATTACCGAGTTAAACAACGTGACCGATAGTAATTGTGATACGCAACGTAATGATGACAATCCTGCGTTCACTAACAATCAGTGCATTCCAACCACTAATGATGACTTTCACCTTAATGATGAACAAACGAACTCAATTGTCTCGTCTGTTAACTTGACGACAATTGATGACGCAGAATGCTCTATGGTAATGAGCGCTGTAGAGCTTAACACACCAGATTTGGAAAATTCAAGTAATGTACAGTCAAATCTGTCTAATGAAAATGAACAGATCACACAAAGTAGGACAGATGTATTTAATTCCGAAACAATGACTGATAGTATACATCCGACTGATAAATCTTTCTGTAAATTACAGAATGACCAAATGGTCACGCAAAACGAGAAAATTCCAGATCCACCGCTAAAAAGCACAGAGAATATAAACGCTAGTTTTGACTTGGTACGAATTATGAGAAGTTTGCTACAACAACAAAGTGAGAAAATAAACAACAGTAATAAAGAACTCAAACAACAACTTAGTGCAGATATCAAACAACAGAGTGAGAAAACAGACAACAATTTCAGACAACAGAGTGAAGATTTTAAACAACTTAGGGAACAAAACAGACAGCTTAGTGAGCAAATTAGAGACGTTGCCGCGCAGTGCCATGACACTAAGGAACAGTTGCGCGTGGAAATTGAGGCTTGTTCACAAAAAAATAGCGAAGAAATAAAGTCTGTTGCGCAAGAATTAAGGGAAATGCAAACAGCCGCGACAGATACACTCAGAGACGAAATTAGCGGAGTCGCTAAACAATGCTCTGAAAAAGCTGCACAATTACGGGACGAGTTGAAAGCAATGACGGTAGAACTTTCGCGCACTATGGACGCAAAGATAGACGCGAAATTCGAACAGCAGAACACTCAGATTAACGAGCGCTTTAGTCAGCACATACAGAACAGTGATACGCGTTTCCGCAGATTTATTCAAGATCAAAACAAAGTAAAACGACAAGTCATGGAAACAATCACTGCACAGAGACAAGAGGACAAACGTAAAATATTCGCGAAAGCGAAGACGTATGTAGACAATAATATTACTACAGTGTCCGACAAAATTAATACCATAGAACAATTGAACGCGGAATTACGGGATGAAATTTCTGATCTTAAAGCAAAAACGGATACACACACAGTAAATATTCAAACAGTGACAGATAGATTCGAACAACTAGATCTAACACAGGATTGCGATGTCATCAAAGCTGATGTTAAAAAACTGAGCGAAACTACGCGCAAGTTGCAAAAACAGATTAATGCGTCTGATTCTAAAACCGATGATCAGGTTAAAATACTGACTGAAAAATGTGATGAATTGGCCAGTCGTATTGATGTTATCGAAAATACTAATGACAATAAATCAGACGATACTGCACCGGTTTCTTTTATCCAAACACCTGAATTTCAAAATTTACAGCAGACAATTAATGAGATCGATTCATCTAACAACACGTTACGTAGGAAGTTATCAAATTTACAACAAGAAGTAACAGAGATGAAAAACATTTCAGTTAATAACCTACCACAACAGGCGCCACTTTATGAACATTTGTCTGACTCACGCAGCGCGTATAACTTAAGCAATTTATGGAGACTACGCGACTTAAAATCCGAAAAGCCACGCGACTTAAAATCTGAAAAGCTATGCAACTGGAAATCCGGAATGACACAGACGAACAGATTCACACACAAACCCGAACGTGTTTTCAAATTCAATGAAGAGAACGTAGATTACGAGCAATTTTTATCCGCCAGAAAATGTAAGGAATTTAATAATGACAGCGTACAGGTACACGCTTTGCACTGTATACGACAATTTATCTTTGTACATTCACCGCTATTGCCTGTAATGCAGAAACTAGCTTTGAACCAGATGCGACAATTTATTTTTGTATTTTCATCAACATTGCCCGTAATAAGGAAACTTGAATTAACATGGATACAACTATTTGCTTTTGAATTTTTACCGCTATTGCGTGCAACGCTAAAGCTAAAATTTATTTGCAGTGCGTAATAGACCTCAGGGGATTCATTACGCTTTAATGAATATGTGCCGTAGCGAGCATAGGGCCCCGAGCTGTAGTAGTGCTGTTTCATCTTTAGTTTTCTGCACTGCTGCCTTTTCTTCTACTATCCTTTATATCTATCCAAACTGCTCTTTAACTATTGCTCTTTGTAGTATTAAGAAACATGTAATGAATATCCGATGTGACAAACTTTTACCGAATGTGACAGTTATCAGTAGGCACTCCCGTGATGACAACTACCGCCGTAATTTTAATTACAGATAAAATCGTAATCATCAGTATGTGTAAAAGTAAAATTAACAGCAAACGCATTTTTTGGTAACAATAGATGTTTTTCACCACAATAGCATGAAAGTCAACCGCTTAGCATACGTAACCAACAATGCAGTCTACAAGGTCAACCAAACTTTAATGTTTCGCCGCGTGCACGTATAGTCCCAGCCCCAACAAATAGTAACGCATGGCAGCAAAGAAATAACTACGTACAGACAACACACTATTTCAACTCGCATCGCTATGCGCCGTATAGAAATTACTATCATGACAGACGTAAAAATGATGAGCACAATTTTCAGCGTACATTTAATAACAGTCGATCTTTTCAGCAGCAAGAACATTAGCAACAACACATTATCATGAATGATCCAGACAATAGGTGTCATCCATAGCGTAACACGTCAGTAAGAAATAACAGAACAGTTCATATAGTGGATATGCCACAGCATCCTCCCGTAAATAACAGGACGAACGATAGAATTTAACCAGATACAGCACAGATTGCATACTACAGTAACGCAAACATTACTTTTGACACGCAGAATTTTGTTCACGAGAATGTTATTTGAAACATGCTTTATTGAATGCTCTACCTTTATCGCACCCAGATCTCACCAGAAATTTTTCCATTGCCACTGACAGCTCTAACACCGCTTTAGGTGTACATATTTTTCAGGAAATTGAAGAAGATGGTTCTACAGTAATTAAAAAACAATTTTTACTTTCAGCTAAATTCACTCACGACAGGTTAAGCAGATGGAAACTATATTTACAGGAATTTAATTTTACAATAGTTCACATTCCCGGTACGCAAAATGTTATAGCAGACGCACTATCGCGTTCTCTCAGTAACAATCAGCAAGACGTAGCAACCAACTTCTGCAAAGCAAATTTCAGTGTCATGTACATTCAGCAGGTTGCATTTGAAAATTTTATTTCATCGTCATTACAGGACATAGCACAAGAACAAAATAAGGACAATGTGTGGAAAGAAATTAAACACCTTTGGCAAGATAGGAAAAATGTTACGATTAGGAACCACTACACTGTACGCAATGACATTCTGTTTCGCCGCTCTCATCCTGACAGCAACATTCGGTTATTATGCATTCCTGACGAACTGGTTAACAAACTAATTTGGTACACTCATTTAAGTTACGCACATTACGGAGCACGAAAATGTTTTCTTATACTGAGACAGAACTGTTATTTTACCAACATGGAAAAACGTATACGACGAGTTTTAGCGTCTTGTAAAATTTGCCAGAAAGCTAAATCAGACACCACTTCACATATTCCTCCTTTATATCCCATTATACCTGTGAAATTAAGACACATGGCCGCAGTAGATATTTTTGGTCCGATTCCGAGAACTAACAGAGGTTTTTGCTACATTTTTGTCGCTGTTGAGCTCACTTCAAAATTTGTTACTTTCACTCCGTTACGCAAAGCTACTGCTAAAACTGTTTCGAAAGCATTTGTAAAACATTTTCTATTTCATGTAGGGCATGTAATGAAAGTAATTTCTGATAATGGATCTCAATTTCGTAGTAGTGTATGGACACGCATGTTACGAGCTAGAAACATTTCTCCGATCTATATATCCAAGTACCACGCTTCTTCGAACCCTTGTGAAAGATTAATGAAGGAAATTGGTAAGCTGTGCAGAATATACTGCCACAAAAGACATATTGATTGGGATACACACATACTCTCATTCCAAGATGTAATTAATTCCATTCCAAATGAATCCACTATGCTATCTCCGACTGTTATACTGAAAAACGTTGAACCACAGAACAAAATTAAAGAATTAATAGAATTCCCCAAAAATCGTCGCCTACGACACCACGAAATAATTGACATTGCGCTGAACAACATCAAACGTGCCGCAGAGCGCCGGAGAAGACAGCAAAAACAGGTTTGTACACGCCGCGACTTTCACGTTGGACAGAAGATATTAGTACGTACACACTATTTATCCAGCAAATTAAAAGGTAAGTGCAGTAAATTTGAACTTCTATACGCAGGTCCGTATCGGATTCGCAGTATCCCTCACCCCAATGTTGTACACGTCGAAACTTTGAGAACCAGAAAATCGAAAGGCAATCACCATATCTCAAACATTAAACCGTTTATTGAGTGAAACCACTGTATGATTCAACACACTATGATGCCATTTACTAATGCAATTAATTCACCTGACTAATTACTGATGATTATCGTATTTTTTCTTGGCAAGTGCCCGGCAAGGTAAGGTTAGCAGGTCGCTCTTCTTGTCGTTACACATCAGACCGTGCCTATTTTTCCAGATGAATTTACACATTTACGACTATTTCTGCAATTATATTTATGTGACTACTTATTGATGATTATCGTATTTTTTTTTTTCTTGGCAAGTGCCCGGCAAGGTAAGGTTAGCAGGTCGCTTTTCTTGTCGTTACACATCAGACCGTGCACATTTTCCATTTTTTTGTGTATATGACTGTACTCCAGTTTTGTTTGTATGCACTATGAAATAGTTAAGATATAACACACACCAGTCGACTTTGATATTTTTTTTGCCTTATGACATCTCAACATCGTGACTGTTTCACATTTTTTTTTGCTACTGCATTGTATTATTCTGTGTACATTTTTTCGCATCCGAACACTGTCAATGTCTTGGACATATTACGTTTTCTGTCATGTTATGCTGTATGGTTAATTGTGTCACCATAAACCAGTCATTATTTAGTGGGTATAGGATTTAAATGCAAGACATTAATCTTTGTTCATCAATTTCAGAAAGGAATGATGATTCTAAGAAATAAATTTAACATAAATGGGAATTTCACCTACGGAATAAACGAAAGGAGATGCAATAACTTTATGAGGAAGAGTAAAGGGATCAGGATTAACAAGCATTAACAAGACTATACTATACTCATCACAGAATAGCAGTCTTAACTAATTTTTTCTTTCAGAATACAAGGTGATTGATGCAGGCTGTCAGAGAGAACTACACATCTTATTTTTAGTGATGAAATATGCTAGAGATAAGGAATAGTTAGGTAATGAGTAATGAAGTGATTTTTTGCAGATGATAGTGAATACTGATGAATAATGATGAAGGAAATGGTATTATGAATAATGAAGTTTTTCTCTACAGGTGATGATAATGGTGAAGTTATGATGATATGGATAATGAAGTTTTTTTTCTTTATGCCACGTAGTTATTTAAGTTTTTGTTGCGGTTTGCTTTGACAGCAGGTGTTACATTGCATAGTAGGATGACGGAAAGTTTTGGAAAGGACAGCTATGGAACACATTTTATACACATTTCACTACTTGTTAATTCGAAGTTCACTACTTTTCAGCATAGTGTGCGTTTCTTCTTTCAGGTCAATAATCCGTTTTTGTATTTTTTCCAGGAGAAGTTTTTCATGACACTTACTAAACCTGTTACTTATTATACCTGTTCTAGTACTTGCATTTTTATATTTTTTACCCATTTGTGTTTATCATTTATAAATGTGATCACATGTACTGCCTTGTTACATAATCTTGCTACAGCTGACTCATGACGAATGACGTTACCTATCCTCATTTGCACCAATAGGTCAAAAGCAAAAAGTATTATGCCTCAGCAATTAATTATCGATCCCAACGCAATGCATTGCTACCAAAAAAAATGTATTACCAGTCCCACATAATGTCACTAGTTTATGATAATTCTGAATAATACTGATCAACTCTGAATAGCATGTCACTCGAGTAATGACCTCTTAATGAGACTATATTCAAAATAATGCTTTGTCACTAGCTAATAACTGCCACTGTTTATTGTAATGCCTGTGATTACTAATGATTTGACTGTAATTAACTGATTTTTAATAATGACTTTGTAATGATCTGAATAATACTGAATGATGAACTATGTTTTATTCTATTCAATACTTGATGGCCACTGAGTGCCAATAATTAATGTCAATCAACGAAATTGTTATTAATTATGCCATTAATTAACTCTTGTTTTCAATGTTCATACTTTGTAATTGGAAATAAATGTGACTGTTTCATAATGCTTTGTAATTAGGAAAAGACTAATGATTCTTAATAGATTGGAATGACACATAATTAATTAACTATGGTACTGTTTAATAATGCTTTGTAATTAATTAAGGCTACAAATGATTAATTAATTAACTGTAATTAGACAAATGATTAATTAACGACAAATGATTAATTAACTGTAATTATACAAATGATTAATTAACTGTAATTAGACAAATGATTAATTAAAGACAAATGATTAATTAACTGTAATTAGGAAAAGGTTAATGATTCTTAATTATACTCTGTAACTGAAAAGAATGCGATTATTTCATAATATTTTGTAACCAGGAAAAGAAGGCTACTGATTCTATGTAAAACAATTAATGAACATTTTTCTGTAATACTACATACTTGGTACAGAAATGTTCAATAACTGGGCTATGAATGCCACGAACTATCAATGAAGACTGTAATTGTCAATATTATGTGACTTGATGTCCTTCACCTCATAAGCTGACTACCCTGAATTACTGCAATGTCCATTTGTCCTGTTTATCCCAGTGATCATGGAGCACTATATTTGGTTTTGCACTAATTCTACGTTGGTGTGCCTTGTAAGAGTGTGGTGTTGACACGACATGCTGTCCACCACCATGAGCGATGAAGACATTATTATGGTCCCACTGTTTGGTGTACCTAATGTACTGCCAAAATGAAAACATGGAACATTACTACGGCAGTTCAGTGTCTTGGCTACACTGATAAATTCTGATGGGAAAAGAACTTCAAGTTGTGTCACTTGGTGTTGTACTACTGTGGAAAGATATGGACTTTCAGAGCAGCTGTGTGCAATCTAAAGTGCTACAACCATGATGCAATCCTTCCCTTTCCTATCCTGATTCTTGTCACATAAAGAAAAAAATTTTTTTTTGGTAACATCATTTATGTTCATAGGTTATACATTTTTCGATTCGCTAAACTCCAGTGTGAGTACACTTATGTCACTGGTCGACATGATGTTTGCCATTATGTTTATTTGTTGTGAAAATACTAAAGACATTTTTCAGTGCATGTGCACTTTGGACATGAATTTTTTTTTGCCATTATGTTTATTTGTTGTGAAAATGCTAAAGACATTTTTCAGTGCATGTACACTTGTCAACATAATATTTTTTGCCAGTCTGTTTATTTGTTCTGAATATGCTAAAGAATTTTTTCAGTGCCTGTGCACTTTGTTATCTGTCAAATAATTTGTATATACTTTTCTGATTTGCTACTATGTTTTGTACTCACATTTTGTCTTTGTCTGATATATTTTGTACTTAGTGCGTGTGCACAACATTTACTTTATGTACTACATCTAATTATTCTTGCCAGTCTGTTTATTTGTTCTGCATATGCTAAAGAATTTTTTCAGTGCCTGTGCACTTTATCTGTCAAAAAGTTTGTATATACTTTTTTCTGATTTGCTACTATGTTTAGTATTCACATTTTGTCCTTGTCTGATATATTTTGTACTTAGTGCGTGTGCACAACATTTAAATATTCTGTAAGTTGTAGGATTTTGTTAATTAAAGAAAAATTTTGCCGCGCTTGGCAAGTCCAAATGACTCACCATCGCTGCCAAATTTTTGCCCCCCGAGTGGAGGGTTATGAAACACGTATGTAACGCAGCAGCGATGGCGAGGCATTGTAGCATCTGTGACCAGAGAGTATGCGCTTGACCGCGCGAGTGTTGCGAGCGGTTCTCAGTCAGTAGTAGTCTTTGCGAGTTAGTTGTCGCTATGCAGAGTAGCAGTCAGTCAGTCGTTGCGAGTCTGTAGCTCTGTCTAGTTGAGAGCAGTACTCAGTCTGTAGTCGTCATGCAGAGCGGTCGGTCAGTAGTAGCAGCCCAGTGCGGTTGTGTGATGTAGGCGGTCGGCAACAATGGTCAAGATGAGGAATAAGGTATACTGTTAATTAATATAATCATTAGATAATGAAAAATTTTATTTATTGTAATTATTCTCCAACAAGTCTCCCAATAATAATTTTTTATTTCAAAAGCATTTTCTCAAAAGTTTAATTTTTTTGAACTAAAAGATCTCGTTGCACTTCCCATTTCATTCCACTTCTTTTTGAAGAAAAATTTCACTAGAATTACAAAAAAAAGGAGAATATTATTATTTGCAATGTAGTTCCTCCAAGTGGTGCGCAACAACAAGAGCAGATATGTGACATCCATTTATTCTGAGGTAAGACTTTAATTCTGATTGTTTTTACACAGGGCCAAAGACCGATATTTCGGTTTAATTGAATTTTCTTGTCACTGAATGGACTTTAATTTTTTGAAGGATTTATAATTGAGTCAGATTGCGAATTTCACATTTGTTGCCATTGTCAGTACATTTGATTGTGGGCAGGTTACGCATAGAGCCATGTCCATCAGCATTTCTAATTAGTATCGTTATTTTTCTTTTAAAATTTTTGTGGGGAGGTTACAGCACAAAAAAGACATTTACCTTCACAGGAACTGCAGTCATAATTTTCTTTCCAAGTACTTGGTAATTTCTTTTGTAGAATAAATTGTGATTCATCACTCTAGTGTTAAGATGTGACATAGGTATTAGACATGGCAATTTTTAGTGTAATATTTTTTTCTGCTTGAGCTATGTCATGTTTAGATATATGTTTTTTTTATTTGCTGCTGCTGTTTGCCAGGCATAATGTTACTGAATTTGACTTTGTATTACGCTGTTAAGCCAGTTTACTACGCATTTATTTTTCTTGTTTGCTGCACAGCGCCTTACATTAGTTGTAACATTGCAATTGCTTTGCCTATTTAAATTTTTTGTCATTGATGTTTGTGTTAATTGTTTTGTGCTGCTGCATTGCCTCGTCCCTTAGTTTAGCATCTGAGCTCAGTAGATTTATGTTAGCTGAAAAGGGGGTAGACTATATAAGAAACTAACTATGATGAATTGGAAGAAACGCATTGAGAAGATATAAGAAAATGGTTTGGGCAAAAAAGTATTTTGAAAGAGGATATGAACCAAAAGTGTAGGGTTTAGGGACAACAGGTTTAGGTAGGATTTTCTTGGAAATAAATGATGAGGTAAGATAATGGTAAATAAATAATGAGGTAAGAAATATGAGAACATATAAATACAGAAAGCATGCTAGAATAGGATTTTTTTTGGTAGAAACAAATGTTGAAATAAGACGAAAGATCTATGGAATGAAGTTTTGGGTTGGACTGCAGTACCAAATGTCACACTGAGAACGAACCCTGTCCTTTCCTTTTGTATTATTCCGCTATGTGTTTATGTACCCTTGTGTATTTGTCTTTTTCCTGTCTTTAAGTGTTTAGCTAATAAGATTTATGTTGTAGAATTTTTCTAATACTATGTCATTTACTTTGTAAAGATGTTTAGACATTATTTATTCTGTTTTGTTTTAATGCTCCTGTGTAAAGTTGATGTTTCAAAAGTTATTCTGATCTTTTATGTATTTACTTATGTCATAATTCCTGTAACACTGATGTATATGTTAGTTCGATTCTTTTGTAAAGCCTGTACCACAAATGTTATCTGCATTGTCATGTTCTTTAATGATGTATTTTGTACCTTTGTAATTGCATTCTTATGTTATAAAATTGTAATTGACACCAGTTCATCAAATTAAGTAACTTGTAAGTTCGATTTCACTGCACACGATTCTGCTGGTCATAGTATATGGACAATATGTGAGAAGAAGGGACTGTTAGTGTTTGCACGTGTGTTAATAATTCAGCAAGAGACTGGATAACAGCATTGCTGGTTCTAAGGACATTTCAAACAAATTTTTTGTGAGTGGACATGTGGTGGTTTATGGACTTGCTATATTCTCCGCAAGACTCTTCGATTGTGATTGTGCACCTGCACATTTGCAACAGATGGCTGCTGGCCGTCTCTACAAGGACTACAGTGGGTCTGCGTCTTTGCTGACTCACCAGTACAATTATTTCTACAAGGACTGCAGTGGGTCTGCGCCTCTGGTGGCCCACCAATATTGTAATCTCTACCAGGACTACAGTGGGTCTGCTCTGTGATGACCTACCAATACTCTTCAAAACTTCGATTGACTCTGCTGTGGGTTTGCTCTGTTGTGGCCCATTACTTGTCTGCATGTCAAGAGTCAGCACTGTCTTTCCATTGGAAGGACAACACTACTTCTTCAAGACTGCATGGAAATCCACTACGTCCGTGTGCATTTTATTTTACTGCTCAGACTTTGAGAAAAACACTGGAATTTTACTGTGATGAACAATCTGGACTGTCTTTATGGACTGTGAGAAAATTTTAGCTTTTGACCAACATTGTATCAATAAGTGTGTGCATTTGATATCTTTGTTATTGTAATTATGAAAAATTTCTTCAAATCATTTTTGGCCACTGCCCAAAACAATTTGTAAAATTTTTTGTGGGGAGCATGGGGGCTATGTAAGTAGCCTGTTTATGTTTTCTTATTGGCAACGTTACGTAGCGGTCTGTATAAAAATCACTGGCTGTGCTGTGTGCAGTCTGTGGCTAGTTTGCATTGTTGTCTGCCATTGTAGTGTTGGGCAGCGGCAGCTGGATGTGAACAGCGCGTAGCGTTGCGCAGTTGGAGGTGAGCCGCCAGCAGTGGTGGATGTGGGGAGAGAGATGGCGGAATTTTGTAATTTGTCATGAACTGCTAGATATATGATGATATTAAGGTAAATACATTGTTTGTTCTCTATTAATATCTTTCATTTGCTAACTATCCCTATCAGTAGTTAGTGCCTTCCGTAGTTTGAATCTTTTATTTAGCTGGCAGTAGTGGCGCTCGCTGTACTGCAGTAGTTAGAGTAATGAAGATTTTTGTGAGGTAAGTGATTTCTGAAAGGTATAGTTTAATGTTACTCAGGGCCATTCTTTTGCAGGGATTTTTGAAAGTCAGATTGCGTTGCGCTAAAAATATTGTATGTCAGTTTAAGCACAGTCATGTATAAATTGTTCGAAGGGGACGTTTCACGCGTTACGTGACCGCAACAGTTCTAGGCGCTACAGTCTGGAACCGAGCTACCGCTACGGTCGCAGGTTCGAATCCTGCCTCGGTCATGGATGTGTGTGATGTCCTTAGGTTAGTTAGGTTTAAGTAGTTCTAAGTTCTAGGGGACTGCTGACCTCAGAAGTTAAATCCCATAGTGCTCAGAGCTATTTGAATCATTTGACCGCAACACTAGGAGAAAGGCATTCAGTCTTGCGGTGGGCAGTGATTATAATGTTTTGCCCCATCAGTGTTTATCAAAACTGGATTTTCGCTTCTCCCGTTTCCTATCATCTACAGGACAAATAAGCTGCAACATTACATTATATATGTACTCATCATTAGTCACATCAACACGAAATCTTAAGACCCAAATCTCACATTTCGCGAAGCAAAAGTGCGCATGTGCCTGAAGAATACCTTTCCCGACAACGAGGCTATGGCAAATAATTAGGAGAAAGGGTTGTCCACACTACCTAATATGTCACAAGGAGCGTACAAATGAATACTACAATCTCAAATACCCTACTACTCCATAAATACTAAAATCAATTCGGGGAGATGCGGCGAAAGTATTTGTGTGGCAGTTATTTCCGTTTTCAGCGGCCGCGAGTCCCCTGTTCGTGGCAAACGCGTCACGTTGGTATAAAACAGGAAATGATACTCCCTTCCCCCCCTCTCCCCCTCACAGCGGATGGAGCTGCGTTTCGCATCTCGCCATACAATATTGCCTTACGATGATATCTTGATAAAACTGTTATCTTTCTTTTTTTCAACCTAAACTTTATTTGGAACTTGATTTGATCGTGTATTGTAATACTAGACACCTTTGGCTTGTTCGTTTATACTTATTACATCTTATATTACATGCAGACATAACGTTCGCTCTCTACAAAGTTTTCGACCAACGACGTAGCCCCGAGCTTGTTTTCCACGTGTTACACTGTTCGGGGATGTGACCTGCCTAGTCTGCGCCAGAGTCCGTCACGAAACTTTCTGTGTGGACAACGGTAGAAGAAGATCACCGAATGCAATCATAAACCAGGTGCTTGCACAAGTGCCCCATTTATTACGTCTTATTTACTACCCAGCTATTTAGTATCTATATCGGCGCAGTTATTAAAAGCTCGAAACAAACGTAAAACTATAAGGTGTTTCAAAAAGCGGGGTGATCGCGGAAACACAATTACTAGATATTTTGTTGACCATTTTATTTTATTCCTCATCATGCGTTTTCGGCTCTATTCATCTTCAGGTGACCTGATAAAATACAGTAACAAGTACAAAGTTGTAAGGTGTACATAAGGCACAGATGTCTTAAACAAGCAACGTAGTTTGCACAACAATCATTTTTGATAGACGAGCATAACATTTTAAATAAGTTTTAAATATGACTTTGACAAGTACGTTAAAATCGCCAGGAAAACGATGAAGTTAAACACGGACTAGACTTACAGTGGAATGATAAGAACGGCCTCTTGTGCCTGCTAAGTAAACAATCTATGAGTGTTAGATCGCGTAACTACAGCGTCGCTGCTTTACAGCGTTTCATCGTTATCATTTGTCACATATTTGTGCATAAAAAGATAGTATTACGAATGAGATATGAAATAAAATATGTATTTATAAGCTTTAAGAGCTATTAATGCCAACCTGTTCGGTAAAAAACGATATATAGAGGGAAATTATTGTTTACATACACAGCTTAACTTTTTAATATAAAACGGATAACAGAATGAAACTAAACACAGTTTGAATAATACAAAACAGGACAAGTATTTCTCTATAATTATAATCTATTATAATGAATAAGAAAATAGTAAAATACGTAAGTCAGGTAGATAAAAAAATTCTTTATTTAGAAGAGGAATACATGGAGACTTAGAGCAGTAGAACGTTCAGTAACACAGCTTATTTATCTATGTCTCTTTTATTCATAAGCAGTTCGCCAAATATACTAAAACAATTAGGAACAAAGTTTTAAATATAATTTTATTTGCTAACTGTCAGGTCTTCCTCACTCGCCACGGGACTGGTCTGCAATTGGCCGAACATCAACTCTTCTATTCAGTTGTAAATTGCAACCCAGAGACATGATAAAAGGGCTTAAGAGGAAATATTAATTCTGTTCAAAGATAGTACTTTACAATACCATAATCGAACAAGTTAGAAAATTTAACTATTTAGTACGTTTGATGTCTTATCATTAAGAAGAAAATTAGAGAAATAAGTCAAATTTCAACTGATGTGTGGCTCTGTAAACAGAATGCATATCAACAGAAGGAAGGACACATAAATGAAATTTTATTACGTAATAGTATTGGCTGTTGAGACGTATGCTTGTGAGCAAAGGGATCTGAAGACAGGGGAACAGAGAGCTGTGGGAAGAGTAGAAACTAACTAACAAACTAAAATATAACAGAGGAATACAAATTATTTTATTCATGTGAAAATATAAAAGTATGAAAATGTATCTGGTACCCGCACTAGTTACGAATCGGAGACGAAAGACTTGAAAAAAAAAAGTCTGTGCTCTACAGTTTGGTCATAGAAATGCTGGAGCCCGTGGAAGAAATCGTAGAGCTAGGAGGAGGGTGTGGAGGAGGGGGAGAGGTCCCCGACCCTCTTTGCCCTCGGTTATAGGCACCCTTGCAAGAAGGGTGTTAATTTGTACTTCCAAGGCACAGTGTAGACGCAATGAAAATGGAGACTGATTGTCCAGATTGTCCATGAGAATGTGCTGTAGACACCGCTACTGAGAGGAGATGCGAGGGTCACAGAGGGAATAGAAAGAAGTACATGATAGTAAAATACATTCCATTTATGAATACAAAAGGCAGAACGTGAATAAGACGGTTATCTATGATGTCTTGCGACACACTAAGAGTTTTCTCTAACGTGACGAAGAAGCGACGCGTCGGTAAGTTACAGGAAACTGAGAACTAAGACGAAAACGTAAAAAATAAAGCAAGTAGGGGCTAACACTACTATGCGTTCTCTAAACAATTACGAAGACCGTGGGTATTCAGGATGTTGATCATGTCCTAACTAAAAATTCATTGCAGTTTTCCTGGAAATGAAACATCAGACAAGCTAGATAAAGCAGTCATTTATGACGGAGAGAGGGAACATAATAGTACCAGGTGGTGATCTTTTAAACGCCCTTAGTCAACACTGGCGGAAAAAGATTATCGGAACACAAAGAAATAATGAATGTAGAGTAATGAAATTTCGGGAATACATTTGTCTATGTAACAGATTTAAGTGACTAACGTTGCCAGATTAATCTAATCGCGAGATAAGACATTGGAAATGGTAGATGCTGGTACATTAACATCCGGTGTAACCGCCAGAATGTAGAATGCGGTATGCAGGCGTACATGCATTGGTTGTACTGGTGACAGATGTCAGTTTGTGGGCTGGAGTTTCGTGTTTGTTGCACTCTGTCGGTGAAAAAAGGGATAATTAATGCTGTTTGTGGATGACGCTGGAGTTGCCGTCCAATGATGTCACAATGCGTTCAATTGGAGACAAATCTGATGATCGAGAAGGCCAAGGCAACATGTTGACATTCTATAGAGCATGATGGGTTACAACAGCGGTATGTAGGCGAGAGTTACCCAGTTGGAAAACACCCACTGGAATGCTGCTCATGAATGGCAGCACGACAAGTCTAATCACCAGACTGACGTACTCAAAAATGGTTCAAATGGCTCTGAGCACTATGGGACTTAACATCTGAGGTCATCAGTCCCCTAGAACTTAGAAGTACTTAAACCTATATAACCTAAGGACACCACACACATCCATGCCCGAGGCAGGACTCGAACCTGCGACAATAGCGGTCGCGCGGTTCCAGACTGTAGCGACTAGAACTGCTCGGCCACGCCGGCCGGCCAGACTGACGTACTGTTTTGCCGTCAGGCTGCGTGGGATAACCACGAGAGTGCCCCTACTATCGTACGACGTAATACCCTAGACCATAACTACAGTTGTAGGTCAAGTGTATCTGGCACACAGACAAGTTGGTTGCAGCCCTCAACTGGTCTTCTGACCGACACACGGCCATCACTGGCATCGAAGCAGGATCATCTTTTATCAGAAAACACAACTGGCCGGCACCCTGCCCGCCAATGAGCTCTCACCTGACACCACCGAAATCGCAAATGGCGGTTGTTGGAGGTCAGTTGGAATGCACGCTACAGGACGTCTGGCTCGGAACTGTCCCTGAAGGAATCGATTTGTGTTACTGTCGTGAAAACTGCTGCTCATACTGCTGCTGGAGATGCAGTACAATGCGCCAGTGCCATACGCCGATCACGATGGTCTTCCCTGTCCGTAGCGCACGTGACCGTGCGGAGCACAGTGTTTTTGCGAACGTACGTTCTTGTGACCACCGTGGCCAGCAATCATGTACAGTGGCTACATTCCCGGCGAGTCTTCCTGCAGTACCGCAGAAGGAATATCCAGTTTCTCATAGCCCTATTACACGACCTCGTTAAAATGCAGGTGTTGATAATGGCTACTTTGTCTAAATCTCAAAGGTAACTAACGCTCACGACCGTTACGGTATGTATTTAAAGCAAACCTAATTTGCATACTAACAGTGGTGCTACTAGCACAACTCTAATGTGAGTGGGACGAAATTTGAACAGACTTAATCTTTCTGATATAGAAACACACCTGCCAACTTTCGCTTATGTCGCACAACTCCTTCTTGGTGTTGTAATTTTTTTTCCTTCAGTGTGGAAATCATAGAGCAATGGAACGCATAAAGGCACGAATCGCCAAAAAATAAAGCCAGAAATTAATGAGAATTAGCCTGGTGTGAGACGCTACTTGTAGCACGACCTACACCAGTGTTCTAGAAGATTCAAGAGCACTGGGGCACACTCCACATTCGATCACAATTGCTACAGGAAACACCTATACGCATTGTCTTGTAGCAGTCCTATTATTCGACGACGATAAAGAAGCAGCCTGCGACATCTTGACTCCGAAGTGTTACGCAACGCCGCGCAGGATTAGCCGAGCGGTCTTGCCGGCACGGTAACTCAGCGTGTTCGATCAGGGGGTTCGATGCCCTCTGTAATAAAAAAACTGACTTAATGGATCAACGACGAACTGAAACGGGTGTCTTGCGACGTCCGTCACGAGCAGATACAACGAACAAAAACGAACAAAATGGGATTTAAAAAAAAAAAAGCTGTCTAAGGAGCTGCAGTCATGGACTGTGCGGCTGGTCCTGGCGGAGGTTCGAGTCCTCCCTCGGGCATGGGTGTGTGTGTTTGTCCTTGGGATAATTTAGGTTAAGTAGTGTGTAAGCTTAGGGACTGATGACCTTAGCAGTTAAGTCCCATAAGATTTCACACACATTTGAACATTTTTTTTTTTGAAGTTACGCAACTGCAACTTTTACACTACTTGGTCAAATAGGGGTTGTTCTTGCCTGCTTCTAAAGTATGAACCCGAACCACATCGACAAAATTTCGGAGGTTGTTCAGGGATTTTTTTTCTGAGTCTTCTGGTGTGTGGGAACCGTTGTCTCCGGTGGTTCTTTTCGGAGTAACTGAGTTTCGTTTGAATGCCTACCTCCATTTATGATTGTATCCGTTTTGTATCGAAATTATCGTAACAAGAGTGTGAAGGTCGACAGCATACGCTGTGTGTCTCGTTGGAAAATAAGCTTGTTCCTTTCGTTTATGGTGCTTACTGCTCAGAAGGGTTCCCTATATTACTGGTCGCCACCAAGCCTGTATTCACAACTGCTAAATTTTTTTCCGGTTTCTTTCTCCGGCAGTGTCAACTCTTCGTTAACAGTGATACACACCAGTACGAAATCTTTACTGAGAAAGAATTAGTCGAGATGCTCCTCGGCCAGAGTGCAATGGAAGAGCGTCACAATGACGCTACATTGAGCTTTTCTCGTAGGAATGGCAACAATATTACAGTACTTCTGCATCAGATTGAAGGTAGCTGCATTACTCTGCTCCGTTTTGTATGTTTTGTGACTACATACTGTTGTGAATGTATTTTCATAGAATAATTTGTGTCTAGGGTAACAAACTGAATAGCTTATAATAACTCTGTAACGAGCCATCGGAGATCAGAGGACACTAATCCCAAAATGTCTAGAAGTTATTCCTGAACAACATCCGAAGTTTTGTCGGTATAGTCATGATCTGTCTCCTATGCTTTTGCTGCTGTCCCTAAATGACCCTGGAGCGTGCTTTCTATTACAATCATCTGAAATTCAAATAAACTTTTGAGTGGTTTATGTACACTGATGAGCCAAAACATTATGACCTCCTGTTTAACAGCGTATTGTTCCACATTTCAAACACAGTAAAAGAGAGGTTCTCCTTGGCATGGATTCTACAAGCCCTAGACAGGATTCCAAAGGTAACTGAGACCAGATGTCTACGCATGGGTCAATACGAGACAGTAGTTTACATACACATAGCTGGCGCTGGTATGTGTTCGGATGGGTACAGATCAGGCACATTTTCTCGCCAAGACACCATTGTGAGTTCACTGTTATGCTCCTCATACCACTGTAGCATGATTCTGATCTTGTGACACGGACTGTTATCCTGCTGGAAGATGCCAGTGCCATAGGGGGAGACTTCAGGCATGACGCGGTTGCAGGTGGTCTGCAATGAAGTTCACGTAGTTCACTGCTGCCACGATGCCTTCGATTACCACCACAAATCCCCCAAAAACCCAATCAGTGTACCCCATGGCATAATTCTGCACTCACCAGCGTGCATCTGTGGCGCAGTGCATGTTTCGTGCACCCATTCTCCTGGATGACGACGTTTAAGGACCTAACCGTCGACATGGTGTAACAAGAAATGCAATTCATTTGACAGGCGACATGTTTCTATTGATCCGCGGTGCCCGCTGCAGTCACAAATGAGGATATTGTTGCGTCAACATAGGAACATATAGGGGTATTGTGATGTGAAGCTCCATGTTCAACAATGAACAATGACCTTCGAACGGTGTGCCCTGAAACGCTTATGCCTGCATCAGCATTGTACTCTGTCGACAGATCTGCTGCAGATCGCTGCCTATCCTGGATTACTCAATGGGACGTGGCTCTCCAATACCATATGGCCTACTCGTTATTCCACCATCCTTCAACCACTTTGCATAGGTGCTCAGGACAGTAGTACGCCAACAGGCGACGATCTTCGTCGTTTCAGAGACTCTCGTTGCCAGCCGTAGAGTCACAACAATGTGCCCTTTGTCAAAACCTCTTATGTCAGTGGATTTTCCCGGCCCGTATCTTTGTAATAATGGCTATCTATTCGTCTCTCTTCTGGTAATACTCTCAATGCGTAACGTGCCCTCAACACCACCAGGAACTATTCAGTCTTGCGGTGGGATGTGGTCTTAGTCATTCTCACCAGTGTATATTAAGGGCTGCATGAAACTTTAGTCTGATGGAGAAGAAAGGAAACCGAGTATTCTTGAAACTGCTGCACGTAACAAGTTATCAAGCAGAGAAATAGGGAGACATGGGTGTTAGTAATTACATCATGACACCTGGCGGCAGTAGCAGTCCGCTCGCACTGCCAACATGTACGACAGTGGACTGTTTTGTGGGACATTTACCTCCCGACTCACACGATCCGCTAATAAGTGAGACGAATGACAATCATCGTCATTTTCTAAAGGAACCCTTGATCAACAGGGTTCAAATGGCTCTAAGCACTATGGGACTTAGCATCTGAGGTCAGCAGTCCCCTAGACTTAGATCTACTTAAACCTAACTAACCTAAGGGCATCACACACATCCAAGCCCGAGGCAGGATTCGAACCTGCGAGCGTAGCAGCCGCGTGGTTCCGGACTGAAGCGCCTAGAACCGCTCGACCACTGCGGCCGGCTTCATCAACAGGGAACTCAACTGAACGCTGCTACGAGGGAAAGACTCGGTCCAGGGTACAGATACTGTGTTTTCGCACCGGACATGATAGAAAAGACACTTCAGGTGTGTTACATAAAATTTTATTTATTTGAGATTGCAGAAGATCGGACAAGTTCGTAACATTAATAAACAACTACATCTAAATCCATAGACTGCAAACCACCGTGAAGTGTTGGCAGAGGGTACGTCCCATTGTACCAGTTATTAGGGCTGTTTCCTATTCCATTCAAATATGGGGAGCAGGAAGACCGTTTAAATTGCCTCTGTGAGTGCTGCCATTAGTCCGATGTTGTCCTCGTGATTCCTATGTGAGCGACATGTAGGGAGTCATCCGTGAGTCATCATTCAAAACTGGATCCTGAAACTTTGTAAGGTAGCTTTCTAGGGGTAGTTTACGTTTGCTTTCTGCAGTCTGCCAGTTCAGTTCTCTCAACATTTATGTGGCA
The DNA here is from genome assembly GCF_021461395.2 of Schistocerca americana. Taxonomy (NCBI): domain Eukaryota; kingdom Metazoa; phylum Arthropoda; class Insecta; order Orthoptera; family Acrididae; genus Schistocerca; species Schistocerca americana. The sequence continues at coordinate 349,803,942 of NC_060124.1, forward strand.
GTCTCTCGCAGGTCAAATTCACCCGTGACCATTCATGCTGCACTTCTCTGTGTGCGGTCAATATCCTCTCTTAGTCCTATCTGGTACGGTTCCCGCTACACACTTGAGCAGTGTTCTAGAATGGGTCGCACGGGTGATTTGTAATCAACCTCCATTTTAGGGTACTGCATTTCCCTAGTGTACTTCCAATAAGTCGTAGTTTGCTACCTGCTTTACCCACGACAGAGCTTATGTGATCTTCCCATGTCATATCCCTACAAAGTGTTACACCCACGTATTTGTATAAGTTTACCGATTCTAATTGTGACTCACTGATATTATATTCTTAGGATACTACGTGTTTTCTTTACTTGAAGAGCACAATTTTACATCTTTCCATATTTGTAGCAAGCTGCTAAACTTTGCAACACTTTTAAAGCTTATCAAGATCTGACTGAGTATTTGAGCAGTTTGTTTCAAACTTTAGTTCATTATAGATAACTGCTTCATCGGTGGAAAGTCTGAGTTTACTATTGACATTGTCCGCAAAGTCATTAATATGTAATTTTGTTCTGCTGATGCTCACAACAGTAATTCGTAGACTACGAAGCAGGAGACAGACCACGATAGCTGGGCGCTCTACAGAATATGAATAGACTGTGATATTATGGCACTATAATTGAATAACCAAACACATTTACTTATGTTTTGAGAGGTAGCCGCCGGCCGGAGTGGCCGTGCGGTTCTAGGTGCTACAGTCTGGAACCGAGCTACCGCTACGGTCGCAGGTTCGGATCCTGCCTCGGGCATGGATGTTTGTGATGTCCTTAGGTTAGTTAGGTTTAATTAGTTCTAAGTTATAGGCAACTGATGACCTCAGAAGTTAAGTCGCATAGTGCTCAGAGCTATTTGAACCATTTTTTGAGAGGTAGTCGTATAGGACATAACAAGCATTTCTAATCTCTGAATAGTCTTTTGTCAACTCAACTGTGAACTATTTTTCTAGCTGCACGGTTCTCGCAGACCCAGCTAACTATGACAACGGCAGCCGCTGTCCTGTGGAGCTAAGCTTTCGACCTGCGGAGACTACCTGCGCTGACGAACTGTTTTAGGCGTCCGTTACGCCAGGGACAGGGAGGGCACTGGTATCGTGTAGTATTTCGGGAGAGGGGACGTGCGGCGCCTGATCTGCTCATAATGCCAGGCTGGCACCCCCCCCCCCCCGCCCCTACCGCCAGTCCTCCCGCCCCCCCTTCCTCGGGGTTTGCAAATACTGACGTTTGCACTCATGGTTTTTGACGGCCAGCGCATGAGTGGTGTCTGAGGATAATACCACATGTAACATGAATATGATGGGACCCAACACACTTCCCTTGGGTACACCAGAAATTACGTCTACATTCGTCGATTACTCGCCATCCAAGATAACTTGTTGCCTCATCCCTACTAGCAGGTCCTCAATCCAGTCAAAAATTTCACTTGATGTCCTATAGGATCGTACATCTACATCTATATTGTATTTTTGATGATAAGCTTAGGGGTGGTGCTGAGACAAATGTTTTTCGGAAATCGAGAAATGCTACATTCTCCTGATTGCTTTATCCATGGCTTTCAGTATGTCATGTGAGAAACGTGCGAGTTGGGTTTCACATGATAGATGTTTTCGAAATTCGTGCTGGTTGGTATGGAGGAGGTGATTCTGTTTGAGATACCACATTGTGTTTGACTCATAGTATGTTCCAAGATTCTACAAGATATTGATGTCAAGAATATAGAACGGTAGCTCTGTGAATCACTTTTCTATCTTGAATACGGGAGTGACTTGTGATTTATTCCAGCTGCTGGGCACGGTTTATTGTTCGAGGCATCTACAACAGGGTATAGACAAAAGAGGAGCTAACTCAGCCGAAAATTCATTATAGAATTTCGTAGGGATTCTAGTGGTGTCTCGAGTTTTGATCGCTTTTATTGATTACAGCTGTTCCTCAACGCCTCCGACACTAATATAAATTTCACTTATCTTTCCAGTCGCGAGTGAATTAAATTAGGACAACATTTATGTGTTTTCCTTTGTAAAGGAGTATTTGAAAACAAAGTTAAACGTTTGCTATTGAAAATTTCAGTTCCTGCCTCGTCCATGAGTATCTAGACTGTAACTTTGATGCGACTAACAGCCTTTACAAACGGCCAGAATTTCTTTGGGTTTTGCGAAAGGTCATTCGACAGTATTCTCCTGCAGTAGCAACTGAAGTCTTCACACGTTCCTCTCTTGACGGCAAAAGCATATTTCTATCTATAGTCCTATGCTTCGTTTTATCTACGTCTACATCTACATTTATACTCCGCAAGCCACCCAACGGTGTGTGACGGAGAGCACTTTACGTGACACTGTCATTACCTCCCTTTCCTGTTCCAGTCGCGTATGGTTGCGGGAAGAACGACTGTCTGAAAGCCTCCGTGCGCGCTCTAATCTCTCTAATTTAACATTCGTGATCTCCTAGCGAGGTATAAGTAGGGGGAAGCAATATATTCGATACCTCATCCAGAAACGCACCCTCTCGAAACCTGGCGAGCAAGCTACACCGCGACGCAGAGCGCCTCTCTTGCAGAGTCTGCCACTTGAGTTTGTTAAACATCTCAGTAACGCTATCACGGTTACCAAATAACCCTGTGACGAAACGCGCCGCTCTTCTTTGGATCTTCTCTATCTCCTCCGTCAACCCGATCTGGTACGGATCCCACACTGATGAGCAATACTCAAGTATAGGTCGAACGAGTGTTTTGTAAGCCGCCTCCTTTGTTGATGGACTACATTTTCTAAGGACTCTTCCAATGAATCTCAACCTGGTACCCGCCTTACCAACAATTAATTTTATATGATCATTCCACTTCAAATCGTTCCGCACGCATACTCCCAGATATTTTACAGAAGTAACTGCTACCAGTGTTTGTTCCGCTATCATATAATCATACAATAAAGGATCCTTCTTTCTACGTATTCGCAATACATTACATTTGTCTATGTTAAGGGTCAGTTGCCACTCTCTGCACCAAGTGCCTATCCGCTGCAGATCTTCCTGCATTTCGCTACAATTTTCTAATGCTGCAACTTCTCTGTATACTACAGCATCATCCGCGAAAAGCCGCATGGAACTTCCGACACTATCTACTAGGTCATTTATATATACTGCGAAAAGCAATGGTCCCATAACACTCCCCTGTGGCACGCCAGAGGTTACTGTAGACGTCTCTCCATTGATAACAAAATGCTGTGTTCTGTTTACTAAAAACTCTTCAATCCAGCCACACAGCTGGTCTGATATTCCGTAGGCTCTTACTTTGTTTATCAGGCGACAGTGCGGAACTGTATCGAACGCCTTCCGGAAGTCAAGAAAAATAGCATCTACCTGGGAGCCTGTATCTAATATTTTCTGGGTCTCATGAACAAATAAAGCGAGTTGGGTCTCACACGATCGCTGTTTCCGGAATCCATGTTGATTCCTACATAGTAGATTCTGGGTTTCCAAAAACGACATGATACTCGAGCAAAAAACATGTTCTAAAATTCTACAACAGATCGACGTCAGAGATATAGGTCTATAGTTTTGCGCATCTGTTCGACGACCCTTCTTGAAGACTGGGACTACCTGTGCTCTTTTCCAATCATTTGGAACCTTCCGTTCCTCTAGAGACTTGCGGTACACGGCTGTTAGAAGGGGGGCAAGTTCTTTCGTGTACTCTGTGTGGAATCGAATTGATATCCCGTCAGGTCCAGTGGACTTTCCTCTGTTGAGTGATTCCAGTTGCTTTTCTATTCCTTGGACACTTATTTCGATGTCAGCCATTTTTTCGTTTGTGCGAGGATTTAGAGAAGGAACTGCAGTGCGGTCTTCCTCTGTGAAACAGCTTTGGAAAAAGGTGTTTAGTACTTCAGCTTTACGCGTGTCATCCTCTGTTTCAATGCCATCATCATCCCGGAGTGTCTGGATATGCTGTTTCGAGCCACTTACTGATTTAACGTAAGACCAGAACTTCCGAGGATTTTCTGTCAATTTTACTTTCGAATTCACTGAACGCTTCACGCATAGCCCTCCTTACGCTAACTTTGACATCGTTTAGCTTCTGTTTGTCTGAGAGGTTTTGGCTGCGTTTAAACTTGGAGTGAAGCTCTCTTTGCTTTCGCAGTAGTTTCCTAACTTTGTTGTTGTACCACGGTGGGTTTTTCCCGTCTCTCACAGTTTTACTCGGCACGTACCTGTCTAAAACGCATTTTACGATTGCCTTGAACTTCTTCCATAAACACTCAACATTGTCAGTGTCGGAACAGAAATTTTCGTTTTGATCTGTTAGGTAGTCTGAAATGTGCCTTCTATTACTCTTGCTAAACAGATAAACCTTCCTCCCTTTTATTATATTCCTATTAACTTCCATATTCAGGGATGCTGCAACGGCCTTGTGATCACTGATTCCCTGTTCTGCACATACAGAGTCGAAAAGTTCGGGTCTGTTTGTTATCAGTAGGTCCAAGATGTTATCTTCCCGAGTCGGTTCTCTGTTTAGTTGCTCGAGGTAATTTTCGGATAGTGCACTCAGTATAATGTCACTCGATGCTCTGCCTCTACCACCCGTCCTAAACATCTGAGTGTCCCAGTCTATATCTGGTAAATTGAAATCTCCACCTAAGACTATAACATGCTCAGAAAATTTATGTGAAATGTATTCCAAATTTTCTCTCAGTTGTTCTGCCACTAATGCTGCTGAGTCGGGAGGTCGGTAAAAGGAGCCAATTATTAACCTAGCTCGGTTGTTGAGTGTAACCTCCACCCATAATAATTCACAGGAACTATCCACTTCTACTTCACTACAGGATAAACTACTACTAACAGCGACGAACACTCCACCACCGGTTGCATGCAATCTATCCTTTCTAAACACCGTCTGTACCTTTGTAAAAATTTCGGCAGAATTTATCTCTGGCTTCAGCCAGCTTTCTGTACCTATAACGATTTCAGCTTCGGTGCTTTCTATCAGCGCTTGAAGTTCCGGTACTTTACCAACGCAGCTTCGACAGTTTACAATTACAATACCGATTGCTGCTTGGTCCCCGCATGTCCTGACTTCGCCCCGCACCCGTTGAGGCTGAGTGAGCTAGGAGTATACGACTTGCTGCTGCAGCTGCTCATCCAACTGCGGCAGGGAGCACACTGACTGTGACCAACCGACACTGGCCGTTCAAACCAAAAACAGAAGACAAACGACTGCTGCAGCTGCTTATCCAACGGCGGCAGGGAGCACACTGTTATACAGTATCCTCTAGAAAATTTAGTGACGAAGTCCTCACTTATGTATCCATAACGTTCGTAATCGGCGTACTATAAGTCCTGGAAACGGTAAAAAATCACAAATTGGAATAGTGATATGAACACCTCATTATAGTTCCTCAGGAAGTCTTTTGGAATTAATAAAGTGTTGTTCTTGTATAATCGACTTCCGGTATCCATCTTGGAATTTTTGCAAGAATGTATGCCTAATGGAAATATTAAATTATTTAGTTAATGCTTATGATAATGTACTACATTTAGGTCCCTTAGGTAAGAAAGCGTGGACGCAACAAATTTCAGTCCGTTTACTGAATTATTCGACTCAAATATTATTTGACAGAAGAATGGAAACTAATCTACCAGACTGTAGAAAACGAGCAGAGGTCATTCACTAGACTCAGTCAGATCCCCTTCCTTAAGAATTTGTAGATGATATTTTTTTGAGTTTCCACACTTCTCGTTGGTTCGGTGTCCCCCCCTCACCCGTCCTACACCCTCTCCCCCACCCCCGCGCTTTGTTTTCCTCTACCAACCTCATTCCAGAAGAAGGTAGAGAAGATATTACTCCCAGCATCATCAGTCATTCCAGTCTCTGGCTTCACTTACAATTATTTGACATCTGCAGCTTCCTTCAGTATCGAATATGTTATTTCCTGATGTTTTAGTACAGCTTCTATTACTGTGTCCCTTTTTCTAGTCAGGGTTTTCCCACATCTTTTTCTCGCCGGCTCTGTAGAGAACCTACTCGTTTCTTATCTCTTCAGTCCACCGAATTTTCAACGTCACTCTATAGTACCACATCAGATGTACATTCCCACAAATTTAAGCCGGCCGGAGTGGCCGAGTGGTTCTAGGCGCTACAGTCTGGAACCGCGCGACCGCTACGGTCGCAGGTTCGAGTCCTGCCACGGGCATGGATGCGTGTGATGTCCTTAGGTTAGTTAGGTTTAAGTAGTTCTAAGTTCTAGGGGACTGATGACCTCAGATGTTAAGTCCCATAGTGCTCAGAGCCATCTGAACCACAAATGTATTCTTCAGGTTAAAGCTTTTCTTTGTTACTACTAGACATTTTCTGGCGAGAAATGTCTCATTGCTCGTGCTAGTCTGCTTCTTATACCCTTCTTGCTTTGTTCATCTTGCATTATTTTGTTCCCAGGATAGCACATTTCATTCACCCCGCTTACTGAGTTGTCAATAATTATGATGTTGTGAGTAGCGGTATTCTCATTTCTGTTACTGCTCTATACTTTCGTGTTTTTATTTGTGTTTACTTTCAATGTATATTCTTTCCCCGTAAGCTGTTGATCATATTAAACAAGACCTGTTATTCTTCCTCACTCTGACAGAGGACAGCAATATCACTGACAAATATTAGCATTGATGCTTTATTTCCTTCATTATTTCTTCGGTATACAGTATAGGTTGAACGAAATGCATCTCTACCTTTTGTGTTTCTTAATTCACGCACTTCTCTGGTGATCACGCACGCATTCTTATTGATATCTCTTGGTTCTTGAATACATCTTTTCCTATAGCATGTGCATAATTTTACTAAGGATTTGAAACATTGCAGTACTTCTCAAATTGCAGAGCTTTTTCTCTAGGATGACAAATCGTATGGAGGCGTCTTGTTTCCATTATCAAAATAACATCAGACAAAATTACGTGGTGCATTTTCCTTACCCATAGCCAAACAGATCGACATTTAACTGAATCTCTGTTTTCCCGTTGCATCCTTCTGTGTGTTATTCGTTTTAGCAACTTGGATGCACGATGCGTCAAGCTAATTGTACGTTAAATCGCTCTTTTGTCTGTCCTTGCTATCTTCGTAATTGTATGGATGATATTCTCCAGAAAGTTCGATGGTATATCTCAATCACAGATTCTACATACTGACTTCAATAGTCGTATGTTTACTACTTCCCCTAACAATTTTAAAAGTTCCGAATTAATGCTATAGTCGTATGTTTACTACTTCCCCTAACAATTTTAAAAGTTCCGAATTAATGCTATCAGTTCCTCGTGGGTTGTTTGATCGCAAGCCTTCCATAGCTCCGTTAAATTAATACTACATTCCCTATATCGTCCAAATTGACACCCATTTATTCTTGTAACACGTCAAGATAGTAGACAATTCTTCCCCATCGTAGCGACCTTCAGTGTCGTGTTTTACTTATTCAGCCTCTCCTCAGCTTTCAAAAGTGGATTTCGTTTTCCAGTTTACTACTAACAGCACTTAAGTTAATTTTAACTTTTCCAAATCCGTGGATCTCTCCTTACAACGACAATTAATTCTTGATTTTTCCTCCAACTATCGCTCTTTATTTTCTTCGCACTTACTACTGACGGAGCGAGGTGGCGCAGTTGTTAGCACACCGGGCTCGCACTCGGGAGGACAACGGTTCAAATCCGCATCCGGCTGTCCTGATTTAGGTTTTCCGTGATTTCCCTAAATCGCTTCAGACAATTACCGGGACGGTTCCTTTGACAGGGCATGGCTGACTTGTTTCCATAATGCGATGGGACCGATGGCCTCGCTGTTTGGTCCCCTACCCCAAGGCAACCAACCAACTTACTATTTTTTCATTCCTAAGTGGTTTTCTTTTGAACAATTTTGTGTTTCATGTTTTCGTAGATTGAAATAAAGCTTTTCTTCTGTTATCCATTATTTGTTCGCAGTGATTATTCATCTTGTGTTTATACCTCCTGGCCTAAGGTACCCATCTTTATCGCAATACGCATAACCTCAGAGAATCTCGAACGCTCATAATCATTTCTCAGTACTGTATAGTTTTCTGGAGTACGAATGCCAATGATATCATCATGACACATCACTAAGAAATCACATCCTGTTCTTACACATTTTGGGATCCTCTCAATCGTCTCTTATAGGATGCCTAAAGGATGCTGCTTTCTCGGATAGCTTAAAAAAATTCAAGCAAATCACATTAATGGTTCTTATTACAATAAAGTAGATGGACAACATTGACGCACAAGAACGTGTCGCTGGCAACTGGCGACGTGCAAACAGTCAGTGTCCTTCACCGTATACACTACTGGCCATTAAAATTGCTACACCACGAAGATGACGTGCTACAGACGCGAAATTTAACCGACAGGAAGAAGATGCTGTGATATGCAAATGATTAGCTTTTCAGAGCATTCACACAAGGTTGGCGCAGGTGGCGACATCTACAACGTGCTGACATGAGGAAAGTTTCCAACCGATTTCTCATACACAAACAGCAAGTTGACCGGCGTTGCCTGGTGAAACGTTGCTGTGATGCCTCGTGTAAGGAGGAGAAATGCGTACCATCACGTTTCCGACTTTGATAAAGGTCGGATTGTAGCCTATCGCGATTGCGGTTTATCGTATCGCGACATTGCTGCTCGCGTTGGTCGAGATCCAATGACTGTTAGCAGAATATGGAATCGGTGGGTTCAGGAGGGTAATACGGAACGCCGTGCTGGATCCCAACGGCCTCGTACCACTAGCAATCGAGATGACAGGCATCTTATCCGCATGGCTGTGACGGATCGTGCAACCACGTCTCGATCCTTGAGTCAACAGATGGGGACGTTTGCAACCATCTGCACGAACAGTTCGACGACGTTTGCAGCAGCATGGACTATCAGCTCGGAGACCATGGCTGCGGTTACCCTTGACGCTGCGTCAGAGACAGGGGCGCCTGCGATGGTGTGCTCAACGACGAACCTGGGTGCAAGAATGGCAAAACGTCATTTTTTCGGATGAATCCAGGTTCTGTTTACAGCATCATGATGGTCGCATCCGTGTTTGCCGACATCGCGGTGAACGCACATTGGAAGCGTGTATTCGTCATCGCCATACTGGCGTATCACCCGCCATGATGGTATGGGGTGCCATTGGCTACACGTCTCGGTCACCTCTTGTTCGCATTGACGGCACTTTGAACAGTGGACGTTACATTTCAGATGTGTTACGACCCGTGGCTCTACCCTTCATTCGATCCCTGCGAAACCCTATATTTCAGCAGGATAATGCACGACCGCATGTTGCAGGTCGTGTACGGGCCATTCTGGATACAGAAAATGTTCGACTGCTGCCCTGGCCAGCACATTCTCCAGATCTCGCACCAATTGAAAACGTCTGGTCAATGGTGGCCGAGCAATTGGCTCGTCACAATATGGCAGTCACTACTCTTGATGAATTGTGGTATCGTGTTGAAGCTGCATGGGCAGCTGTACCCGTACACGCCATCCAAGCTCTGTTTGACTCAATGCCCAGGCGTATCAAGGCCGTTATTACGGCCAGAGGTGATTGTTCTGGGTACTGATATCTCAGCATCGATGCACTCAAATTGCGTGAAAATGTAATCACATGTCAGTTCTAGTACAATATATTTGTCCAATGAATACCCGTTTATCATCTGCATTTCTTCTTGGTGTAGCAATTTTAATGGCCTGTAGTGTACAATGTCCATGTAAGCAATTTACATAAGGCACAAGTCTCAGTATAACAGTTAGTGTGGCGGTTTTGCGTATCATCAACATGGAAAAATGCAATGAATATGGATGATATGATACTCTATGGTATTCTGCGCTTTGAATTCACTCTGTTATTTAGCAGTTGCATTGATTTGATTTTGTAAATGATACTGACAATATTATACACATGTATAATGCATTATTCATACTACAACTTCTCCCGGATAATTATTTTGTTCAAATTGCACAAGAATTCCACCTGACGTAGTGTAATAATGTTGACTGTAAGTTGTGTTCATGTCACTAAAATTACAGATCGTACATCAGAGCTTTTATAATTTTTGTCTTCGATGAATTTAATTATTCTTAGAAAATTGAACATGAAAAGGAACCACAGAATACCACCCGCACACAGCACTGACGCATGCTACCAGAAATATTTTTCTCCGTGATTCCTGCGTAGTTTAATTTTGACCTCATACATCAGCAATGAAATCTTGTTCAACAATAAATACCATCAGTACTGTTCTTAGAAAATGCCGTCTGATTCGATTAATTTTTTCTTTTATAAATAGAGTTTAGTACCACCGGTGCACATTTATTTCATACACATCGGAATATTGTTTGCAGTTTCAAGTAATGTAAATTTGCCGCTGAGATAAAAGTTAAGATGGAGGCCAACAAAAGATAGAGGATTTCTTTTTAATTTAGAATTTCCTTTGCTCAATAAATAATTAATCATTTAAATTGATGCCACCAAAAAAATTATTAATACTGTTCTGCAAATTAGTACATAAACCCTTGATGTTTCGACCAGAAGTACAGACGAAAGTGCTATATAATCGCAACTAACAATGGCTGCGCTTGTTGCAGCTATGATAAGACAATTAATACAAAATTATAATTAGAAGAGGCAGTGATTTTTCAATAATTAATCATAAATAGTTTTAACGCATTTGGCTCTATTTCGTTTTTACCAGCAAATGAACATAAAAGTTCAATAATTTTACGTTAAATGTTTTTCATTCAACAGAACTCAAGTCGATTAGCGTCTTGCGCCGGCGACGTACATCAGAAGAAGACGACAAAAGGGTACAAAACAAAAGAAAGGAATGACATAGATTAACAAATAATGTGAGACAAACATTGTCTCTGTTTTACATAATTATCATCTTATTAAGAAATAATTACATAATTGAATTAATATTATTGAGTTACGTAATTTTCGACACTTTCATATTCCACTCGTAATAAAAAAAAATATATATATCGTGGATGTTATATTGCCACTTGGGCTGATAAAAAAAAAGTTTATTCACCATGTTTATTTCTCATCACCCTTTTTTTTTATCAGTCCACATAATCCACGAAGATTCATTGCTGTAACGTCCGAATATTTGATTTCAATGTAACTTGACACAGAAAAATGTATTTGAATTGAGCAATTAAAAAAAAAAAATCTCCGTGACTGTATTGCCTCGAAATTGCTTCGGATACTTCCCGGATTATCTTATTCCCTCTCCCCCCTCCCCCCCCCCCCCCCCCCCATTCGGGTTAGCTGGAATCGGAAAACCGGGATCAAAATCGTCCAAGGGGCTTCAAGACAATACACTCACCTACTGTTTACAGTTAGGCTTGACATACACTCCTGGAAATGGAAAAAAGAACACATTGACACCGGTGTGTCAGACCCACCATACTTGCTCCGGACACTGCGAGAGGGCTGTACAAGCAATGATCACACGCACGGCACAGCGGACACACCAGGAACCGCGGTGTTGGCCGTCGAATGGCGCTAGCTGCGCAGCATTTGTGCACTGCCGCCGTCAGTGTCAGCCAGTTTGCCGTGGCATACGGAGCTCCATCGCAGTCTTTAACACTGGTAGCATGCCGCGACAGCGTGGACGTGAACCATATGTGCAGTTGACGGACTTTGAGCGAGGGCGTATAGTGGGCATGCGGGAGGCCGGGTGGACGTACCGCCGAATTGCTCAACACGTGGGGCGTGAGGTCTCCACAGTACATCGATGTTGTCGCCAGTGGTCGGCGGAAGGTGCACGTGCCCGTCGACCTGGGACCGGACCGCAGCGACGCACGGATGCACGCCAAGACCGTAGGATCCTACGCAGTGCCGTAGGGGACCGCACCGCCACTTCCCAGCAAATTAGGGACACTGTTGCTCCTGGGGTATCGGCGAGGACCATTCGCAACCGTCTCCATGAAGCTGGGCTACGGTCCCGCACACCGTTAGGCCGTCTTCCGCTCACGCCCCAACATCGTGCAGCCCGCCTCCAGTGGTGTCGCGACAGGCGTGAATGGAGGGACGAATGGAGACGTGTCGTCTTCAGCGATGAGAGTCGCTTCTGCCTTGGTGCCAATGATGGTCGTATGCGTGTTTCGCGCCGTGCAGGTGAGCGCCACAATCAGGACTGCATACGACCGAGGTACACAGGGCCAACACCCGGCATCATGGTGTGGGGAGCGATCTCCTACACTGGCCATACACCACTGGTGATCGTCGAGGGGACACTGAATAGTGCACGGTACATCCAAACCGTCATCGAACCCATCGTTCTACCATTCCTAGACCGGCAAGGGAACTTGCTGTTCCAACAGGACAATGCACGTCCGCATGTATCCCGTGCCACCCAACGTGCTCTAGAAGGTGTAAGTCAACTACCTTGGCCAGCAAGATCTCCGGATCTGTCCCCCGTTGAGCGTGTTTGGGACTGGATGAAGCGTCGTCTCACGCGGTCTGCACGTCCAGCACGAACGCTGGTCCAACTGAGGCGCCAGGTGGAAATGGCATGGCAAGCCGTTCCACAGGACTACATCCAGCATCTCTACGATCGTCTCCATGGGAGAATAGCAGCCTGCATTGCTGCGAAAGGTGGATATACACTGTACTAGTGCCGACATTGTGCATGCTCTGTTGCCTGTGTCTATGTGCCTGTGGTTCTGTCAGTGTGATCATGTGATGTATCTGACCCCAGGAATGTGTCAATAAAGTTTCCCCTTCCTGGGACAATGAATTCACGGTGTTCTTATTTCAATTTCCAGGAGTGTAGTTGAGATTGTACATACTGGAACACGAATTTATGTTTCTGAATTAAGTGCGAAGTACATTGAAGTTTTATGATTTTTTTAACAGTTTTAATATATTTCTTGGGTATGACATAACAATGTGTCGTTGACGTTATAAAAATTTCTTCCACGTCGACACGTCGTATCGCAGTCAGGTAGTGACTGCCGCCGGTCCGCCCCTGGCCGCGTCGGCGTAGCGTCAACTGCAGTCGGCTGCGTCGCGATTGCGATCTGCTGCCGGCCGGAACTACCCCTGCAGCAGCTCTGGATTCTTTTGTGCCTCGTCATTCAGTTCAAGACGGGTAGATGAAATGTCAAAATACATGTGTCAGTGACAAGCTAAACACTCTTACCATCCTGTGGAGAAAATTTGTTAGTGTCCATATCACTCGCATTCACACAGAAGGAATTAATTGGCGCGTTTTTTTTTTTTTTTTTTTTAGTATGTCCTGTATCCTGTATCACGACACTGTTCAACACAATGTAGTGATCCATTTTGGAATTCATCACAATATGCTCATTTCAATCACGGCACTGTTAATCACACACGTGTCCGTAGCGTGCTTTGTGTATACTTCGAGAATGTGATTACACTTTCTACCTCGCGACGCGCTGCGAAGCCTACGTTGCATTGTTTTTGTGCGGCGCGGCTGGCTCTACAGTCAGTCACATAATATTTTACCCGCAAAGACGCTCCGAATCGAATTATTAGAGGTCACGAGTTCATTTTAACTGATAATATTGGCAACAGAACTTAACGTCCATACCGCTGCTGTTACCTTCGACATTACATGAGTGTTCTTAAGGTTTCTTGATCACAGTTTATCACTGTTCACATTTTTCGCTAAATAAATCAGTGTCCACTAGACTTTTCTGCAGTTCTTGTAAGACACAGATCAACTTTCTGATTGCTGTGAGTACATGTCCATAGTACTTACACACAGTCTATATGCGAACGACACCTTTCATGAAAAGAGGTCCTGCACATTTGCACATATTTTCGCATTACAATGACTGAATAACAAGATCAAAATTTTATCCCGTTACGTAAACATAATGCAGTATAAAACTTTAGGAATCTGCTACATTGTTGTGATCATTAGATCATTCTCGAACAATCGATATAACAGTACATTCCCATGTTCATGCCAAATACACAAATTTTATCATCTTTTGGGACAGAGATCCATGTTTGACTTCTTTTAACCGGAATGTCCCTGATAAGTCATTTTATATTACTTCACACTGAAATGTGTACATGAATTAGTACACAGTCAGATACTATTCGAGAGGTGGCTGACATGATCACACAGCTCACACATGACCAACACTCGTTACATGTATGGGACCATATGACTCAATCTCATTTAAAATATTTTATGCATTTTATTGATATGTTCGCTACATAAAATAATAATAAAATTTATTACATCTAATACCATAATATTTAAGTGAACTTTTATGAAGATACTGATTTCTTTTATTAAAATGTGTATATCATGCAGATTCTTCACTCTTTGCACAAATAATTCAAGAATATTATATTGTGACACTTGATGTGTAAATCTACAAACTAACAAACATATAATATCATTGCAATACTAAAATTAAACATCACATTTATTAATGTTCGGTACATTAGCACCTCTTATTAGTCCTTTCTAAATACAGACATTTTATTGCAAATATTTTTTCATGTCTTTATGGCAATATAGCCCCTTCCTCTTCCCTGTATTCACATCCTCTAGTATGTAGCACCCCTCATGTGGGATGTTAGCTATCTTGTAAGGTCCTTCACACAGTAATCACCGCTTTTTGTTCATTCTTTTTATTATTCATGCCTTGGAATGTGTCCGCAATAATACCAATTCTCCAACACAGTATTGTTGGGTTTTAGTGAGTTTTTTTTTTATCAAACTTCGTCTTGCGGATCTCCGCTTTCCGATTTATATTCTGCAGAGCTGTAATAAGCTTCTGCTGGTAATCTAATTGTTCATCTTCAATCTTCGGAATCGGTTTAGCCCATTGGCTTTCTTCATCCTCCTCTTCATTCATTAATTCACAAGGTGTGAATCCAGTTGTCATGTGTGGCTAATTATTATAGGCTTCCATAAAACTATGCAGTTTTTCCACCCACTTAGTATGCCTGTTGTGGGCGTACGTTCTTATAAATCGGTCGAATTCCCTGAAATCTCTTCCGCCAGGTTACTACTCGGTGAAAAGCGTGAAATTAAAATATGCTCGACATTATGTTCGTTCATGAGCTTTCTCCATCTTTCACCAGTGAAGTAAGCAGCATTATCTGTTATGACAATGGATGGGCAACCGACAGATTTGAAGTAATCGCTTGCTAGTCTCTTTGCAGTAATGATTTCAGTCGATGCTTTAAGTGGGTACATTTTCACGTATTTGGAAAATAAATCGTATACTGCAAGCACGTATTTTACACCTCCTCTGGCAGTTGGTAGTGGTCCTGCGATATCGGTGGCTGCAATCTGTCGCGGATGTTTTGCTATAATAGGATGCAGCTCAGTTTCCCTGCAAATATTGCTCGGTTTGGCCGTTTGACAAATATGACAGGTTCTGATAAGTTCTTGCACCTTTCTTCTTAAATTAGGATAATAACAATTTTGACTTATCTTCATGCAACATTTATTAATACCGAAGTGCCCCCATGCCCGATGCGTCAGCCAGATTAAGTCATCGAGCAGGTCTGATGGAATGCATACTTGCCATCTACTATTAGGACGGTCAGATTTGAAAAATAAAATGTCATCATTCAGCTGGTAATATTTGTGGAAGGCACTATCAGCTTGCTGATTCAATGTGTCCCTGATATTTTTCCACATCGGATCCTTCATTTGACATTGTTTCAGCTTTTTCCACAATGCTAAATATTTTTGCCTATTTGCTTTGTCCTTCATAAGTAGAATTCTGTACTCTGTTGAATTTTCAACTAGATTTGCAAACGCTGGTAACCCTTGTGGTAATCTAGATAATGTATCAGCAATAATATTATCTGGTCCATGAACTTGTCTAATCTCAAAATCATACTCTTGCAAAGCAAGAATCCATCGAGCTAACCGTCGTTGTAGTAATTTACATGTCAACATGAAACTCAGAGCCTGGTGATCACATAACACGTTAACATGTTTACCATAAACATAATATCTAAATTTCTTAAATGCAACCACCACAGCTAGTGCCTCAAATTCAGTCACGGTGTAAGCACGTCCGCATTTAGTTAAAATCCTACTTGCAAAACCGATCATCTTGATCTCGAGTTTATTGTTAATGGTTTCTGTTTGAAAGAGACATGCTCCGATCCCATAGTTTGATGCATCATTTGCGATAAAGAAATCTTTTGGTGCATTAATAAGTGCTCTTTTGATGCTATGAAAATCTTCTTCACATTTCGAGGTCTAACACCATTGTGCATTTTTCTTTAGTAAACCCAATAATGCTTCGCTATTAAGTTGTTGGGTTGTTAAAAATCTTCTGAAAAAGATGCCAATCCAATAAAACTTTTAAGCTGTTTCTTCGTGCGTAGGCGTGGAAAATTTTCTATTGCCTCCAGTTTGCTAGGTTCTGGTCTTAGTCCTTGCGGTGATGTCCAAGGAATTTGATTTCTTCTCTAGCGAATTTAGATTTTTTTAAATTTACTGTCACCCCTCTTGCCTGGAATTTGTCTAACACATCTTGTATTAATTCTAGGTGTTCTTCTCACGTTTCTGTTGCTAGCAGTATATTGTCCACATACACTGTGACTGGATCTAATAACTGAGGCCCCAGCACATCATCTAAGGCTGTTATAAAAACTCCAGTACTGATGTTTAATCCAAACGGAAGGACGCAAAATTTGTATCTCCGCCCTCCAAATACGAAAGCTGTGTATTTCCTAGCTTCTTCTGATAGCAAAATTTGCCAGAACGAAGGACGCAATTCCAATGACGTTAAATATTTCTTTCCAAAGAACGTCTGGATTTGTTCGTCCAAATTCTCTGGTCTCGTTCGCACGGGCACTATAATTTTGTTGATGTCTCACGCGTCGAGGACGAGGCGTATACTCTTGTCTGCTTTTGTAATTGCTAATAGAGGACTGCTATATGGCGAATCAGATGTTTCAATTGCTTCCCAATCCAGCATTTTGCGTATTTCTTTCATGACTTCGTTCTTCTTAGTCCAAGGAACCGTGTAAGCTGCTCTACACTAGGTTTTGTGCGGGAATACAACCATTTTGTATTGATAATCTTTTATGATACCAGGTTGTTCAACGAATACTTCATGATATTCAGACAATAATTCGGTCAATTGCTTAGCCTCAGAAGTATTAATGCAAGTTGACTCCTTTATTTTTTCTTGTATTGTTGCCACGATGTCATTCGCATTGCTGAGTACATCGTTATTTCGGTTTTGACTACATATCTGCGGGTGCTCTTGGTTCAACATTAACATCTTCTATTTACTGACTGAAAGGCGTACCTTTTGCGTTAATGGAAGGTTTGCATCGAACTCCTGATTCAACATCAAAGTTATTGGTCGCTGTTGGTGATTAAGATCACTCGTCCCCCGGGCGAGATTAATTTTACCTTCTTTTCCCGAAGCAACTCAAGTCCAAGTAGCATTGGTACGGATAAGTTATTTATCAATAGGAACGCGCATGTCAAGCGATCATTTCCTGAGGTAACTTCCACCTTTGTCTGGAATTTTATGGTTTGTGTCTTATTTCCCAATTGCAATTTGCGACGGGTAAGATCGGTAATTTTCCTAGTTGCGAAACCTTCTTGAAAAATTGCATATTCATTACGGATACATTTGCACCTGTATCGAGCAGAATTGTAGTTGGTATCCCATTTATACTCCCGGTGACACTTGCTTGAATTATTTCCTTTTCTATCTTATCGGAAATGACAGGTTCTTGATATAGCTCATCTTCTAATTTATTTCCTTCCTGATATCGAATCATATTTATATTGTGCTTCTTCGACCTATTTCCTTCCTTGTTGCCCTCGGTCGCCTGGCGAAGGCCAACAGGGACCGCAATTAGTTTGTCGGCTTCTGCGAATTTTGTTTGGTATCAGAAGGTAACTCTGCTCTGTTGGAGGTGGCTTGCTTGTATCCCACCACCGTGGCTATTGGCTGTTTGACATCGGAATAGCTTGGACATAGTTTATCGGCTGGCCTGTATTAAAAGAAGCTTGCGACGGTTGCCAATGGCTTGGTCCTGGTTGCCGTAAATATTCGTTATCTCCGTGCATATTATTTGGCTTATCTTTGTACGGACTGTCTGGTCTGTGATCATTCCGTCTTTTTCGGTTATTAATGTCACTATGAAAATTTGAATTCTGATTGTAATGCTGCCTTGGATTACCATTTGGCTGTTGGTATTCTTCGGCTTTCCTATAATCCTTGTTATTATTATCGTTGTAACCACAATCTTTGTTGTATTGGTTTCTATTACTGCTATTGTTGTAATTGCTGTTTCCATAAGATTTATTTTTATTTTGTTTAGGACTAGCTTCGCCCTATTTCCCTTGTTTGAATTCCGTGAATTCTTTCCGTTCGGACAGTTTGTATTGCTCGTGACATCAGAAGTTTTTCTGGCGTCCTCCTGTACAAGATCCAAGGCATCGATTACAGACAGAAATTCTTTTAAGTCGGTGTCTGTAACATTGAACAGTTTCTCTCTAACGTGGATTGGTGGTCTAGCTTTTAGTACTCATAACAAATCTCTAGTGGTAACTGGCTCAACCCAGTATCTGGTCATGTTAACATATTTTTCAAAATATTCCCTTAATGAACCTGATTTCGTATTATAGACTTCGGCATTGTATACTATTTTACGAAGTCGCTCCTGAATAGACACCGACCAAAATTGATCTAAAAAGGCCTTTTTAAAGTCATGAAAGGTTTTACAAGTTTCTGCGGCATTTAATGCCCATAATGACGCATCACCAGAGATATGTGATACCACAAATTGTATCTTTTGTTCTTCTGACCATGATTTTGGGAGAACACTTATGAAATTACGGATAAATACAACAGGGTGTACGTTTCTTTTGCTTTCTTCATTGAAGATCTGAAATTGCCGATGCTTGATGAGACTCTCTTTACGCATCAGAGTTGTTAGTTGCACTGAACTGCTATCATTTGCAGGTGTTGCATTTACCTTTTTACAAGTACACTCTGCTTCGTTATCATGATAGTTTCTTGTTGTCACGCATTGCTGTGGCAAAGTGATTTGATTACCAAAGTCTGGTTTTCTTTGCGGTACAACAAGATTCGGTGTAGAATATTCTGTGTACGTTTGTCTGTCAGCATCATTGTTGTTATTGCTGCATACTGACAGATTTTGTGGGTTACGGTTTTCAGGATACATCGCTGTGGCTATCTCGGTTTTGACTTGCCTATGAATTTCGGAAGGAATATCTTCCTGCAATGTTTCGACAGCTGTGGCTAGAGCTTTGAATCTATTTTCAAGTTTATTCACATCAGTTTGAAGGCTGCTAACCTGAACTGGAATTTTCACTAATGGTTTGATCGTGGATTTCACTGCATCGATCTCTTGTTTCACATGATTAGTAATTGCACTATCCCGTTAAAGTTTGATTGATCTGGTGGACAGTTTCCTCATCTCTTTTAAGAAATATGTTGTTCATATTATCAACTAATTTCCTTTCCCTTTCTTAGTCTTTAATTTCTTGTTCCTGTCTCTCTCTAGCCCTTTCTTCCCTCTGCTGGATAGTAAATTTTTAGAATAATGCTGTTTGACGTTCCAGCTCTCTAGCTCTTTCTTCCCTTCGCTGGATAGTAGACTAAACCTGTCGAATAATACTGTTAACATATCCTGTAACGGCATAGCTTGTCCGTTGCGCACTGGTGCCCATGGGCCGCTACAAATAGTGTCTCTATTTTCTAACTGATTGACTGGTGGAGTGCCGGTTTGCTTCAGCAGCTCTTCTGTCTCACTACCTGTCGGAACATAATCTGCAAAATTGCCATCGGTAATTAAATTCTCTAACGACTGAGTAGGAGTGTGAACAGATTGTTCTACTGGAGGATCTGATACCATTTCTGCCTCCGCATCTTCACTAGGTTTAACCAGTTTCCTTGGGCTAACCATTTTACACACAATATAACACAACAAGCATGGACAAATGCAATGAATATGGATGATATGATACTCTATGGTGTTCTGCGGTTTGAATTCACTCTGTTATTTAGCAGTTGCATTGATTTGATTTGCTAAATGACACTGACAATATTATACACATGTATAATGCATTATTCATACTACAAGATTAACATATATATTAACACTGAAAACTCTTCAGATCTGTGTAGAGAATCTTTTGCAAATTTATTACATTTAGCAGTAACTTTCTCGCAGCCGATTTATTGAATCTCTACTACTTATAGCTGCTGGTGTTCAATGCAATGAATGTTGCCCGTGTGTAACTGCAACTTCATTACCTGAGGCTGGACACCTGCTCCTGTCCTTTTACTCCCATGCAGCGGTCAGCAGTGCTCCATGTAATTCGCCTGTCGCACCAGCCCTGGTATGCAGTACAGTAACTTGGTGGACAGAGTCAATATTCGCCTGTGGCACCAGCTCTAGTATTTAGTACAGTAACTCGGTGGACAGAGTCAATGTTCGTGAAAAACAATACATGCGAATAATAAATTGTTGTGGCAATTTATACCTGTAATAAATTACAACTTTTTTGTGTTATTATTTCATTTAAATGAACAAATGTGCATTGGTGGTTCCTGTTCGGGCGCCAGTGTGGCGGTTTTGCGTATCATCAACATTGGACAAATGCAATGAATATGGATGATATGATACTCTATGGTATTCCGCTGTTTGAATTCACTCTGTTATTTAGCAGTTGCATTGATTTGATTTCGTAAATGATACTGACGATATTATACACATGTATACTGCATTATTCATACTACAACTTGTCCCGGATAATTATTTTGTTCAAATTGCACAAGAATTCCACCTGACGTAGTGTAATAATGTTGACTGTAAGTTGTGTTCATATCACTAAAATTACAGATCGTACATCAGATAGACAATTTCTTTTTAATTAAGATTTTCCTTTGCTCAATAAATAATTAATCATTTAAATTGATGCCACCAAAAAAATTATTAATACTGTTCTGCAAATTAGTACATAGACCCTTCATGTTTCGACCAGAAGTACAGACGAAAGTGCTATATAATGGCAACTAACAATGGCTGCGCTTCTTGCAGCCATGATAAGACAATTAATACAAAATTATAATTAGAAGAGGAAGTGATTTTTTAATAATGAATCATAAATAGTTTTAACGCATTTGGCTCTATTTCGTTTTTGCCAGCAAATGAACATAAAAGTACAATAATTTTACGTTAAATGTTTTTCATTCAACAGACCCCAAATCGATTCGCGTCTTGCGCCGGCGACGTACATCAGAAGAAGACGACAAAAGGGTACAAAACAAAAGAAAAGAATGGCATAGATTAACAAAGAATGTGAGACAGATATTGTCTCTGTTTTACATAATTATCATCTTTTTAAGAAATAATTATATAATTGAATTAATATTATTGAGTTACGTAATTTTCCACACTTTTATATTCCACTCGTAAGAAAAAAAAATATATATCGTGGATGTGGCTGACGGCTCTGCTAGTGCCGGTCTACTACTGTCTGTCTTCTACGGTCTGCTCGAGGCTGGAGGAGCGGCGCTTGTACTCTCTTCGGGTAGAGGCCGTTCCTGTGGTGGTGCCGTCCTAGTCAGTGTCGTCTCACTGCCCCCTCTGCTCTTGCGTTCTTCCTCTTCATGCCCGCGCTTGTCGATACACCGGAACACACATTATATATCTTTAGTGCAGTCGTTTGCACTGCATTCCTCACATTGTTGTTCATTGTCAGTTTTTTTCACCTTCAGGGGCAGTTTCCCAGCACATTGGAAAGATTGTGGCCTGAGCCTCTCAGCCATGATTATTCACAGAACTTGGGTGGTGTCTTATTTCAAAAGTCTTCGGTAGCCATTGTTGATGATTTTGTTAGGGTTAGTAAATGCGAATTCAGATCCTCCAAAAATATGACGATAATGTATGTAACTGTGCATAAAGCGAAACATTGGCAGGGAGGTTGAATAAAATGGACCAGTCGATCGTTAAATAACTGATATACTTGGGTGCAAGTGGACTTAAATATCTGACACTAAATCTTCAATATTCATTGTCATCAGGCAACTGCACTTCGAATGTAGATCCATAGACTCTCAGGTTGGGAAATCGCTTAAATATATCCGTATTATCGCTGATTACAAACTCCGGTGAGCTTGTTTGATGTGTTGCCAAAGAGCTCATTAAATACGCCGCGGAAAAGAGCGGAAAAAGTGCGTCACTAATGGAATTTAACTCAGCAGATCACATAATCGGACTAACTTGATACCGTGCTGTAGTACAGTTCCGTTTCAATTATACCTGCTTTTAATACAACATTACGCCGCCAACATAAAACGTCCACAAAAACGCCAAACTGCTTGAGCTGAACGAACGAGATAAGCTCATAACAAATATTCAAGTGCTAATAGAAGTGTTTTTTAATTCCAGTATTCGCTGGAGACTCACCGAGTGATTGAATTTGCAACTATAACGAGCCGCTACCGTAAGCAGTTGGGATTAGACAATCCAACTGCTTTGTCAGGAACTATCCTGTGTCGTCTGCCAGAAGAAATTTCGCGAGAATTAATTTTCACAGATGGAACACTTGCAGAATAAAAGCCATCACTGGTCCATATACACACATATCTCTCGGAACACTTGCAGTATAAAAGCCATCACTAGTCCATATACACACATATCTCTCCAAGCGAAGAAAGATATACAAACTAAAGTTGCGATACTGCTCCCAAAAGGAAGGGAACACTTTCATTGCCTTCGAACATCGCTGATGGAAAGACCTGGCTATCATTCTCGGGGTCTGAAATATGTTTGCAAAAGTAAAACAGGGTCTTTTTTTTTTATAGCATTCGAGATGGACGCTTAGTATCCTGCAGAAACAATCATGTTGCCTAACTTTCTACCTGGTGCTTATAATTAAACTGATGATGTTCCGAATACTGCAGTGCGGGCTATATTTTAAGGTCACAAAATCTTACACGAAATTTACCCAGAGCAATGTAACTATGCCAGAGACCATAATGTGTAATTAGTATAAATAGCAGTGAAACTAGGGCTCTCTTTAACTCTTTTCTTTTTGCTCTTTACTCTGTTGCTATTGTGCTTCTTTCTTGGTCAGCTTGATTGATGTTAAGCAATTAATTCTGCGGATTAGATGAAATGTACGTAGGAGATGATCGCTGGAGTGTTTCTTAATTATTTGCAACTGGAACTGTTATTAGTAATCAGAATATAATGTGCGTGCTTTTGAATATGGCGCCTTTCATGTAGAGGATCTTTTGTTTTAAATATTAGGCATCAAATGTTTGCTGTGTGGAATAGTGTAAGTTGATATTTATTTCTTTAAAATATACTGTTAAAGTTTAGCCATATTTCATTCAAAAACCTGTCCCTGCATCACAGATTCATAATTTTGTGTGTTTTCTCCAATACAGAAGCATTTCTTTTGGTCACCATAGCTTGCATACACCATTTCATGAGGCTCAGTCTTTTGTTTGTGAAACACGATAGAACCTGGAATCATTTTAATATTACCAAGTCCGATAATCAATTTAATATTAATTTCCGCAAGGAAACACATATGGATTCACTGTCAGTAGCAAATTTTACCAAAGATTTGTTCTCCAAGCCAAAGCTGTGGGCCGTTGGTACTTTCAGAAGAAATAGCATTAACTTTCGTGAAAGTTTACAGTTAAGTCAGTCATTTAATGGCGTTGCCGCCATTGCTTTTCATTTTGATGTATTCAAGAGTAGCTTCACATATCTGTAAAAATGAAGTACTAACAAAATGTCAGTTTGGTTTCCAGAAAGGTTTTTCAACAGAAAATGCCATATATGCTTTCACCAATCAAATATTGAATGATCTGAATAACCGAACACCACCCATGGGGATTTTTTGTGATCTCTCAAAGGCTTTTGATTGTGTAAATCATGAAATTCTGCTAGACAAGCTCAAGTATTGTGGCATGAGTGGGACAGTGCACAAATGGTTTAATTCGTACCTAACTGGAAGAGTGCAGAAAGTTGAAATAAGCAGTTCCCATAATATGCAAAGATCAGCACATTCCTCAAACTGGGGAACTATCAAGAATGGGGTTCCACAAGGGTCAGTCTTGGGTCCTTTGTTGTTCTTAATATACACTCCTGGAAATTGAAATAAGAACACCATGAATTCATTGTCCCAGGAAGGGGAAACTTTATTGACACATTCCTGGGGTCAGATACATCACATGATCAAACTGACAGAACCACAGGCACATAGACACAGGCAACAGAGCATGCACAATGTCGGCACTAGTACAGTGTATATCCACCTTTCGCAGCAATGCAGGCTGCTATTCTCCCATGGAGACGATCGTAGAGATGCTGGATGTAGTCCTGTGGAACGGCTTGCCATGCCATTTCCACCTGGCGCCTCAGTTGGACCAGCGTTCGTGCTGGACGTGCAGACCGCGTGAGACGACGCTTCATCCAGTCCCAAACATGCTCAATGGGGGACAGATCCGGAGATCTTGCTGGCCAGGGTAGTTGACTTACACCTTCTAGAGCACGTTGGGTGGCACGGGATACATGCGGACGTGCATTGTCCTGTTGGAACAGCAAGTTCCCTTGCCGGTCTAGGAATGGTAGAACGATGGGTTCGATGACGGTTTGGATGTACCGTGCACTATTCAGTGTCCCCTCGACGATCACCAGTGGTGTACGGCCAGTGTAGGAGATCGCTCCCCACACCATGATGCCGGGTGTTGGCCCTGTGTGCCTCGGTCGTATGCAGTCCTGATTGTGGCGCTCACCTGCACGGCGCGAAACACGCATACGACCATCATTGGCACCAAGGCAGAAGCGACTCTCATCGCTGAAGACGACACGTCTCCATTCGTCCCTCCATTCACGCCTGTCGCGACACCACTGGAGGCGGGCTGCACGATGTTGGGGCGTGAGCGGAAGACGGCCTAACGGTGTGCGGGACCATAGCCCAGCTTCATGGAGACGGTTGCGAATGGTCCTCGCCGATACCCCAGGAGCAACAGTGTCCCTAATTTGCTGGGAAGTGGCGGTGCGGTCCCCTACGGCACTGCGTAGGATCCTACGGTCTTGGCGTGCATCCGTGCATCGCTGCGGTCCGGTCCCAGGTCGACGGGCACGTGCACCTTCCGCCGACCACTGGCGACAACATCGATGTACTGTGGAGACCTCACGCCCCACGTGTTGAGCAATTCGGCGGTACGTCCACCCGGCCTCCCGCATGCCCACTATACGCCCTCGCTCAAAGTCCGTCAACTGCACATACAGTTCACGTCCACGCTGTCGCGGCATGCTACCAGTGTTAAAGACTGCGATGGAGCTCCGTATGCCACGGCAAACTGGCTGACACTGACGGCGGCGGTGCACAAATGCTGCGCAGCTAGCGCCATTCGACGGCCAACACCGCGGTTCCTGGTGTGTCCGCTGTGCCGTGCGTGTGATCATTGCTTGTACAGCCCTCTCGCAGTGTCCGGAGCAAGTATGGTGGGTCTGACACACCGGTGTCAATGTGTTCTTTTTTCCATTTCCAGGAGTGTATATTAATGACTTGCCATTCTACACTCCTGGAAATTGAAATAAGAACACCGTGAATTCATTGTTCCAGGAAGGGGAAACTTTATTGACACATTCCTGGGGTCAGATACATCACATGATCACACTGACAGAATCACAGGCACATCGACACAGGCAACAGAGCATGCACAATGTCGGCACTAGTACAGTGTATATCCACCTTTCGCAGCAATGCAGGCTGCTATTCTCCCATGGAGACGATCGTAGAGATGCTGGATGTAGTCCTGTGGAACGGCTTGCCATGCCATTTCCACCTGGCGCCTCAGTTGGACCAGCGTTCGTGCTGGACGTGCAGACCGCGTGAGACGACGCTTCATCCAGTCCCAAACATGCTCAATGGGGGACAGATCCGGAGATCTTGCTGGCCAGGGTAGTTGACTTACACCTTCTAGAGCACGTTGGGTGGCACGGGATACATGCGGACGTGCATTGTCCTGTTGGAACAGCAAGTTCCCTTGCCGGTCTAGGAATGGTAGAACGATGGGTTCGATGACGGTTTGGATGTACCGTGCACTATTCAGTGTCCCCTCGACGATCACCAGTGGTGTACGGCCAGTGTAGGAGATCGCTCCCCACACCGTGATGCCGGGTGTTGGCCCTGTGTGCCTCGGTCGTATGCAGTGCTGATTGTGGTGCTCACCTGCACGGCGCCAAACACGCATACGACCATCATTGGCACCAAGGCAGAAGCGACTCTCATCGCTGAAGACGACACGTCTCCATTCGTCCCTCCATTCACGCCTGTCGTGACACCACTGGAGGCGGGCTGCACGATGTTGGGGCGTGAGCGGAAGCGGCCTAACGGTGTGCGGGACCGTAGCCCAGCTTCATGGAGACGGTTGCGAATGGTCCTCGCCGATACCCCAGGAGCAACAGTGTCCCTAATTTGCTGGGAAGTGGCGGTGCGGTCCCCTACGGCACTGCGTAGGATCCTACGGTCTTGGCGTGCATCCGTGCATCGCTGCGGTCTGGTCCCAGGTCGACGGGCACGTGCACCTTCTGCCGACCACTGGCGACAACATCGATGTACTGTGGAGACCTCACGCCCCATGTGTTGAGCAATTCGGCGGTACGTCCACCCGGCCTCCCGCATGCCCACTATACGCCCTCGCTCAAAGTCCGTCAACTGCACATCCGGTTCACGTCCACGCTGTCGCGGCATGCTACCAGTGTTAAAGACTGCGATGGAGCTCCGATGCCAAGGCAAACTGGCTGACACTGACGGCGGCGGTGCACAAATGCTGCGCAGCTAGCGCCATTCGACGGCCAACACCGCGGTTCCTGGTGTGTCCGCTGTGCCATGCGTGTGATCATTGCTTGTACAGCCCTCTCGCAGTGTCCGGAGCAAGTATGGTGGGTCTGACACACCGGTGTCAATGTGTTCTTTTTTCCATTTCCAGGAGTGTATATTCATGAAGAGGCAAAGTTAGTTCTCTTTGCTGATGATACAAGTATAGTAATCACACCTGACAAACAAGAATTAACTAATGAAATTGTCAATACTGTCTTTCAGAAAATTACTAAGTGGTTCCTTGTAAACGGACTCTCACTGAATTTTGATAAGACACAGTACATACAGCAAAATTTTAAACATGGCTGCAGTACATACACTTCTGTGCAGTGAATGGTATGACGCCATTAATAAATATAGACCTTAATCAGAAGTATATAGCTAAGGTAGAATATTCCAAATTTTTAGGTGTGCCCATTGATGAGAGATTAAATTGGAAGAAACACATTGATGATCTGCTGAAATGTTTGAGTTCAGCTACTTATGCAATAAGGGTCATTGCAAATTTTGGTGGTAAACATCTTAGTAAATTAGCTTACTACGCCTATTTTCACTCATTGCTTTCATATGGCATCATATTTTGGGGCAATTCATCACTGAGGAATAAAGTATTTATTGCACAAAAGCGTGTAATCAGAATAACAGCTGGAGTCCACCCAAGATCATCCTGCAGACATTTATTTAAGGATCTAGGGATATTCAGAGTAGCTTCTCAGTATATATATTCTCTTATGAAATTTGTTGTTAACAACCAAACCCAATTCAAAAGTAATAGCAGTGTGCATAACTACAACACTAGGAGAAAGGATGATCTTCACTATTCAAGATTAAATCTAACTTTGGCACAGAAAGGGGTGAATTATACTGACACTAAAGTCTTTGGTCACTTACCAAATAGTATCAAAAGTCTGACAGATAACCAACAAGTATTTAAGAAGAAATTAATAGAATTTCTGAATGACAACTCCTTCTAATACATAGAGGAATTTTTGACATAAATTAAGGAAAAAAAATAAAAAAATAAAAAAAACAAAAAAAAAAAAATAAAATTAAAAAACACAAAAAACAAAAAAGTTGTTATATTAACTTAAGTATGTTGTTAAATTAACTTAATTATATCATGTATTGGAAAATTTGACTCGTTCCACATCATTACGAAATATCGTATTCATGATCCATGGAACTAGTATTAATCTAATCTAATCTAACGTAAAAATTGTTCCCACCCCAAATTGCCTTCCATGTTCGTTACTAGTAAAACCCCAATTAACGGACAGTGACGTTAAATTGGCGACCTGAGGCGAGGACTGCCAAGGAATAAATAATAAATGAAATTTTATTGTGAGTATAATTGTTACAAGTTCCTTTGTAATTACTTGCATTTTCTCCTCCATGTATGAAACACGTAACTAATGTCTGCAATTGAGAAACATCAAGAGAGTGAACCAAGAAAAGGAAAATACCGAAGGATCTACTACCGCCAACATTTATCGCGCGTAAGGACCACGAAGATTAGATACAAGAAATTAGTACTCATACGAGGTGTACAACCAAGAGGGAATAATAAGAGTGGACGATCAAGAACGAAGAGCTCTTATTAAGAAGGGTGTAAGACAAGGCTGTAGTCTTTCGCCCCTACTCTTCAATCTGTACATCGAGGAAGCAATGATGGAAATAAGGAAAGGTTCAGGAGTGGAATTAAAATAAAAAGTGAAAGGATATCAATGATACGATTCGCTGATGACATTGCTATCCTGAGTGAAAGTGAAGAAGAATTAAATGATCTGATGAACGGAATGAACAGTCTAATGAGTACACGGTATGGTTTGAGAGTAAATCGGAGAAAGACGAAGGTAGTGAGAAGTAGCAGAAATGAGAACAGCGAGAAACTTAACATCAGGATTGATGGTCACGAAGTCAATGAAGTTAAGGAATTGTGCTACCTAGGCAGTAAAATAACCAATGACGGACGGAGTAAGGAGGACATCAAAAGCAGACTCGCTACGGCAAAAAAGGCATTTCTGGCCAAGAGAAGTCTACTAATATCAAATACCGGCCTTAATTTGAGGAAGAAATTTCTGAGAATGTACGTCTGGAGTGCAGCATTGTATGGTAGTGAAACATGGACTGTGGGAAAACCGAAACAGAAGAGAATCGAAGCATTTGAGATGTGGAGCTACAGACGAATGTTGAAAATTAGGTGGACTGATAAGGAATGAGGAGGTTCTACGCAGAATCGGAGAGGAAAGGAATATGTGGAAAACACTGATAAGGAGAAGGGACAGGATGATAGGACATCTGCTAAGACATGAGGGAATGACTTCCATGGTACTAGAGGGAGCTGTAGAGGGCAAAAACTGTAGAGAAAGACAGAGATTGGAATACGTCAAGCAAATAATTGAGGACGTAGGTTGCAAGTGCTACTCTGAGATGAAGAGGTTAGCACAGGAAAGGAATTCGTGGCGGGCTGCATCAAACCAGTCAGTAGACTGATGACCAAAGAAAAAAAAAAAAAGAAAAAACCTGGTGTACAGTCGTTTTTCCCTCGCTCTAATTGCAAGTGGAACAGGAGGGGAAATGACGAAGCAGGTAGTGGCACAGGGTACACTCCGCCACGCACCGTGCGGTGGCTTGCGGAATATCTATCCAGATGTAGATACATTCCGCTGGGATACCGATAGCCTTTGGTATGGTATACACACTATTCCTGTGGCCACTATGGCATAAATAAATGGAACTGTTATTTTCCCAGTACGAGACGATACATCCACCAAATATTGAGAAAGTGTATAACATGTCAGAAAGCCAAACCCACAAATGTATGTTTTCGGATAAAATTACATCCAATATTGCCAACTAAACCACTCGAGACCATGGTAAATGACGTCTCAGGACCCCTGCCAAGGTCGCTTTGGGGCGTAAAGTATGTCCTGGAACTTATAGACATAGTCATACAACATGTCAAATTGTATGCTATGAAAACCACCACTTCTGCTACCATAATCAAACACATTGCCAGTGATTACATCCCTAGAATACGAAAGCCTTCAGCAATACTTTCTGAGAATGTCAAAAAGTATTGCCAGCCATAAGTGGAAATCCTTTTCAAAATAACAAAACATTACGCTAAAAATTGTATCACGCTACCACCTGGAAGGGAAGCCCACTGAAAGAGTACGCTGGGAATTCCATAGATTTATCAGAACTTGTACGCCTCGCAGACAGAGCAAGATCGAAAGACACATGAAAATTATGAATGGATTAAACCCCTGCCACAAATGGCTAGAATGGGAGGAAAAATTAAAACGTGCTGAAGCTTCGTTAGCTCACCAAGCACAACTTAGAAAACGTAAATATTATAAAACCTTGGGTATGGTACAATGGTACAAAATTGGGGACAGAGTGTTACTAAAATCTCATTTTAAACCCTCCTTGTTGAAAAAAACGAACAAAAAGTAGCGGATGAAGTACACTGGTCCGCACAAGGTCATTCCTCATGAAGGAAGCTACGTACTAGCAAACATCCTATCAAATAAAATTATTCAATAAATATGACATTTATATTGTATACAGCTGTGTAAATTTTCATTTCTATTTTCTTGTACATAGTAGAATTAGTTGTAAGAAGAAAAGCCCCAGAGCAGTCAAATGGGTACTGTAAAGAGAAGTTGAAATGCATTTAAAGGACACTAAAAATGACTTTGCCAAAACTCCATTTTAGTTGTAAAGCCAATCCCTGTCTTATAAAGATATCTTACGTAATATATTGAAAACATTAGTATAGTTTTCTAAACAGAATTCTCAGATAGTGTATTACTTTGAAGATTACTCATTTATACTTTTGCTCCAAAATATGTGATTTGTTGTAAATAACTTTGGTCTATTCATGTCAGAATGACATGTCCTAAAAACTGAAAATAAAAGTTTTGAATATTAGTATATGTACTCGTGTACATAAATACTAAAGAACATATTTTCTATAGCGTGGTGTCCTGTGTCAGTGCATTAGGCAGCCGGCAAGGGGCCCAGGTCATCTATCGTGCAATTATCTGTGTGCCTATTTTGGCACTTACTAATGTCCTCCGAAATTAGTTTTGCATTTCAGAGTTAGTTTTTGCATGCTTTCTTATCGGTGTGATACAAGATTGGGAATGGCCCTGGAATCGTGTTTTTTCTTCGAATAAAGAAGTAAACTTGGTGTCATATGCGAACGAAACACATACATGTAAAGCGCGGCCGCACAGCACATAAAGTAATGGGCAAACACAGTTCGCATCTCGAATTTTCAAAGGTATTGCAAAACTGACATAATTAATGTTCGTGTACAACCATGTTCCGATGTAAATATTAAATAAATAATGTAAAATGATGTTGCATTAAATGATTCTCCACACAGCGAACAAACAGGCTGTTTTGGACGTTAGATTAAGCGCGTAGCTTCAGTATCAGCGTAATTTTATTCGAAAGACTGTATGTAATTGCAAATGAGTAACAAAACGAATGCCAAAGTCAGTGTTATTGAAGATTTCCAGAGCGTAGCACGTGAACTTCGTGTGTAAGTAAGCAAAACTGTGCAACGTAATTAGTCTGTGAGAACAGTGAATATACTAGTGCTTCAAAGTGCATAAGAATGTTGACGCTTGCCTTCAATGAGCTGTTCAATCACATAAAGCACAAGTACCCGTTCTATGGAACTCGCACTGCTACGAACAGAATGTGCACAATGTGCAAACCGCACCATGACGATGTTTCGCGCGAAGCTCTGGATTGTGGCGATGAAAAGTGAGCCACGTGATCGGCCAGCACTCACAGCACTTCAAAACATAGAGACTTGTCATCACTAAGCTATGAAAGCACTTTTAGTGAAAATAGTGATAGCGTAATATGCGAGTACATAATGTGCAATGCTAGTTGCAAACAAATAACAGTCATGATGTAATCGGAAAGAAAGGACAATATGGACAACGGTACAGACAGCTGAACTTTACTGCTGCAAACAAAACGCAAACAAAAGAGATAAATGGACGGAACGAACTTTAAACTATCCCCACGAAGGGAATATACAATCATTATATGCATCCGTAGGAAAATATGTGTATTAATACACCCTCTTTCAGCCAAACCGTGAAATTATATGCTTGTGTATATATGCTCAATCGATTGTATTACATGTAAGCCATACCCGAGACGCCTGTCCTGAGGAAGAGCCGGACCTAGCCACCTATATCCAGTAACCAGCTGCAAAACGTGACATGTCTTCCCACGTCCCCGCCCGCAACGTGAGGGTCCTGGCATCGACTACCATCTACCAGGAAGAACCATCGTTCCTGCAATCCGTCACAAGATCTATCATCACATCTACAAATTTTTGTATTCTTGTAGAGCTGTGAAAAATTCTTGATCGAACTTACGAGTTTAATTTGTGAGAAGAAACATTTATGACAAACTCACATAATGAAAGACTTTTAAATGAAAAAAAAACTATGTGATAAAGGACTCTTCCTCGAAAGTATTGTTTACAAACTGAACATTTTATGAAAAAATCATGTTTGACATGTGTTATCATGAAGATTTTATGGATTTCAGAGCATAATTTGTTTTCAAAACAACATGACAAAATGCCTATAAATTTCTGCAATATTTGTACTGTCTTGTAACATGTAAAACACCATTGTATTTGCTATCCAAACATTCAAATAATTTTCATTGAAGAAATAGACTGAAGTCTGTAAGCCACCCCTTGGCTTTTTACCCCGTTTTCCTTGGGACTACACCTGACTGGGTGGACGAGTAAATACAGGCAGGGTACAAGTTGGAACACAGGCCTCGGTCAAATAACAAGGGCAATAGTAAAGTTTAAATGTAAATGTACTCAAATAATCGCTCTTTTTCTGAAATGAAAGAAAAGGTATTCATATAACATGTCAAACAATGCACTTATGCCCATGAACTATGTAAATAACAAATGAAGTGACTTAAATTAAATGTTGATTTCCAACATTCAAAACAGTGTGATCTCAACATTTAGGGGGCATTTTATAACGTCACAAATTTTTACACGAAATTTACCCAAAGTAAGGTAACTATGAATACATCTTTGAACAATATATCGATAATCATACAAAGATCATAATGAGTAATTAGTATAAATAGCAGTGAAACCAGGGCACCGCTCTCTTTTGCTCTGCTCTTTTGCCGTTTTCTTTTTGCTCTTTACTCTGCTGCCTCTGTGCTTGCCTCTCTTGGTTAGCTTGATTCATGTTACGCAATTAATTCTGCGGATTTGGTGAAGTGGTCATAGGAGATATTGTTTGGACCTTAACTTAATTATTTGCAAGTGGAGTATTATTAGTAATCGGAACATTAAGAGCATGCATTTGATTATCGCGCATTTCAGTTAGAGGATCTTTTGTTTTAAATATTAGGTATCAAATGTTTGCTGTGTGGAATAGTGTAAGATGACTTTTATTTCTATAAAATGTACCGTTAAAGTTTAATCATATTTCATTCACAACCTTGTCCTTTCTTTATAGGTTCATAATTTTGCGTGTTTTCTTAAATACAGAAGCATTTATTTTGATTATTACAGTCTGCATCCGCCATTCCATGCGCCGTAGCCCTTTTTTTTGCAAAAAATTTCGTAAAAATTCAGAATGAAGTCGTCATTTAATGAAAGAGGCCCTAGTTTCTTTTAATGTTGCCGCCATTGCTTTTCATTTTTATATGAAAATAGTTCGGAAACCCAAATTGCCTTCTATATTGACTGCAGGTAAAATAACTAAATCCCAGTTAACAGACGGGTCAGCTAAAGTATACAGCACAGGATGCCGAAGCGCGTGAAACATCATA
Organism: Schistocerca americana; assembly: GCF_021461395.2. Taxonomy (NCBI): domain Eukaryota; kingdom Metazoa; phylum Arthropoda; class Insecta; order Orthoptera; family Acrididae; genus Schistocerca; species Schistocerca americana. The sequence continues at coordinate 349,837,714 of NC_060124.1, forward strand.
CGTATATTCATTAATCTGTGCACTTGCGGAGTGTGCTGCAAAAAATAATAGTTCCTCTTTATGACACTGGTGCTGAAAGCAGTCAAGTGTGAAATGTACCCCGTCTTGACGACAGTATGCTGTTTTTCGCTCGGTGACACATATTGATTTCCTTTTTGAAGTGGCAGTTGGTGTTAATAGTTAAGAAGGTTGATGTTCTTTGTACAAAACCAATGGCTGTTGAATATAAAGTTCGTGCACTGATGGTGAAGTTGTTTTATCAGAACGGCTGCAATAGGAGCACTGCATTGTGGGAAAACTGCCAACAAAAACAGCTGCAAAGAGTCCCCGTGTTAATAAATGAGCTAAGGAATATGAACAAGAAATCTGAAGAAACAGGTCAACTAGGCGGTAAAGCAGGGAGAGGGAGGCAGACCATTCAAATGGCAGTTGTTTGATGAAGTTGTAGCTATAGCCGACCGTGCAGTCCGCAGCTCGTGGTCGTGCGGTAGCGTTCTCGCTTCCCACGCCCGGGTTCCCGGGTTCGATTCCCGGCGGGGTCAGGGATTTTCCCTGCCTCGTGATGACTGAGTTTTGTGTGCTGTCCTTAGGTTAGTTAGGTTTAAGTAGTTCTAAGTTCTAGGGGACTGATGACCATAGATGTTAAGTCCCATAGTGCTCAGAGCCATTTGAACCATTTGAACCCGACCGTGCAACACATGCCTCAAATTCTACAGCCAATGCTCGAGTTGTGTCACGGCAATTGTCTCTGCACTGGTCAACAGTTCAAAAGATTTGACGGGGCATTGTGCATTGGTATCGCTACAAGATCAATAACGTGCACAAAACTAAGTCCCAATACAGACTATAATGACGTAACGTTGTCCTTCGTTTTGGGGCACGCACAGAAATTGACATGTGGCGGCGCAATATTCTTTGGACTAACAACGCACGTTTTACTCTGCACGGTTCTGTGAATGCACAAAATTGTCGCATATGGTGTTCTACTTCACCTTGTGTTGTGCAAGAACATCCACTGCATTCATCTTACGTGACTGTGCGGTGAAGTTCCGCAAGCTCCTTCATTATTGCTCCGTATTTCTTCGAGGAGCTGACACCCTGCAGACTTTTTCAACATCTGCACGTTATAAGGACCTCCTTGTGCAACACGTGATTCCATCTAGGCAAGAATGCAACTGCGTCCTCACGACTATTTCCATGTAAGATCCGGTGACACCACATGTCGCCTGCCGATGAAAGAAGCCTTCAAGACGTGTGTGTGGCCTTACTGATCATCTGAGCTCAATCGTGTGACTACTGGTTGTGGATATATCTGAAAGATCGTGTCTATTAGGACTATATTTGCGCTCTTCCTGATCTGTAGGATAGCATACGACGACATACCTCTCTGATTACACCGGATATGCCGCAAGCAACTATTCACAATGTCGTGTTACGGATGCAGCATATTATTAAGTTGAGAGACCATATTGAAAACATGTCGCAGCTTGTGACTATATCATAATAAACGTGCCAGAATCACCATTATCCTGTGTTTGATCGTTCCTCCCCTTTTTCTGCACCAACACCACGTTCTGACTGCTTACAACGTCGACCGAAAGTGCCGTTAAATAAAGAATTTTTATCGGCAGCTCTCGGCGGTAAACGATGACGACGTTCTTCAAATATTTGCGAACTATGGGGGACCGCTTAAGACTACACATATATAACACCAATCACCACAGGTTTTGCACATGATTCCACATCATGAATTTGGACTTTACTCTTCAAATGTAGCAATGAGTTTTAGACTCTTTTTCTTTGTTTTGTTTCTGTTTTTGGTAGGGGAGGGTGTTGTTTAAAATCTTTGATACTCGTACATATAATCAGGAACATTTTTGAATTTCTCTGTATGTAGTACAGTTGAAGACGAATGGACATCTCCAAAAAGGGCCACCATATAAGATGGGAAGGAAAACATAGGTACAAAGAAGGTAACTTCGAAGAAACCATGCGTAATAGAAGAAATACTTCAGTTGATCGATGAATGAAGGAAGTACAAAAACATTCAGGGAAATGCAAGAATACAGAAATACAAGTCTCTGGAAAATGAAATAAATAGGAAGCGCAGGGAGGCTGAGACGAAATGGCCGCAGGAAAAAGTGAAGAAATCGAAAAATAAATGATTGTTGGAAGGACTGACTCACCATATAGTAAAGTGAAAACAACGTTCAGTGAAATTAAAAGCAAGGGTAATAATTAAGAGTGCATTGGGAACTATACTGTTAAATGCAGAGGAGAGAGCGGATATGCGAAAGAAGTACATTGAAGGCTTCTGTGAGGAGGAAGATTTGTTTGATTAGATAGAAGAAGAAACAGGAGTCGATTTAGAAGAGATAGGGGGTGCAGTCTCTAAATGAGAATTTAAGAGGGCTTTGGAAGACTTAAGATCAAACAAGGCAGAAGGGATTGATAACATTCCAGCAGAATTTCTAAAATCATTGGAGTAAGTGGCAACAAAGCGACTATTCACATTGATGTGTGGAATGTATGAGTGAGTTACCATCTGACTTCCGGAAAAAATAAGATCCACACCATTCCGAAGGCTGTAAGAGCTGACAAGTGCGAAAATTGTAGGAAAATCAGCATCCAAGTTGCTAACAAGAATAATATACAGAAGAATGGAAAAGAAAGTTGAGGCTGTGTTAGATGACGATCAGTGGCTTTTGAAAAGGCAAAGGCAACAGAGAGGCAATTCTGACGTACCGGCTGATAATGGAGGCAAGACTAAAAATCGAGACACTTTCATAGGATTTGCCGACCTGGAAAATCCGTTAGACAATGTAAAAATGATCGAAATTCTGAGAAAAATAGGGGTAAGCCCTAGGGAGAGACGGGTGAGACACAATATGTACAAGAGCCAAGAGGGATTAATAAGAGTGAACGATCAAGAACGAAGTGCTCTGTTTAAAAAGGGTGTAAGACAGGGTTGTACATCGAGGAAGTAATGATAGAAATAAAAGGAAGATTCGAGAGTACCACTAAAATTCAATGATAATATCAATGACAACGATTCACTGATGACATTGCTATCCTGAGTGAAAGTGAAGAAGAATCTGCTCAATGGAATGAACAGTCTAGTGAATACAGAATATGAACTGAGAGTAAATCAAAGGAAGACGAAAGTAACGAGAAGTAGCGGAAATGAAAACAGCGAGGGGACTTATGACCACAGCAGTTGAGTCCCATAGTGCTCAGAGCCATTTGAAAACAGCGAGAAGCTTAACATCAGGATTGATGATCACGAAGTAGATGAAGTTATGGAATTCTGCTACCTAGGCAGCGAAATAACCAATGACGAAAGGAGCAAGGAGGACATTAAAAGCAGACTAGCAATGGCAAAACGAGCATTCCCGGCCAAGAAAAGTCTGCTAGTATCAAACATAGGCTTTCATCTGAGGAAGAAATTTCTGAGAATGTAGGTATGGAGCACAGCATGAAACATAGACTGTGGGAAAATCGGAACAGAAGTGAATCGAAGCGTTTGAGATGTGGTGGTACAGACGGATGTTGAAACATAAGTGGACTGATTGAGTAAGGAATGAGGAGGTTCTTCGTAGAATCAGAGAGGAAAGGAATATGAGGAAAACAGTGACAAGGAGAAGGGGCAGGATGATGGGATATCTACTAAGACGTCAGGAAATGGCTTTCATGTCACTAGAGAGAGCTGCATAGAGCAAAAACTGTAGAGGAAGACATACGTTGGAATATATCCAGCAACTAATTGAGAACGTAGGTTACAAGTGTTACTCTGAGATGAAGAGGTTGACACAGGAATCTGCGGCTGGCCGCATCAGATCAGGCAGAAGACTGATGACTGAAAAAAAAAGACATCAGTAATAACAATTGCGTCCAATAACATTTTTGGGACAGATTTCTTGGCCGACATTGAGGTATCCTCTTCCCCTCCTCCCCCTACCACTGGACACACGCTCACACACACACACACACACACACACACACACACACACACACACATACACACACATGCTCATCCCACTCCATCCCACCACCACAAGCACATACTCAAATACTAAAGTTTAAAAAATGCATTAAAGACGACGGAAGTAATTAACCTACACGAGAAAAAGCACACAAAAACTTCGCTGAGAGAGAAACAGATAAGAGTTACACTAGTATTTCTGTGACAAGTTTTGTGAAGTTCTGCATAGATGAAGCACAAAATAAGCAAGTTTAGCGAAACAGAGTTCGTATAAGCTTAAGAGAACGATAACAATTGAAACTATGGAAGATTTACAACACACTTGCATCATGGAAAAAATCAGTGTACAGTGCATTCTTTAGTCTTTGTCAGAATAGTAACAAATTCATACAGAAACTGAAAAGTGGAAGAGTGGAAAGAGGTGATAAGAAGAACGGAAGAAAACACAGTGTATTGATAAAGAAACTTTGGAAGGTTAGGAAGTTAGAAACTATCACGTCAACTGGCATGTTAACGTTCCCCTTAACTGGGGAAAACGAACAAAGAAAGAAACAAGAAGTTTGGAACAACGATCTGCGTTATCTGAAGGATAAAACCATTGCTCCACCGTGGCTGTCATCAGATATGAAAAATTTGTTATTGTTCAATACATGCCTCTGTTGGATGTCGTGCCGTTGTTAAATTATATCAGGAAGGTATTATACCAATGTACTTAGGATTAGACTGACATGCACATTGCACCGTCGAAACTATAAAAAGTTTTGGACGTCAGATGAAACAAATCTTAGGCCGTCTGTAATACTAAATGGCCGAAACGTTCACCCGCTACCGGTTGCAGGTAGCCTGTCTAATGACCTCCAGGGGCAACAAAAATTCGATTTTCAATATTTAATACAGTAACTGACCATAATGTGCTGACTAAGAGGTATAATCTTATGATAAACGTTTAACGAAGTAGGACAAGTATTACAGTTAGAAACTGAGTGTGTGTCCTGAGGCTGCGCAACTGACCACGCGCAAATACCAGAAATATTTTCCTCCAGCATTCGACAATGAGAGCACTCAGTGACCTCCAACAAACTTTGCAGATAATTTCAAATCTTTACGAAGTTTCCTCCCCATGACACCCCAACAAAATGATGAAAGAGAAGAAGTTTATTGCTTACATATTTGCTGTTAATGTAGTCAAACATCAGCATTATGTATGATGTTTTAATTTATTATTTCTTTACTAACGATTCATATTGCAGTTTGCAATCAATATCCACATATATCATTGAATGTACCTGCAAAATTAGATCATTGCACAACATATAGCATGTCTTAAACATTCAGTTGTGTAGAAAACTAGATTTTGCTTAGAATGGCGCACAGCAGAATTTCAACATCATGACTGAGGTTGTAATATTTTACTTATTTACTGTCCGCCCCCGGTAGCTGAGTGGTCAGCGCGACAGAATGTCAATCCTTAGGGCCCGGGTTCGATTCCTGGCTGGGTCGGAGGTTTTTCTCTGCTCAGGAACTGGATATTGTGTTGTCCTAATCATCATCATTTCATCCCCATAGACGCACAAGTCGCCGAAGTGGCGTCAAATCGAAAGACTTGCACCCGGCGAACGGTCTCCCCCACGGGAGGCCCTAGTCATACGACATTTACTTATTTACTACTAACTGCATTCACAACACACTTTGCAGTTGCACTGAATATAACTGCGAAATTGTATCATTGAACGGCACATGGTTCAGAAGATATGACCTCATGAACATTGATATGCGCAAAAAACTAGCCTCTGCTTAAAGTTGATCGCAAATTATGGAGACTATATTCATTCAGTGTTACATAATGAGAGCACTTAGTGACTTTAATAAAAAGTAAGAATAATTTCAAATCTTTTCTAAACTTTTTCTCGCTTACATACTTCAAAGACTTAACCCATTGACTCATTTGTCAAGTAATCAGATGTCTGAAACCATTTTTTACGTAGAAGTTCGATTATTTAAAGACTCGAGGCTTTCCTGGTATAATTAAGACTTTCAGTTGGAGGCACTTGAAACATATTTGAGTAGAAGCCACATATTCATTTTGGATAGATTCGATGCAATGTAGTCTATAGCTGAGTATATTCAATGTATATTATTTACGTTTTACAATAATCTTTTAAATAAGAGTCAGTTCGGTTTCGGAAAGGTAAAGGCACCAGAAATACAGTTTTGATGTTGCGGTTGGCAATGGAACAAGGAAATAAGGCTAATGTGAATTGAAACTTCCTGGCAGATTAAAACTGTGTGCCCGACCGAGACTCGAACTCGGGACCTTTGCCTTTCGCGGGCAAGTGCTCTACCATCTGAGCTAATGTGAATTCTTTGAGAAAATGAGAGAATAGAAGTACGCTGTAGGGAAAGACGGGTGATATACAATGTTTACAAGAATCAAGGAGGAACAATAATAACGGAAAACGAAGAGCAAATTGTTCGGACAGGGACGCAGTCTTCACCATACAGTTCATTCAGACTTCGAAGAAGGAAACTGGAGATTTGTGGTAAGGTCTTATGGGACCAAACTACTTAGGTCATCGGTCCCTAAGCCAACACACTACTTAATCTAACTTATGCTAACTTACGATATGGACAACACACACCCATGCCCGAGGGAGGACTCGAACCTGCGACGGGGTGGGAGCCGCACGGACCGTGACAAGGCCCCCCAGACCACGCGGCTACCCCACGCGGCCTTCGAAGAAGCAACGGCGGAAATAAAAGGAAGGCTTAGGAGTGGGCTTAAAATTTAGAGTGAAAAAATGTCAATGGTAAGATTCGCTGATGCCATTGCTATGCTCAGTGAAAGCGAGAAAGAGTTGCAGGACCTGTTGAATGAAGTGAACACTCGAATAACCACAGGATATGCATTGAGAGTAAATCGAAGTTAGATGAAAGTAATGAGGAGTAGCAAAAATAAGACTATCTATGAACATTAAATCAAAATTGGTGCCCGCGAAGAAGATGTATTTCAGGGAACCTGCTACCTTCGGAGGAAAGTAACACATGAGGGTCAAGACAAGGAGGACATAAAAAGAATACTAGGACAGACAAAGAAGAAATTCGTGGCCAAAAGTAGTCTACGGGTATCGAACAGCGACCTTAATTTAAGGAAGAAATTTATGAGACTATAGGGTGGAATACCTCATCGCATGAATGTAAATTAGGGACTGAAGGAAAGCCGGAAAGAAAGAGTCTGAAATGTGTTGCTATAGAAGAATGCTGAAATTTAGGTAGATTGGTGGTATAAGGAATCAGGAAGTTTTTCACAGAATCGGAAAAGGAAGCAAAATGTGGAAGATATTGACAAGCAGAAAGGACAAGATGATAGGACATTTTAAGGATGACAGGGAGTTTCCATGGTACTAAAGGGAGCTGTATAAGGCAAAAACTGTAGGGGGAGACAGAGATTAGACTAAATTCAACAAAAAATTGAGGCACTATTGCTACTGAGAGATGAAAAGGTTGGGGCGAGAGAGGAATTTGTAGAGGGACGCACCGAAACAGTCAAAAACCGAAAAAGACGGTCTTGACAATGGCAGGACTTTAGTAAACAACAGATTTTTGTGCGCAAATCTGTGACGGCAGCCCCGGCAGAGCAATGATTGTGTAATCCAACGTAAAAAAAATCTGCATTTAAATGATTTGTGTTAAAATACTTTGTTTTTGCTGAAACTATGAGGAAAATCGTATCTTTTTATTGGAACACGCACTAAAAAGAAAATCAATGTACCCTGTATCACTAATCGAATAAATATTTATTCCATTTATTATTGTCACATACAATCACAATATACTACCTTACTACACACATAAAAAAAAGTGTTGCATCACCTCGGTTTCAAGCTCTAGTGGACACTGAAGTTGAATGCGTATATTGCATTGCTGGCCTCTGTGGCCGAGTGGTTCTAGGTGTTTCAGTCCGGAACCGTGCTGCCACTACGGTCGCAGGTTCGAATCCTGCATCGGGCACGGATGTGTGTGATGTCCTTAGGTTTAAGTAGTTCTAAGTCTAGGGGACTGATGATCTCAGACGTTGAGTTCCATAGTGCTCAGAGTCATTTGAACTATTTCGTATATTGCATCAATACCATAGTCCCTTCGACTGTTCGTAGATGTCACTCAACCCGCACAAATATGTAAACGACCATGCCTGCACAATGCCCATGAGACAGAGTGCGTAGTAGTCGACGAGTTCCAGTCATAACACCAGGAAGGAAGTACGCTACTTGTCTGTGGTTCCGCCATGCCTAGGAAGTCAAATCCGATGTCTGACCGTATCCACATTGTTACGTTGTCAGGAAGGGCTCTCATCAAGGGAAGTTCGCAGACGTCTCAAGAGTGCCGCGCGGAGTGGCCGCGCGGTTTGAGACGCCATGCAGGGACTGCGCGGCCCCTCCCGCCGGAGTTTAGAGTCCTCCCTCGGGCATGGGTATGTGTGTTGTTCTTATCAGAAGCTAGTTTAAGTAGTGTGTAAGTCTAGGGACCGACGACCTCAGCAGTTTGGTCCATTAGGGATTCACACACATTCGAACATTTTGAACGTCTCAGAGTGAACCAAAGCGATGATGTTCGTACATGGAGGAGGTACAGAGATACAGGGTCAGTGACTTTGCTCACTAAGACAGCCCAAAGGCCACTACAGCAGCTGATGACCGCCACTTACAGATTTCGGCTCTGAGGAACTCTGAGAGGAACGTCACCTTGCTGAATCATTTTCGTGCAGCCACAGGACATTGTGTTTCGACTAAAAACTGTACGAATTGGGCTGTACGAAGTGATACTTCACTCGTGACGTCCATGGCGAGATTCTTCTTCGACATCCAGACACCGTGCAGCACGTTACAGGTGGGCCCATTCACAGATGAGACTCACAGATGCCGTCAACCGGACAATCGTCGGAGACGTTTCTGGAGACAGACTAGTCTTAGAAACATTATCCAGCAAGTGCAGCAAGATGGTGGTTCCCTGATGTTTTGGGATGGAATTATGCGGGGCCAACGTACGCCACTAATATTCACTGAAGGTAATCAAATGGCTATATGATAGAGGGATGACATCTTCCGACGTACAGCGTAACCACATCGGCGGCATTTCGGAGAGAGATTCGTCTTAATGGACGACAGTTCGCGCGCTAATTCTGCTCATCTTGAGAATGCTTTCCTTCATGATATGCGTATGGAGCCAACAGATTTACAATTACAAATTCTCTCTTTGTTCTGGAACAGATAAATTTATTCCAGCAAATCTTCCTGACGATCGCAAGAGTGCAGTCCATTGACCTGAAGGAATGGTAATGTTTCGTTGCATGGAAAGATATTAAACCTTCTTCAGTAGCAGCTTCATCATTTATTACGGCACTATCCTCACGTTTTATAACTAAAACTTTGGGACGAAATTTTGCTTGAAAGAGCTAGTTTGTATTTCTTCACATTAATGTTTTGCACAATGTCAGATCGACCTTCATGGTCGATTGAAAGATTACTTTTACATAAGATGCAAAATAATTTCTCGCTTTGCTATTCTAATTTCAGAAATGGAAACTCAGCTTTTAATTTCAACAATAAATACACACTTCCTTTTTTTGGCATTTCTGTGAAAAGTATCCAATACATCATATCAAATAACGTAGCCTGTGATTCTAGTTGTCTAATATCACGTTTCTAAAAGCGGTGCCCTGATGGAGTAGGTAATGCACTAAGAAAGTAGAAGTGAAAACAAATGGTTAAATGGCTCTGAGCACTATGGGACTTAACTTCTGAGGTCATCAGTCCCCTAGAACTTAGAACTACTTAAATATAACTAATCTAAGGACATGAGACACACCAATGCCCGAAGCAGGATTCGAACCTGCGACCGTAGCGGTCGCGCGGTTCCAGACTGTAGCGCTTAGAACCGCTCGGCCGCTCCGGCCGGCCTAAATGTGATTTGCAGAATATTCATGTAGATGTAGATGTAGATGGATATTTTTTCTCATTCTTAATTACCTGTGGCTTTCCGTTTCACGAGGTCGCCGACATGAGTGTTTCCAAGTAACAGTTTTGTATTTGACGATTCGTATTTGTTTCAGAGCATAATTACATATTAAAAAACTATTAAAATTCAATTGTATTTTATATTTGTAGCGTGCATGAATTAACACAGGAAGAACATTGTTACAGAAATGTAAATAGTCCAGAAAAGTACGCTGATGCTTCATAGATGACACATTTACAGGCAGAGACTAATCTTGCCTCCACAGCCTAAGGACGCCTGTACGGCGTTTGAATAAGGGGCAGCCTGTTCTAATGCTGGTGGTGAAACGAATTTTCATCGTCAGCATTCGGCTGGCAAGGGGAAGATACGTAAGTGCGTAAAGTTCCTAGACTCCAAGCATTGTGTTGATGTCTTGGGTTAAATTTTAACCTGTATACAGAGTGACACTTTTGATGGTGATCAATTTATGGATTGGTGATATGATGCTCGACGGTGCCCCTTGGCGCTGTTTGACAGGAGTGGGCTGTGCACTGGTGAGCCAAATCGTTGTGACCACTTGTTTAGTAGCGTGCTGGTCCACTTTTCAAACAGAATACAGCAGCGATTCTGCTTGGTACAGATTCGACAAGCCCTTGGTGGGTTTCCGCAGGCATGCGGCAACACGATTCACCGCTTATCACAGACAATCCCCGTAAATTACGGGCTGGTGTTTCATGTGTGCACAACTAACGCCCGATTTTTGTTCCAACAGGTGCAGATCAGGCGCATTTTCTGGCCAAGATATCAATGTGAGTTCACTGTCAAGCTCCTCAAATCACTGCAGCTCGATTCTGACATTCTTACAGGCACAGTTAACCAGCTGGGAGATGACATCGCTGTAGGGGAAGACTTCAAGCATGAAGCGATGCAAGTGGTCCTCAATAATTTTCACGCAGTCCACAGGTGTCATGGAGCCTTCTATTACTAGCACAGGTCTCGTGGAAGCCCAACTCAACATACCACACAGCATAATGCTGCCATCACACGTTCTTGTGATTCAAAGTTAAGTGTTTTCAATCTACTTTATTGTAATAAGAACCATTAATGTGATTTGCTTGAATTTTTTTAGCTATCCGAGAAAGCAGCATCCTTTAGGCAGCCTATAAGAGATGATTGAGAGGATCCCACAATGTGTAAGAACAGGATGTGATTTCTTATTGATGTGTCATGATGATATCATTGGCACTCGTACTCCAGAAAATTATACAGTACTGAGAAATGATTATCAGCGTTCGCGATTCTCTGCGTATTGCGATAAAGATAGGCACCTTAGTTCAGGAGGTATAAACACGTCTAAGATGAATAATCACTGCGAACAAATAATGGATAACAGAAGAAAAGCTTTATTTCAATCTACGAAAATATGAAACACAAAATTGTTCAAGAAAAGAAAACCACTTAGGAATGAAATAATAGTAAGTTGGTTGGTTGACTTAGGGGATGGGACCAAACAGCGAAGCCATCGGTCCCATCGGATTATGGAAGCAAGTTAGGCGTGGCCTTTCAAAGGAACCGTCCAGGCAATTGTCTGAAGCGATTTAGGGAAATCATGGAAAACCTAGATCAGGACAGCCGGATGGGGGTTTGAACCGTCGTCCTCCCGAGTGCGAGCCCAGTGTGCTAGCAATTGCGCCACCTCGCTAGGTCAGTAGAAAGTGCAAGGAAAATAAAGAGCAATAGTTGAAGGAAAATTCAGGAATGAATTGTCGTTGGTAGCAGAGATTTACGGATTTGGAAAACTTAAAATTACTTTCAGAGTAACTAACCAAAGTGGCGTCAATAGTAAACTGGAAACGAAATCCACTGTTGAAAGCTGAGGAAAGGCAGAATAAGTAAAACACGACACTGAAGGTCGCTACGATGGGGAGGAATTGTGTACTATCGCGACGTGTTACAAGAATAAATGGGTGTCAATTTGGATGATATTCAGAATGTAGTATTAATTTAACGGAGCTATGGAAGACTTGCTATCAAACAACCTACGACGAACTGATAGCATTCCTTCGGAATGTTTGAAATCGTTAGGGGAAGTAGTAAACAAACTACTATTGAAGTTAGTACGTAGATTCTGTGATTGAGATATACCATCCAACTTTCGGAAGAATATCATCCATACAATTACGAAGATAGCAAGGACTGACAAAAGCGATATTTAACGTACAATTAGCTTGACTCATCGTGCATCCAAGTTGCTAAAACGAATACCACACAGAATAAAGCAACGGGAAAACAGAGGATCAGTTAGATGTCTAACTGTTTGGCTATGGGTAAAGAAAATGCAGCGCATAAGTTGTTCTTGATAATGGAAACAAGACGCCTCCATGCGGTTTGTCATCCTAGAGAAAAAGTTCTGCGATCTAAAAGGTACTGCGAAGTTTCAAATCTTCAGTAAAATTATGTACATGCTACAAGAAACATGTATTCAAGAACCCAGAGATAGCAATAAGAACGCATGATCACCAGAGAATGGCACGAATTAAGAAACGCATAAGGTAGAGATGCATTTCGTTCAACCTATACTGTATACAGAAGAAGTAATAAAGGAAATAAAGCATCAGTGCTAAGATTTGTCAGTGACATTACTATCCTCTATCAAAATAAGGAAGAATAACAGGTCTTGTTTAATATGATCAACAGCCTATGGGGAAAGAATATAGATTGAAAGTAAACGCAAATAAGAACACGAAAGTATTGAGCAGTAACAGAAATGAGAATACAGTCACATACAACATCAAAATTAGGGACTACGCAGTAAGCCTGGGAACAAAATAATGCACGACGAACAAAGCAAAAAGGGTATAAGAGCAGACTAGCACGAGCAATGAGACATTTCTCACCAGAAAAGTTCTAGTAGTAACAAAGAAAAGCTTTAACCTGAGGAATAAATCTATGGGATTGTACATCTGATGTGGTACTATAGAGTGACGTTGAAAATTCGGTGGACTAATGAGATAAGAAATGAGTAGGTTCTCTACAGAGCCGCCGCGGAAAGAGACGTGGGAAAACCCTGACTAAAAGAAGGGAGACAATAATAAAAGCTGCACTAATACAAAAAACGGTTCAAATGGCTCTAAGCACTATGGGACTTAACATCTGAGGTAATCAGGCCCCTAGACTTAGAACTACTTAAACCTAACTAACCTAAGGGTATCACACGCATCCATGCCCGAGGCAGGATTCGAACCTGCGACCGTAGCGGTCACGCGATTCCAGACTGTAGCGCCTAGAACCGCTCGGCCACTGCGGCCTGCGAAATGAAAACAGCTCGCCATTTGAAAAGATTGCGTAGTCCCAACCAAGGAACTGCAAAAACAGTGCGATGTTCAGTCTGGTTTAATCAAAAAGGGTATTTTCGTTATTATTTAGGTTTGACTACATTTTTCCTCCATTTGTCTATTTTGCACATTACTTAAAAATCTATTTTAAAATATGCGAGATGTGTAGTGAAAAACGGGACACTATACGACCTGTACGTATTTTTCCGGGACAGTGGGCCAATTAAGCTGAATAAGGGACTATCCCGTAAAATACCGGACGCCTAGCCACGCTAATTTAAACGGGATTGTGTAACACACAGCAAATAGTAAGCAAATTAGACTGGACAGCATACGTCGGGCTACTGCTTGTGCATTTGACTTTGATAGTGGGACTGGGTAACGGTGTGGGAGGGGATAAGAGCAGTGTGGGATTACGCTGCTCACACGCAGCTCCCGCTTGCGGGACACGCTAGAGCTGGCGGCGCTTACCCGTTGTTCCTGCCTCTGTCGTTAGAGAGAAAGCCACAAACTGCGGGCGCCTAGGTTATCGGCAACCCGGCGGGCACGTCGCAGTGGCGCGCGGCCTGAACACGAGCACCGCAGGGGCCGACCGCAGCTCGCCGTCCTGCCGGCGGTATCTGGTAGCCGGCGGCGCGCCTCATTGGCAACCGCGCGTCGCACCGGCTGTGGGTTTGATAACAATGGGAGGCATACCGGTGGAGGACGGGCACAACAAGGCAGGTAGATTGGACGGGCGCAGAGCTGCAGCGCAATTTCCCAAATACATCTGCCAATAACAGACTATATTTTGTTTTTCCTCTATGGCGGCAGTGTACCGTGCAGTTTACACAATCGTCGACAGTCCCTGGATGCACTGCTCTAGTGAAATAAAGGCTACGTTAGAAAAAAACCTCGCCACAATTTTGTTGCAGATGTGTTTGATTTAGCGCTACGCAAACAGTACTTTTTACGTCCAATGTTCATTATTAGATCGATAGTTACACGCTTTTAATCATTGCCACTCTTTTTGTGATTGTTTTTCGACTCTCTGATGTACTGACGTTGCATATAAAGCAGATAACACGTTGTGTGGTGAGGCCTCTATGTTTTCAACTATGGGATTCACAGGACTGGTTGCTATAACGAAGCAATATTAACACTAACACAATGTGAAGTCATATCAGACCTATTATTTCGTGAAGCGTTAAAGATATCGAAACGAGGTCTTCAGCATATAATAGTACGTAATTTCTTTGTGTATTGCTGAAATTGACTTCACTAACAATCGATATCTTGAAGCAAGTATGACTTTTTAATGGAGAAATACAGTTCTTATCACTTCATTCGAAAGCTCTTGAAAGACGAGTGCTGTGATATAACCGTTGGTATTGGAACGTTTTGGAAAAAATATCCAAGGAATGATCTAAAATTCACAGACCAAGTGGGTGGAATCGGCCGTTGCTGTATAAACACTGCCGAGTGTGATTTTCATGCCACTCTCCTTGTTGCATTAAGCATTTCGACTGTTTGCTTGTTTCCACAAAAACTGTTCACTAAAGCTTGAGTATACACAACGTTTGAATTAATCTCTTCTGATATGGTGGAAGTTAGCAGTACATTATCTGATCGAAAGCTTGCAGCTCAGTGAAAGGCGGAGTTGACCACTAAATGTCATGAGAGGCGGACCCCTAGTATAAAAGGAGGCTTGGAGTACTTACTGTGTTGTCAATAAGGAAGCAGTAAGAGGAGAATATGTCTCCTAGGACAGATCAGTGACTTCGAATATGGACTAGTCCATGGATGTCACCTGATTAACAAATCCATCACAACATTTAAAACCCTTATAAGTTGCCCAAGTCGATTGTGAATTATGTGCATGTAAAGTCGAAATTCGAAGGAACAACCACAGCCGAAACAAGACCAGACAGATGTCGTTTACTGGGAAATAGGGACTTTCGAGCATTGCGTAGGGTGTTTCAGAAATATCGCATGAAATCTGAGAAAGGAATCTCTTGTCAGCACCAGAATACTATCAGCAGCCTAGGTAGCACAATGACTGTGTGTAGGGAGTTGAAAAGAATTGGGTTCAGTGGTCGAGCAGCTGCTCATAAGTCGGAAACTTAAGTACTCAATGCTAACTGCAAATTTTCCCGGCAGATTAAAACTGTGAGCCGAACCGAGACTCGAATTCGTGATCTTTCGTAGGCAAGTTCTCTGGCAACTGGGCTACCCAAGCACGGTGACGACCAGTCCTCACAGCTTCACTTTCGTCAGTACCTCGTCTCCTACCTTCCAGACTTAAAAGAATTTCTCCTGTGAAACTTGCGGGAATAGCAATTCTGGAATAAAGGATAATGTTCCAGGAGTGCTAGTCCGGCAAGTTTTGCAGTGGAACTTCTGTGAAGTTTGGAAGTAGGAGACGAGGTACTGGTAGAAGTAAAGCTGTGAGGACGCGTCATGAGTAGTGCTTGGGTACATCAGTAGGTGGAGCACTTGTCCACGAAAGGCAAAGGTCCCGAGTTCAAGTCTCGGTCGGGCACAAAGTTTTAATATGTTGGGAAAGTTTCACGTAAACTCCCACTCCGGTGCAGAGTGAAAATTTCGTTCTGGTATGCTAAGTGCAGCTTGAAAGAGTGACGCCTCTGTACTGTGGATGACTGGAAGCGAGTGCTGTACCCTGCCACATTCCGACGCAAGTGTTGCGGTTTGACAAATACTTCCCGAATGTTGACGGAGTGAGGAATGATTAGATTTTAATGTAACGTCGACGTCGAGGCTACTAGAGCAGGAGCACAAGCTCGGGTTGTTCTAAGGGCAGTGAAAGGAATTGGCACTTTCAAAGAAACCATCCCAACATTTTTCTAAAGCGATGTAAAGAAATCACAGAAAACTTAAATCTGGATGGCCAGAAGCGGATTTGAGTCGCTTGCCGAATCGGATCTAGTGCGTCGCTTGGTACGAGAACATTGCCTGCCATCACGTGTGCCAACAATGCAGTATGGAGCAGGTGATGCTACGGTATGGGGGTGCTTCTCGTGGTTAGGGTGTGGTCGCTTTATTGAGCTTAAGAAATCGTTAAATTAGGGAGGGTGTGAACACATTTTACAGCAATGGATACTGTATATGGAAGAGGAGTAGTCAGGAAACGGCGATAGTAGCAGCATGACAGTGCAGCTTTCAAACAGCAGCATCTGTGAGGCAATCGTTTGTGGGCAATAACATTCATGAAGCGGACTGACCTGTCCGAAGTCGTGACTTGGATACAATGTAACACCTTGGTGGTGAGTTACAACGTTGATCTTGCTCCAGACCTCAGCGTCCAGATTCACTGTCTTCTCTGGGTTTGGCTCATGAGAAAGAATGGCCTGCTTTCCTTGATAGATATTCAGACACCTATTTGAAAGCGACCTCAGCAGAGTTGAAGCTGTCATGAAGGCGGAAACGGACACTTCCCATATTAACGTCAACAAATAGGTGTCCAGATATTTCTGACCAGATAGTGATATCGTACCTGGAAATGTTTCAGCACAAAAATTGAAAAGCGTCAAACCACTGCACTCGTCTTATCTTTAACGCTTTACGAAATAATAGGTCTGGTATCTACACTGATGGAAACCTCTTTGGATATCATGAACGTTCAACGAGATAAAACGGTTGCGTGGAATTAGGGAAGCAGGGAAATAAGACGATGTGAGAACAACTTCAACAGAAACACAAGCTGTGCGTTTAGCAGTGCTTGCAAGAGTGCGCTTGACAAAGAAAGACTACGGGGGAGAACTTCACACCGTTTACCGCATGTCACGAGTGGTGGCGCTACAAACGACGCTGGAGAGTGAGCTCAAAAGGTATCTGTGGATGGAACGTGCGCTGTATTCGTGACGCAATCCTGCTGTTCTCTGAGCATAAAAGTGGGAGCTTCGCCATTTTCACGATAGTCAGAGTCAGCTCCTGACAACAGCGATGGAGGCAGTCATCGAAAGCTTGGAATTTTATACGAATTTGACGCAGCAAGTTAATCGAGAACTCTTTGTCCAACGATTCTGTCGTGTAAGATATTTTAGCCAACTGTGTACACTGTTTGTCAGTTAATAATAACTATAGTAACTACAGTAACCTCCCCCCCTCCCCCCTCCCATCATGAACCATGGACCTTGCCGTTGGTGGGGAGGCTTGCGTGCCTCAGTGATACAGATAGCCGTAGGACGTAGATGAAGAAGAAATGGGAGATATGATGCTGCGTGACGAGTTTGACAGAGCACTGAAAGACCTGAGTCGAAACAAGGTCCCGAGAGCAGACAACATTTCATTAGAACAGATATCCGTGCAATCACAACGGGGTATCTGTTGAGAGGCCAGACAAACGTGTGTTTCCTGAAGAAGGGCAGCAGCCTTTACAGTAGCTGCAGGGGCAACAGTCTGGATGATTGACTGATCTGGTCTTGTAACATTATCCAAAACGGGCTTGCTGTGCTGGTACTGCGAACGGATGAAAGCAAGGGGAAACTACAGCCATAATTTTTCCCGAAGGCATGCAGCTTTACTGTATGATAAATGATGATGGCGTCCTCTTGGGTAAAATATTTCGGAGGTAAAATAGTCCCCCATTCGGGTCTCCGGGCGGGGACTACTCAGGAGGGCATCATTATCAGGGGAAAGAAAACTGGCGTTTACGGATCGGAGCGTGGAATGTCAGATCACTTAATCGGGCAGGTAGGTTAGAAAATTTAAAAAGGGAAATGGATAGGTTAAAGTTGGATATAGTGGGAATCAGTGAAGTTCGGTGGCAGGGGGCACAAGACTTTTGGTCAGGTGAATACAGGGTTATAAATACAAAATCAAATAGGGGTAATGCAGGAGTAGGTTTCATAATGAATAAAAAAATAGGAGCGCGGTTAAGCTACTACGAACAGCGTAGTGAACGCATTATTGTAGCCAAGATAGACACGAAGCCTACTCCTCGCAGGGTAGTGCGAGTTAACATGCCAACTACCTCCGCAGATGACGAAGAGCTTGAAGAAATGTATGATGAGATAAAAGAAATCATTCAGATAGCGAGGGGAGACGAAATTTTAATACTCATGGGGGAATGGAATTCGATAATAGAAAAAGGAAGAGAAGGGAATGTAGTAGGCGAATTGGAATGAAAGAAGAAGCCGCCTGGTAGAATTCTGCACAGGGCATAACTTAATCATAGCCAACACTGGGTTTAAGGATCATGAAAGAAGGTTGTATACATGAAAGAGGCCTGAAAACAATGGAAGGTTTGAGATAGGTTATATAATGGTAATACAGAGATTTAAGAACCAGGTTTTAAATTGTAAGACTTTTCCAGGGGCAGATGTGGACTCTGACCACAATTTATTTGTTATGAACTGTAGACTAAAATTGAAAAAACTACAAAAAGGTAGGAATTTAAGGAGATGAGACCTGGATAGACTAAAAGAACCAGAAGTTATAGAGTGTTTCAGAAAGAACATTAAGGAATTATGACAAGAAAGGGGGAAAGAAATAGAGTAGAAGAAGAATGGGTATCTTTGTGAGGTGAAATAGTGAATGTAGCAAAGGATCAAGTCGGTAAAAAGACGAGGGCTAATAGAAAACCTCGGGTAACAGAAGAGAGATTGAATTTAATTGATGAAAGGAGAAAATATAAGCAGGCAAAAAAGGAATACAAATGCCTCAAAAATGTGATCGACAGGAAGTGCAAAATGGCTAGGCAGGGATGGCTAGGGGACAAATGTAAGGATGTAGAGGCATATATCACTAGGGGTAAGATAGATACTGCCTACAGGAAAATTAAAGAGACGTTTGGAGAAAAGAGAACCATTTGTATGAATATCAAGAACTCAGATGGAAAACAAGTTCTAAGAAAAGAAGGGAAAGCAGAAAGGTGGAAGGAGTACATAGAGGGTCTATACAAGAGCGGACGGCAATATTATCGAAATGGAAGAGGACGTAGATGAAGATGAAATGGGAGATACAATACTGCGTGAAGAGTTTGACAGAGCACTGAAAGGCCTAAGTCGAAACAACGCCCCAGGAGTACACAACATTCCATTAGAACTACTGATGGCCTTGGGAGAGCCAGTCCTGACAAAACTCTACCATCTGGTGAGCAAGATGTATGAGACAGGCGAAATACTCTCAGACTTCAAGAAGAATATAATAATTCCAATCCCAAAGAAAGCAGGTGTTGGCAGATGTGAAAATTACCGAACAAACAGTTTAATAAGCCACAGTTGCAAAATACTAACGCGAATTCTTTACAGACAAATGGAAAAACTAGTAGAAGCCGACCTTGGGCTCTTTTTTTTTTTTTTTTTTTTAAATGGCTCTGAGCACTATGCGACTCAACTGCTGAGGTCATCAGTCGCCTAGAACTTAGAGCTAATTAAACCTAACTAACCTAAGGACAGCACACAACACCCAGCCATCACGAGGCAGAGAAAATCCCTGACCCCGCCGGGAATCGAACCCGGGAACCCGGGCGTGGAAAGCGAGAACGCTACCGCACGACCACGAGATGCGGGCAAGCCGACCTTGGGGAAGATCAGTTTGGATTCCGTACAAACATTGGAACACGTGAGTCAATATTGACCTTACGACTTATCTTAGAAGAAAGATTAAGGAAAGGCATACCTATATTTCTAGCATTTGTAGACTTAGAGAAAACTTTTGACAATGTTGAATGGAATATTCTCTTTCAAGTTCTGAAGGTGGCAGGGGTCAAATACAGGGAACTAAAGGCTATTTACAATTTGTACAGATACCAGATGGCAGTTATAAGAGTCGAGGTGCTTGAGAGGGACGCAGTGGTTGAGAAGGGAGGAAGATAAGGTTGTAGGCTATTCCCGATGTTATTCAACTTTGAAGTAGGAATTAAAATCCATGGAGAAGAAATTAACACTGAGGTTTGCCGATGACATTGAAATTCTGTCAGAGAAAGCAAAGGACCTAGAAGAGCAATTGAACGGAATGGACTGTGTCTTGAAAGGAGGATACAAGATGAACATCAGCAAAAGCTAAACGAGGATAATGGACTGTAATCGAATTAAATCTGGCGATACAGAGGGAATTAGATTAAGAAATGAGACACTTAAAGTAGAAGACGAGTTTTGCTATTTGGTAAGCAAAATAACTGATGATGGTCGAGGTAGAGAGGATATAAAAAGTAGACTGGCAATGGCAAGGTAAGTGTTTCTGAAGAAAACGTTGTTAACATCGAGTATAGATTTAACCGCCAGGAAGACTTTTCTGAAAGTATTTTTATGGAATGTAGTCATGTGTGGAAGTGAAATATGGACGATAAATTGTTTAGGCAAGAAGAGAATAGAGGCTTTCGAAATGTGGTGCTACAGCTAGATTAGATGGAGAGACCATGCAACTAATGAGGAGGTACTGAATATAATTGGAGAGAAGAAGAATTTGTAGCATAATTTGACTAGAAGAAGGGATCCGTTGGTAGGACATGTTCTGAGGCATCAAGGGATCACCAATTTAGTTTTGGAGGGCAGCGCGGAGGGTAATAATCGTAGAGGGACACCAAGAGATGAATACACTAAGCAGATTCAGAAGGATGTAGGTTGCAGTAGGAACTTAGAGATAAATAAGCTTGCACAGGGTAGGGTAGCATGGAGAGCTGCATCAAACCAGAGTTTGGACTGAAGAGAACAACAACAACATAGTAACTAATCTTAAAGACAGTTACAATATTATTTACTTTTTTGTTACATGAATACTTAGTTTTTCAAATGTTAGCTAAAATCCACCACAACTTCCTTATGTACCTTCAAGTTATTATTACTTTGTTATTGTCATTAGGCTACGTATTAAATTTTGTATATGTGTTAGTGTACGACTGTAGTGACGTATCTGCATACATGAAAGAGACCCTGTTATCCAGCTAGGCTCCTTGTAACTATATATGACTCTGAATTATTTCGTATATGAGATATATTTCCTCCTTTTTATCGCTGCTATGTCAGGGAATTAAAACTCACTAGTGTGCTAGACGGTTTATTCCACTCGCAGCCTGATTTATGGATGGAAATGTTAAAAAATACAGACAAATGCACACGTTTCGTACCTTCACCAGTTACTTACATGATGTTGGACTAGTACATAAAGTGCAAATGAAAACGAGACACATGGAGGAAAGTAAGATAGTTGTTTATTACTTCAGAAGTAACCGCCGTAACTGTTAATACAGTTGTACCACTGTGAGAGAAGACGTCAACGCGATCATGGAAAAATGTTTGCGGTTGCCTACAGAACTATGATTGTACGCAGGCATGCACCTCTCCATCCAAAGTAAATCGATGGCCGCAAATGAGTTTTTTTTGTCTCCAAAAATACGGAAATCTAATTGGGAAGAATGTGCCCGCTGAAGGCAGTGAAAAATGGAGCCCAGGTACACTATGGACCTAAAGTTTATTAATTTACAATTAACAAGATAAACTCTTGACGTAATTGATTTGTAACCAATTACTAAACCAAACAGCTTTTCTTAAAAACGAGTTCTGAACAGTTATTGATGTAGAAGGCCAGTAAAATCGCAGTAAAATAAAAGAATTCTAAATTCTTAGCACTTAATGTGGCAGAATCAGGAGGAGGAGGATATTAGTGTTTAACGTCCCGTCGACAACGAGGTCATTAGAGACGGAGCGCAAGCTCGGGTGAGTGAAGGATGGGGAAGGAAATCGGCCGTGCCCTTTCAAAGGAACCATCCCGGCATTTGCCTGAAGCGATTAGGGAAATCACGGAAAACCTAAATCAGGATGGCCGGAGACGGGATTGAACCGTCGTCCTCCCGAATGCGAGTCCAGTGTGCTAACCACTGCGCCACCTCGCTCGGTCAGAATCAGGTCCTGAAGGGTCTTACTAACGTCTCAGTCCAAAAATTAAGTTCAGCCTAGCCGGTAACAAGAACGAAATAGACATAAACAACAAATCCGAAGATTAGTCATCACGTCAGAGTCAGCATAGCAATGGAACTGGAGTGAGATTCTCATTGATGAAATGCATCTCAATTTGGCATTTGGCCCAACAGGCCTTAACCGGCTTCTCGGGGCTCATGTGCTAGTGTAAATACAGCCCCAGACGCCAGGATATAGCTGGTCCTATTTTCGGTTACATGGCCACTGCAAGGAAAAGGTTTGTAGGAACAGCGACCGTTGATGCCACTTGAGTTGCCGTCTGATGTCTGTGCGGAACTCAGCTGATGTCATGTGTCACCTGCAAGGAAGATCACTGGCCACATAGCCTGGTTATAATGTGGGCTGCTGGCAGTGTAAGTGCGGCCTGACTGTGGGGGAGGGTGGTATACTGATACCTCCTCCCCCCTGACCCTCCCCCCAAGGGGAGAGAGATGGAGGTATTGCTCGTTGTCTCCTGGCAGTATTGGGTCCTCACTTGTGGCGTTGGTAGCCGGGAAGGTGAAGTCCACCTCCACTGATGTTATAGGTGATATCACTGGAGTTTCCTCCTGGGACCCTTCCAGAGGGCCATCGCCAGTTGGGGATGGTCAGTGCCAACGGTACCCAGCATAGGGGGTGGAGAAGCCTCTACTTCTGGAATAAAACAGCGAGGTAAACTTTGAGACCCAGAGTGTGGAAAATCCATACTTCAACGACTGATAGCACCTGGTGCATCCATGATCAGTATCTTGACCACTAATGTTGTTGAGTGCTGTCGAACTGGTCTGTAAAATACCTGTTAACCTTGATGAGATCATTGATGTGATTGGATAACAGTTTGTCAAATGTTTAAGAGTAGAACAAGTTCCAATCAATGATGGTCGCTGAGGACTCCACCTCGATCTACAGCTTGATGGGAATGTTGTTGATGTTCCCACGTGTAACGAAGCACTGCCTGGATGGACGAGATGTCTAGAAAGGGTCTGCTTCTTCATATCCATCACTGTGCGAGGGGGCCTTTGGGTGGAATCCACATTTATTTTAATTATTGCCTGGCGTGCTTTGGATCAGTGGCAAAGCACTCAGTGAAATGGTAAGGACACTCATGTCATTGGTGTAAATAAAACATTGACTGCAGAAAAGGAGTTGCCAAGTGGTTGACACTTGTGAAGGGTTCTCCAGGGTAACGAATGACTTAAGAGATTGCCCGAATTCACTGATTATTGGAAGGCAAGAGTCCAGGGACAAGTATGGACATAGGTAATCCAATCCCGCTAACACTGTACATGAAGCTTGTGGCAGCTAAAAAATTTATGGTGAGCCACAACCACATGTACCTGGGAATCGAAATAGTGTAATGAGCTAGACTTGATCCTGACACAATAAAGATTTTGAGGTTCCATTTGGAGGTTAAGTTACTGCAAGAGTAGGTAGATACTGAAATCAGCATATGTCAGGACAAAGGCGTATTGTTGGATATCACCAGATTTGCCATGTACCAGTATCTGTTGCTCTGTGCTGGCAACATAGTTCGTGCACAGTTAAAGATTACTGTCGAATGGTGAAAACTATGGAGGTGACATCTGGAAACCTGTGATCATGGTGTCGATCCAAGAAAGGTGACTGGTGAGTTCTGGGAATGGCACTAGGATGGCCGCCAGCAATTTAACCAGGCGTTTGTGGATATGCTGCATCTGTTGCAGCAGTACCAAGACCTGGGCCAAGGATCCACTGGAAGCAATATAGCAGAAGTGAAAGGATATGAAAAAGTCACAAATCTCTCTGGGTCGGTGCACACATGTAAGCATTGTTTTGAAACAAAAAAAAGAAAAAAGTAGCTCCTGACCAATTAATGCATCCACTGAAGGTGACAAAAAAAATACAGTAGGGCCAAAGTATAGTACGAACTAAAGTTCATTGGTGCATAAAGTTTATTGATTCACAATTAACACAATATTCTCTGGAATTACGTGGGCTGTAACCAGTTATTAAACTAAAACAAATCTTGAAAACAAAGACAGCACTGTTACTGAAGCAAAAGGCCATTAAAGTCACAGTAAAAAGAAGAATTCAGTTCTAAGAGCGTTAGTACACACCGTGTTAGAATCAGAGTCCTGAAGGGACTTATCAATGTCCCAGTCCAAAAGCTAAGTTTGACAAAGATGGCGGCAAGGAAGAAATAGATATGAATCACAAGTTTGAAGACCAGTCACCATGTAAGGGCCACGTCTTGTTCAAGGTACAGCCATGCTGGAAGATCTGGGACACAAAGGCTGAAACGAACTGCGATGATGGCATAGTGATGTCTCTGCAGTGACCTCCTGACTGACGAAATGTGCCTGCTTTCGGTGCCTGGCCCAGAAAGCCCGCTTTCAGTAAACCGGCTCCTCAGGACCCGTGCTCTGGTCTATACAGCCGTGGGTACCAGGACAAGCTGGACTTATTTTCACTCACGCTGTCAACTTAAGGGAAAGATCCGTGTTACCAGTGGCCTCTGGCGGCGTTTGGGTTGCCATCTGGTGCTTTGCGGAACATGGCCAATGTGTCACCTGCAAGAAAGATGGCTGCCTGTTTAACCTGGCTGTAATGTGGGGTGCTCACAGAGTAGGGGCAGGCCCCCGATACGTCAGGGAAGATCGAGATCGTATGGAGAATGTGTATTGGCGTCCCAGAGAAGCTTCTGCAGCGCACTTGAAACAACGTTGGCTACATGTGAGCGGTCCCACGGTTCTGTGTGCAATCGCAAACACTTTTATATGAGGGCGTTATTATCTTGTCTCACATTGGGATAGATCTGTTTGCTGTTATGTCGTTTACTTTTGAAATAATAAACTTTTTACTTACTTTTTTCCGTCTGTCTCGTTTTCATTTGACTGTCCTCTATAGTTACAAACTAAAGGAGTGATGGAGAACAATGAAGTAAGACAATAATTGTAATAAACATAGGTCAGGAACTAATTCTTTCCGTGATATGTTGTATGATACTGAGTCCCCAACGATGCAAACTGCGGTCATGCACTTAGCGACAAAGACAATGCAAGTATTACTCATTTCCACTGTTCATGTGACGGAATGTTTCAGCAACACGTCTCCTCTTCTGTGCCTGTAAGAATTCAAACATCCCAGGCGTTTACCAGAAGTATTCACAACCACCCACGTTGCCAGAGTTCATCGAAATATCAGCAGGGCTGAAATACACCAAAGCTTTTAAAAATCCCCACACAAAAATCTCCAACGTGTGGAAGCTGGCGTACCTGAGATGACGATGGTACTGGAGAGTCATAACTGATACACTTGTTGTTGAAACTCTATTTACTTGCAGCATAGTGATGATAATATCAAATGAGGGCCCTTTATCTCTTTTTAATTTATCCCTTACTTGCGGTGTTTCGAAATAAACGTAGCCTTAGACATTAACAGTGTTGTAACATTGGTATGACTGCATGGGTGCATATATTGTAATGGAAGAAGTCACTGGTTTCCAGACCTGTGTTTACTACGATTATTTGCTTGTTTCATTGTCCTCTACTCACCCTTCCGTTAGCACTTGTAACATAATTTTAGTAATACGTTGTAATAGAACGTAGTGGAATGGTTAGCTTATGAAAATAATAATGAGGCGTGATTTAACTACACATCCAAGTAAAACAATCCGCCATGTTAAAAGTGGTTGCAGTAACATAACACATACCTCGGGAAACGACTTGTGCGAAACAAAATAACCGCAAGAGGAACATATGTATGTTCAGGAGGTCGATTTCTATGGTGGCACCGGCAGTTGACCTACTGCTAGGGCGATCTATCAGCGTGCAGCAACCCTAGACCGGCGACTGGCGGTTTTTTTTCTGTATTGTTATTTTAAACCGTTACAAAAGGTAGGCCGGCAGCGGCCAATCCACGCCGCTCTTCGGCCACAGAAAAAAACATACAAGAAATATAAAGACAGAAAAACAGACGTACATGTAGGATAAAAACAGGAGACAGACAGATGAAAAGGAAATGAAGTCATTCACGGAAGGCACTGGTCGCACAGGGAATGTCAGCTCAGTGCACAAACCTAGACAGAAGGTTGAACACGTGATCGTAGGAGCACTAACGAAGAAACACCGTTGCACTAAGACAAAGAGAAACACTAACACAATGATGACGATCTTCGGCGCACTATAGACACACTATTGCACGAAAAAAAAGTGGGGGCTGCCACAGGGAAATACGGGAGGGTAGGAGGAAGGGGGGAAGAATGACAGGTGGAGAGAAGATGGGTGGGAGAGGGGAGGGGGTACGGAGTGTGGGATGGAAGCTTGGGAAGGGGGGAGGAGAGGGAGAGAGCAGGGAGGAAGTGTGGAGGGAGAGAAGGGAAAGATGGTGCCCTGGAGGAGGGGGACGAAGGGGAGGTTTAAATCTGGTAGGAGGGGATTGGCGGAGGTAGTCCATGAGCTTCTGATGTACCAGAAGCTACCGGCTCGTGTTGAGATTGGTGGGATGTTCGGATCTCGCCGTCAGTCATGCACAGCTCTTGTTTCAGTTGGTGAGTCGCGACGTGGCCCGTACAATACGTGGGACACCCGTGCGCGACTGAACAGCTGAGAAGGTGAGCGCAGCCCGCCAGGGCAAGCCGGCTGCCTTGCTACACCCCGCCGAAGCGTGGCTTCGCCGGACCGCCGCGTCACGCGCTGTGGCTTCTCTGCTCACTGAGCCAGACTTTTCCCTTGGCCACGTTGTGTTGTGCGTCCGCCTACAAAGACCTCTCTTTATCCTGCTTTATTTTAATATCGATTGACTGTGCAGGAGAGGTTCGGAGTTGTTTCACTGAAATATCGAGGTTGCATTGTTTCACAGTAGGAGGGATACCTTCTCCTTATTTTCTTCAAGCTAGTTGTGGAGTCAACATAAGTACCGTTTGTCACTAGAATAGTGTACACTGTGTTGACAAACGTCATGGCATAGTGATTTGTACCTATAGAGATGGCGGTAGTATCGCGTGCGCAGATATGAAAGAGCAGTGCATTGGCAGTGCTGTCATTTGTACTGAGGTGATTCGTTTGAAAAGGTTTCCGACGAGATTATAGCTACACGACGGGAATTAACAGATTTGGAACGCGGATTGGTGGTTTGAGCTAGACGCATGGGACGTTCCATTTCGGAAATCGTTAGGCAATTCAGTATTCGGAGATCCACAGTGTCAAGAGTGCGTCGAGAATACTAAATTTCGGGTTTATCTCTCACCACGGTCTTCACTTAATGACTGAAAGCATCAGCGGTTATGTAGAATTGTCAGTGCGAAGAGACAAGCAACGCTGCGTGAAATAACCGCAGGAATCAGTGTAGGACGTGTGACGAACTTATGCATTAGGACAGTGCTGCGAAATTTGCCGTTAATAGGCTATGGCAGCAAACGAACGACGCGAGTGCCTTTGCTATCAGCACGACATAGCCTGCAGCGCCTCATCTGGGCTAGTGACTATATCAGTTGGACTCTAGATGACTGTAAAACTGGGGCTGGTCAGATGAGTCCCGATTGCAGTTGGTAGGTGCAAATGGTAGGGTTAGAGTGTGGTGCAGACCGAAGTGTTCAAGAAGGCACTATGCAAATTGGTGGTGGCCCCATAATGGTGTGGCCTGCGTTTACATGGAACGGACTGGGTCCTCTGAACAAACTGAACCGATCATTGACTGGAAATGGTTATGTTGGCTACGTCGAGGCCATTTTCAGGCATTAATGGAGTTCATGTTCCCAAACAACGATAGAATTTTTGTGGATGACAATGCGACATGTCACTGAGCCACAATTGTTCGTGAATGGTTTGATGAACTTTCTGGACAGTTCAGATGGTTCAAATGGGCCTGAGCACTATGGGACATAACATTTGAGGTCATCAGTCCCGTAGACTTAGAACTACTTAAACCTAACTAACCTAAGGACATCACACACATCCATGCCCGAGGCAGGATTCGAAGCTGTAACGCCCTCGCGAGGCCAAATGCAAGAATGTCGTGGCCGGGTAGTACTTGCAGAACTGGAGCCTCCTGTCAGCACAGGCTGAGGCGCTCTTTGTTTTGGTTGTCCTGACCTGGTTCAATGGTTCAAATGGCTCTGAGCACTATGGGACTTAACATCTGAGGTCATCAGTCCCCTAGAACTTAGAACTACTTAAACCTAACTAACCTAAGGACATCACACACATCCATGCCCGAGGCAGGATTCGAACCTGCGACCGTAGCGGTCGCGTCGTTCCAGACTGAAGCGCCTAGAACCGCTCGGCCACACCGGCCGGCTGTCCTGACCTGCACTGGCTCTTCTGACAGACCAGCCGTCCTTGCCTGGCGAAGTCTGCCCAAGGCAGGATTCGAACCTGCGACCGTAGCAGCTGCGCGGTTCCGGACTGAAGCACCTTGAACCGCTCGGTCACAGCGGCCGGTTGGACAGTTCGAGCGAATGATTTTACATTCCAGATCTCCCGACAGCGGTCGTAATCGAAGGGTCAGCCGTGCGCAAAATCCTGCACCAGCAACAGCTTCGCAATTATGAACGGCTATAGAGGCAGAGTGACTCAGTATTGCTGCAGCAGACTTCCAACGACTCGTGGAGTCCATTCCACGACAAGTTACTGCCCTATGCCGGACGGAAGGAGATCCGATACGACATTAGGAAGTATCTCACGTCTTATATCACCTCAGAGTATTACTCGTCTTTCCTTGTAGCTTAACCCTATTTTCTTCAGAATTTCGATAATGCTCCATTTGACACTGTCGAACGCTTTTTCCAGGTCGACAAATTCTATGCACTTGTCTTGCTGTTTCCTTAGTCTTGCTTCCAACGTCAGAACTGCCTCTCTGGTACCTTTAACTTTTCTACAGTCGAACTAATCATCTAACGCCCCTCCTCCCAATTTTTTTATATTCTTATGCATGTTATTCTATTGTGTAATATACAGAGTAGTATACAGGTTGGACCCTAGACGAGTGGAAAACCGGGACGTGATCAGATGAGTCTCGACCTCAGTTGGTAAGAGCAGGCCCCACGGACCCATGGACCGAGGGTCCTCCAGTCCAGCTGAACCTATCATTGACCGGAAGTGGTTATGTTCGTCTACTTGGAGACCATTTGCAGCAATTCATGAACTTCAAGTTCCCAAACAACTATGTCATGTAACGGGGCCACAGTTGATAACCATTTGTTTGAAGAACATTTTGGAAAATTCGAGCGAAGGATTTGGTCACCCAGATCAACGATATGCATTCCATAGAATCTTTACGGGACATAATGAAGAGGAAAGCCCGTCCACAAAATGCTACATCGGGAACGCTTTTGTAATTACGAACGGCCATATAGGCAGCATGACTCGATATTTTTCCAGGGGACTTCGAATGACTTGTAGGGTCGATGTCAAGTGGAGCTGCTGCACTGCGCCAGGCAGTAGGAGGTCCGACACGATATTAAGAAGTAACAGATGACTTTTGTCACCTCAGTGTACGTGGCACCAATTAAAATTACGACAGATATTTACTTAGGATTGATGAAAAGTATTTGAACACTTATTAGTGGAGCAATGGCAGCCCATTCGTCCTCAACAGCCTAGCTCAGGGAAAGTAGCGATGCTACACTACTGGCCATTAAAATTGCTACGCCACGAAGATGACTTGCTTGAGACGCGAAATTTAACCGACAGGAAGAAGATGCTGTGATATGCAAATGATTAGCTTTTCAGAGCATTCACACAAGGTTGGCGCCGGTGGCGACACCTACAACGTGCTGACATGAGGAAAGTTTCCAACCGATTTCTCATACACAGGCAGCAGTTGACCGGCACTGCCTGGTGAAACGTTGTTGTGATGCCTCATGTAAGGAGCAGAAACGCGTACCATCACGTTTCCGACTTTGATAAAGGTCGGATTGTAGCCTATCGC